>NW_015646846.1:2020890-2036432 GCF_001515625.1 Sinocyclocheilus rhinocerous | reverse complement strand
GGCTCAGAGGTGGCATGAGTGCAATTAAATTCATAAATTCATGTGGAGATTAATGTTTTAAATATAAAATTTTGAATACAGAAATATTAAATGATTTAAATAACTGAAATTATACTAAATTAACTATATATTAAATTAAAATAACTAAATTATAAAAATGAAACTGAAACCGCCAGCAGGTGGCGGCAAGTCACTGATTTTATCGCTGAATCATTCATTCAATTGATTCGTTCGAATGGCTGAATCATTCAGGAATGAAGCAAGTGACTGTCTTTATGAACTGACGGAAATCCGTTGTAGCGACGGAACTTTAATCCCTGTTATTATAATGCACCTATGGCATTTGTGTGATGGTGGTTCTTAACTGGTTTTGCTTCAGGATTCAGATTTTACATTGGACATCAAGTGGCAACCCAACACAGAACCAAAACTGTTTAATATACAAAAAGGGAAAATATGTTTTGATATAAATCAAATATAATAATAATACCTGATTTGACAGTCGCACAAAGCCATATCACGGTAATGATTTTATTTCGATATATTATGCAGCTCTAATTCTGGTTAATATATTTTTTTACTCTAAATTTGCACCGAAATATGCAGAAGTTTGAATGACTGGCCTTTTTGACGTCAAAATCATTGAGCAAAAATCTTAATTCGCCTCTTTATTTTGCTTATTCCTTCTTATTATATTTATTATACATTATTTTATTTGTAATTTGACCCGTTTTTCACTGTTACAATCAGAACAGAGCTGAGATCTATTTCTGGTTCGCAACCCAACAGTTGAGAACCAGTTCTCTAACATAACATCCCTTCTTCCTAAAAACAGCACCGTTCATTGCTTTCTTCCCAGGGGTTTGAGCCACCTCCCTCCCTACGGGGAGATATATGGCAGCATTAGTTAAATGGAAAATGAAGTGAAGGAGCATGAAAGTGAGAACTTGCTCACTCTTCCCCTCCACCAGCCTTCAGTAGACTTCTGCCCCTGCGACCCCTCTCAAAGTGGCATTACTATTAGAGCTCTCGGGGCATTTGACCTTCCTGGAAAAAACCCTGTCACAAATCTGCCCCAGGGACTTAGTACTGATGATGGCTCTTTACAACTAGGAAGGATCTGTTGTTATTGTTGCTGCAGCTCGAGCTTTTTTTTCTTCTTCTGTATCTTACAAATCCTGAGGCTAGAACATCGCCCCATGTATCATGCACTTGGAATTTTACATGGCTTTCAGTTTGACCGGCCAGCTAGAGCAGTGTCTAATGTAATCTGAAATGTGTAGGGTAAATTACCCAGCCTGCCCGTAACCACTAACAAAATAAATAAATAAATGTACAAAGAAATGAAGTAGATTAAATAAATCACCCAACAGGAGTTTTTCCGGTGTTATAAAAATGCACTCTTGTGACAAAACACCTCAATAGGGGACCTGAATATGAAGTCGGGCCTCCAGGCAGCAAAATAACAAATTATTGGCCTCCGTCAAGAAAGCAGATGTTGGAAATGCAAATGATTATTGCTCTGCGCTCTTCATTTTGTTAGGTTGTGAGTGTAGCCCTTTGTCCCCAGGGTGAACTGCTTTATTCTTTTATGAGAAGGTGAAAAGAGACACAGGTAAAGTGGGAATGGTAGAGATTAGGAGTCTTGAGAAGATAAATTAATTTTTTTAGGCATTATCTGTTCAAATAATATCTAGACTTATGATTTATTATATGGCGTATACTGTCATAAGATACCAGACTCAAATAAATCATCTGTGGTTTTGAAATAAGCAAATGCAAAATATCTGCACTTAAAAATGTTGATAATAAATATATGATAAAGTATATAGAGTTTTTAAAAGTGTGTATCGCATCTAAATGGATGGATATTAATAATTTAACCCTCTGATGGATTAATTATTAATTCATTATTATATTATGCGAATGCATTGCATTTATTTGCATTTAGCCTACCTTTACAAAGGTTTCTATGGTAACCATTGTTACTAAACTAGTTACTAAATTTGATGCCACTACTATTATGTAAGGGATTTTGCAATAGTGACCGGCTGACTCTGTTATCTCACCTCAAGGATAATTGCTAAATAAATGCTTGGACATGAAATAAAGATTTACATTTATTTTATATATATATATATAAATATATATAATTTTCCTGTGTATTATCTTTAAAGGGATAGTTGACCCAAAAATGAAAATTTTGTCTATCTACTCACCCTCAAGTTGTTCCAAACCTGTGTGAAGTTCTTTTTTCTGATGAGCTCAAAAGAAGATATTTTGAAGAACGTTAGCAATCAAACAGTTGCCACTGACTTGGAAAAAGATGCTATGGAAGTCAATGGCTACTGTCAACTGTGTGGTTACCCAAAAAGCTTATATGTGAATAGAAGCCTAAATTAAATCTCTTCATCATATAAAGCGATCAAGTCTCTTCAGGAAATTTGGTTTTAAGATCTTTAAGAATTTATTAAAAATATCTTTATTTGTGTTCCAAGATGAATGAAAGTCATACGGGTTTTGAATGACATGAGGGTGAGTAAATGATGACAGAATTTTTTTTCTGAAGTATTTGAGAGAACCGTCTAATAATTTATAACCAACAATTAAACATGCGTTCTGTAATGAGACTAGTGTGAAAGAATCACTTGTCATCACGTCATCTATTTCCAGGTAACTGTTGTAACTTACTTTATTAACTACTTTAGCGGAAACTATTGCTTCTGTGATTATTTTTTGTATGAGTTACTGCCTCAGGGTCATGTTACATGTTTTGACAGTGGTTCCCAGCAGTTTTGACACCAGATTCATCACATACTCAACAAACACAGGCTGACTGCTGCACAATAAGCTAATATTAGCATAAACGTCGTGGCATATCACACGGTGTGTTTGCATGTGTGTGACAGAGGGAAGCAAACAGTGGGGCGAATGGCAGCGTGCTGTTCATTTGCATCAGAGATACTTCTGTGTCTTTGCTGAGGGTTGACAATCGCTGCAATGTTAACATTGAGGCTACACCTGCGTCCCGCTTTGATGACCCAAGACATTCCTATTTATGTTAATGTAAAAGTAAACCCACTTTGCATGGAAACATCGCTGAGTCAATTTTCCAGGCCTCGTCATGCGGAAAATAGAAGGAATACAAAATATGAGACACGTGAGCCTCAGATACTTGGTACACATATTCTGAGATAATATGTATAGGATGTGATTTAAAGGTTTTAGCTGTAAATTAAATCATATAACAGTTGCCTCTTTACCAGTCATATGTATCTGATCAAAATGGATGGATTCCATTAATTTAACCCTCTGATGCATGAATTATTAAATTACAAATGGGGGGAAAAAACTTTACTTCAAAACAAGAAGATATGGTTTCCCTATAGGGAAAGGGAATGTATTAGGGAACATTTTTACGTCTGTAAAAATGCAACAAAAAAAAAAATCTGCCTTTTTGGGATTCAGATGAACAGAAATGAGACTCCTAATGGTAAAACTTCAGTAGGGACCCTTGAGACAGACCTGGCAATCAATCAGTAATCATATTTGAGGCTTTTGATTTGAGTACCTGCTAAATCCTGCACTTGTGTGGTACTTAAAAATCCACAGATGCATCCATTTTTTCTCTCTGAAACCTACAGAACATTTGCACACCTTAAAAGTCACACATGACTCAAATGCCAGGGCAGTCTCACAAGGGACATGTTGCTGTAGAAACTTTTATACAGTACTGAACCACCAAAATGTTTCTTGTGACATTCTCACCCCAGTTCAATCAAAGCCTCAGTGTGTGTGTGTGTGTGTGTGTGTGTGTGTGTGTGTGTGATGGTAAAACTGAATTTTCAGTATCGTTACTCCAGTCTACAGTGTCACATAATCCTTCAGAAATCATTTTAATATGTTAATTTGCTCAGGAATCATTTCTTATTATCAATGTTAAAAACAGTTGTGCTGCTTAATATTTTTGTGCAAACTGTGATACTGTTTTTTAGCATTCTTTGATGAATAGAAAGTTCAAAAGCATTTATTTGAAATTGAATTTGTGTAACCTTGTAAATACCTTTACTGTCACTTGATCAATTTAATGCATGCTTGCTGGATACAAGTATTAATTACATTTTTTTTTTTAAAGCCCATTGAGTCCAAGATTTTGAACAGTGGTGTATATATAGTGAACATAGACTGTTATTGATTTTGTCACGTCACACTTGTCATGTCAGGTTTTGTAATCAGTTAAAGTAACGAGTTAGTTGATTGTTACCCTTTTGAGATCTGTGTGTTGCAAATTATTGTATTTTCTGATGAATGTTTGTGATGTCAGTAGACATGCCATATTTATTACATGTCAGACAATATTAAGAACATAATATTGAATCATTTTTATTTAAACTAAGAAAACAATTTACGTTATGTATTCTAAATAGGTCATTATTATAATGATGGCAGTCATGGCATTCTGACATATTAAATTCACTCAAGACATTTGCTTTAATTAATTCGGCTCAAACGCCATGCAAATTATAAATTTTTTTGGGTTCAACGAACGCCTAATTTTTTACAGTGTGATGTTTAGTTTAAAAGCCGCTAGAGAGAGGTTGCCTAATGAGAGTGTGTTGCAAATGCTATGTCCATGTGATTAATGTCGATACATTGCTAAATATCGCATAATAGCTTTCTTACTTTATGCTTGCCTTGGGTCACAGCAGCTCAGAATCATATCAAAACTGTGTGTTGCCCTATTTAACCCTGATCATGTAGACCTTGGCCTAAACTTAAATGCCAGTCATGCATAAATTAATTCAGGAATTACACATTTCTAATATTTAGGAATTAGTCAGGGTTTCTGGCCCATGGTACAGAATCAGTCTCAATAGAGAGGAGCAGTACAGTGGTTAAATGAGTTCTCCGGAGTATTTTTAAATGCCCTGACCCTGGGGTGAATACTTATCCCTGAACAGAGGCACGATTTGAGGCTGGCAGTGGAGAGAGGGTGGAAAAGATGGACTGGTAATTGTCATGCCAAGGCAGGGGTATATTAGAATGCCTGAATACATGAATAAGTATGTCGCAGATGCCGGGGAAACTCGAGGTTAGGAATATAGTTGGGGGCCAGATGCAGTCTGAATAGCTTCTTTCCTCAACGGCAGCATCTATTAACTATGTTTTTGCATATTTTGAAGAAAATGTGACCGGTGCTTACCCATGCAAAATGTAATGCCACAATTGAGGGTTGTGGGTGGTTGCCAGGGCATTGCTAAGGTGTTCTGAGGTGGTCCCATTTGCTATGGGATTTTTCACCTCTTTTAATTTCCGCCGGTAAAATTGTAAGTCTGACTCATTCGAAAAGTAATAATACACTTCTTTTTAATTAGCTGGACAATTGGTATCATCCATGTCATGTGTGAGTTAGACTGAGTCTTTAAATTTCTTAGCTTCAGTTTGTTTAGGGTCATAAAAATATCTTAAATGGTATAACAAAAGTTATAAAAATTTTATTTCTTACACTTTATTTTAAAAACTCTACAGATACCCCGGTATGTTTCAAATTCAAGAAAAATTCAGGTTGCTTCCTTCTGTAGCAGTGCAGCCATTTAGATTGGCCATTGTTTTTGTAGGAAGTTTTATGTTTATACAGTTTTCTCAACACTCGTTGGCTTTGTTAAAAATTAATAGAGTCTGCTTGTTTACATCAGTTTTGATGTCTACGTGAAAAAAACAAAATCAGTTAAATTGTGGCACAATGCATTAATCTTTAAATATGACCTGCAAGATTTGTATTTTAGTCCTGCTCTTTCAAGTAGACCCACAGGGTGTGATACAAAGTTTCATGCGGTTTAAAAGACAAACACAGCCAATCACAGGTTTTAATCCATAGTCTCTCTAAGGCATATTTATTGAGTACAAACAGTGAAATCTGTTGTCATGCCCCTTGAGGGAAGGATTTGATTACTTTTTGTCATTCTGTAAATTCAAAGGTTATTTGTTGAAATCAACAGTAGATATCTGCAATGATGTGAATTAACCATATGAAGTCATATGGAGGCAGAATTTCCACCAGGTGGCGCTATAATGTCATTCAAGTAGTGTAGGATAATTAACAAGCAACAAGATACTGCGGTGGTGCCAGGTAGGATATGTTCCTTGATCAACATGTGTTGTTGGTGCTGGAACAATATTCCTGTCAAAACAACATAAAATGGAAATGATAGACTGGTATAATGTTGTCAGCTTCTGACTTCAGCTCTAACCTTTGACCCTAAATCTAACCTTACAAACTAATTGGTTGATAAGATGTGGATCTAGGTACACATCCAACCTGGAAAAATCCGAGTAACTATTCTGATATATATCTTTGGATGGAATATGCACTACTGATCAAAAGTTGGGGGTCAGTAAATTTATATATTTCTTTTTTTATTTTGTATGTAATACTTTTATTCACCGAGGTTGCATTAAATTGATCAAAAGTGACAGTAAAGACATTTGTAATGTTACAGAAGATTTCAGTTTCAAATAAATGCTGTTCTTTCAAACGTTGTTCATCAAAGAATCCTAAAAAATATAAACCATGGTTCCACAAAAATATTAAGCAGCACAACTGTTTTCAACACTGATAATAATAAGAAATGTTTCTTGCGCAGCAAATCAGCATATTTGAATTATTTCTTAAGGATCATGTGACACTGAAGACTGGAGTATTAGCTACTGAAAAATCAGCTTTGCCAGAATAAATACAATTTAAAAATATTCCCAAAAAGAAAGCAGTTATGCAAAATTGTAATAATATTTCACAATATTACTGATTTGATTTACTATATTTTTTTATTTAAAAAATGCAGCCTTGGTGAACATAACTGGTGAGCGCTTCTTTCAAACACACAAAATCTAACCAGCCTCACACTTTTGAACGGTAGTATATATGAATAATTGTGTATATTGTTGTACATATACAATAATATTAACAAGAAGCAAGAAGAAGAATTAAAGCAAGACCAGCTGAGAAGAATCTCTCTTTTAGATCTATATTAGCAAAGTATATTGACAAAGCTGGATTATAAAAATTCAAAGTTCGTCCACACGGCCACCACCAGAGGCCTGACGGTGGTGACGCATCACTTGTCTCACAGTTTGTACCCACTCAGCAGGCTGGCCATCTGGCTTGTCTTTACAACAAGGACAGAAATACAAATCATACCTTGCCACAGATATTGCAGTGGTTACACATTAGCAAAAAAAAAAAAAGACTAAACCGATCTGACGTAAACTCACTAGAGCGCTGCAGCTCCCAGCCATATGGGGACTTAAATGGATCCTAGAATTGTTCAGTCTATCTGCTGAGTGCAGGTTTTAGAACTACACAGAGACAGGCCTCATCCAACATAACGCAGGGGAATGTACTCGCTGCAGTGTTGACACAATGAGGGCACTATATGTAAGGTTAGGAGCATCAATTTTGTGTCTGTTCAAGGAGCCATGGGCCTTTTGTGTGTTAAAGTATATTTAACATCAGACGATGCATCTGCCAGTGACTGTGTTTTGTACATTTAAGTTATAAGTGTTGTCATGTTTGGATTCACTGTTGTGTAAGCAGTGTTAATTACGCAGTGATTTTTTTTCTCTTGATTTAAATTATCTCAGAATTTCGTTGATGGTTGACATGTCTACATCTTGAGATTTTGAACAACAGTGAATGAGGATCAAAACTGGAAAGTATTTAACCACTTCTTAATATCTGAATTGTTTTAGCAATTAAAAAGATTAAATGGAGAATAAATGGAGACTTTTGCTTAAAGTCAACATAAAACTGCTTTCACAGCCCATTTTGCTTATGTAATGTGATGTAATTTCTTAAGTGATTATATTCAACAAAATGTAAATATCTTTATAGATTATACATTTTTATTCATTAGGAATTTATTGGATTGTAAAAAGTGACCGTTCCATACCAGAATGGAGCCCGACCTGAATGTAAGTTTGCAGTGGATTGTGAAGGACTTTGAAGAAGGTTTTTAACCAAAGTTCACCCTCGAGAGAATCTTAACGTATCCCCATGCACACAGTTACTTTTCACATTCAAATATTACTGGCTGTTTTTGCCATCACATTTTTTACTTTAACGCTGCCATGAAATTGCTGGATTAACTATTGGCAAGATTTCAGAAAGACTGCATTACTTTAATGCCTAAATTGCCTTTTGGCTGTTGGTTAACATTTACTGATAGCCTGAACGGCCATGTCATGTCAGCCGTAAAGGAACGTTGTTTCAAAGATAGAACAAGTAATTTTGTTTAAATATTAGGCTATGAAGATATTTTTTTTAACATGCACTGATGGATCATGCAAAGTTTTATTTTGTGTAGATATTTAGCCAGAAGCAATGGTTTAAAGTTAAAAACTTTGTTATGAAGGTAATGGGTTATTAGGGGGCGATACTAACTGTTCCTTTAAATATCAGCCATCTCACTTCCTCTCTGAGCACATGACAATGGTGGAAGCCATTTTAAGGAGAGTTGAGGCCTAGACAGCAGTGATGGTCATGACTGGTTTATTTGTTATGTGGACTATGTGCGTGCATCAAGTTAACCACACCTTGATCCACATGTTGAGCCATCAATAAAGTGATTAATGGAACTTTGTGCATTCTCATCGATGCCCCACAGCAATTATAATTTTACCCAGCTTCCATGAAACTTCAAAACAAATGGAAGTTTACAAGTTTACAAAATTACAAGTGTAAGTTGCCACTTTGTATTTCACATGAGCCATTTGTTTTGAAGTTTCATGGCTCAACATGTGGATCAAGGTGTGGTTAACTTGATGCACGCACATAGTCCACATAACAAATAAACCAGTCATGGCCATCACTGCTGTCTAGGCCTCAACTCTCCTTTAAATAGCTTCCACCATTGCCATGTGCTCAGAGAGGAAGTGAGGTGGCCGATATTTAAAGGAACAGTTAGTATAATGGCCTATTCCCTTCATAACAGCCGCCCCCAAATTTGTCCCACAAATTTGCAATGACATGCAGACTAAGTATTGCTTTCCAGGACCGCAGGGAGGGGTATCAAACGACTAACTGGTCGAAGGTATGTTCTGTCTTTCACTCTTACTTCTGCCATCCGTATCCTTCCATCTTTACCAGGAATTATCTTAATGATGTGACCTACCGGCCAAAGTGATCTAGGTAGTTGGGAGTCCACAACTAAAACCACGGCGTCTGTAGTGCATCAGTATCCTTTTGCCATTTTGACCTGGTTTGTAAAGTTGGCAGATAATTCTTTATGAACTGAGACCAAAACCTGTCAGCAAGTATTTGGCATGCCCTCCATCGTTGTTGGCTGAAGTTACATTCATGATAGATGGCTTGCGGGAGTGAAGGGTCTCGATGCCCCATAAGAAGCAGATTTGGGGTAACAGGGTCAAGGTCGGCCACATCAGTGGATATATAACCCAAAGGTTTAGAATTTAAAATCCCATCAATTTCCACAAGAACTGTGGTCAATACTTCTTCTGTTACAGTTTGTGAATTCAGAGTAACATTTAGGGCAGCTTTAATAGACCGAATTTCTCACTCCCAAGAGCCTCCAAAATGTGGTGCGTGAGGCGGATTAAAGGAAAATTTGATCTGATACTCAGCTAGCTGGGCTCTTAGGTCTGGATGCATGGCATTGAATGCATCTGTGATTTCTCGATCTCCCCCTTTAAAGTTTGTTCCCTGATCAGATAATAGTTCAGCAGGCTTTCCCCTTCGAGAGATAAAACGTCTTAAAGACATCGAAAAGGAATCAGTAGCCAGGCTGGTCAGAACTTCAATATGTACAGCTCTTGTAGTTAGACACTTGAACAATATTCCCCATCTTTTCTCATTTCTTCTGCCCAATTTGACCATAAATGGCCCAAAGCAATCCATCCCTGTAGAGAAGAAGGGTGGTTGATGTAAGCGTAAACGTGCAGGGGGTAAATCCGCCATTCTTGGAGATATTGGTTGAGCTCTCCATTTTTGACACTCTGCACAGCCACGCTGTTCCTTTCTCACAGCCTCTCTGCCTTGGAGAATCCAGTATTTCCTCCTTAGCTCTGCAAATAAACGTTCTGCACCGGGATGTTTTAAATCACTGTCATATTGTCAAATAAGCAGCTTAGTAACTGGATGTTTTGGATCCAGAACTATGGGATGAACGGTTTCTAATTCCAACAGATTGCAATGGCGCAGCCTACCTCCCACTCGAATCACTTGCATTGCTTTATCGAATTCTGGAGCCAATGCTGTCAAGCAACTTGATGATGGCAGAGATTTACCATTGGTAAGATACTGAATCTCCTCAGGGAAGCGGTCTCCCTGTGCAGATCTTAGAATCCTTAATTCTGCTTCCTGATACTCCTCAGCTGAAGGACTTTGATTCTCCATGGAGGCCGCCCCATGAAGGGATTTTGCAGTTGCATAAACCAGATCCCTGAAACTGTCAGCTTGTGAGGGTTCAGGAATTGAATAGCCCGAGACTGCAGTTAGATTTAGGCAAGTGATTGGTTTGTGCAGATCCTCTGCATCCTCATTCCCTAAAGCCAGAGGACTTCTTGGCCAATATTCTGGCTGCAGTTGCAAGAAAGAGGGACCTTTAAACCACCTACAGTCTTCCATAAACTCCTGTAACATCAGTCCTCTTGTAACATCATCTGCTGGATTATTCAGTGAATCCACATAACACCAATCTCGGGAGTCAGTTAGTTCTTGGATTTCTGCAATTCGGGTTCCAACAAGTACCTTGAAATGACATGAATCTGACTGAATCCAAGTTAGGACTGTTGTAGAGTCTGTCCAGAAATGGATCCTAGATATCTCGATAGTAAGTTCACTCTTAAACAGATGAGCAAGTTGGGCTCCTGTAAGTGCTGCACATAATTCCAGTCTTGGCATTGACAGCTGCTTTTTTGGTGCAACTCATGACAGTGCTTTTAAAAAGGCTACCTCCACTTGTTTTAGTGGATCCTCTGTCCGCAAGTATCCCACACATCCATAGGCATGTTCTGAAGCGTCACAAAATATGTGAATTTCTTGCACACAATCAGCATAATCCATCTCAACACTCACGTAACGCAGAGGAAGTCTGATTTCATTCAAGTGTTGGAGCTCCCTTTCCCATTTCTTCCAAGCCTCTAAGAGGTCACCAGGAAGTAGAGGGTAATCCCATTCTCGCTTTTTGTTCCACAATTGCTGCACTATTATCTTAGCCCTAGTAGTGAAGGGAGTAATGTATCCAAGAGGGTCATATAAACCGGCAAGCATTCGGTAGATATTTCTCATAGTTATAAGGGAGGATTTTGGTGTGTATGACTTGTACATCAAAGTGTCTGACTGACACAGCCACCGAAGGCCTAAAGCTGGCTCTTGGGGATCCATATCACTCTGGTTAAGCCAGTGTTCACCACTCTTAGATAGTATCTCCTTGGGCAGGTGCCGAAAGATTTCTGTAGCATTACTAGCCCACTGTCTCAGCTCGAAACCTCCGTCAGCAAGTAGCTTCCTCATTTTGTCAACCAGAGATTGAGCTGCCTCAACTGAAGAAAAACTCTGTAACCAGTTGTCAACATAGAAGTGCTGTTGTACCGCTTTGCATACATCCTCTGACTGACCTTGTTCCATTACATGCTTTTGCAGTGTATAAGTAGCACAACACGGTAAACAGGTTGTACCAAAAGGAAGTACTTGCCACTCATATACACTGGGTCGAGCTTCCCTCAGAAGATCACGCCACAGGAATCTCAAGATTGGCTTATCTGCTGGTAACAGCCTCACCTGGTGAAATATCCCTTTAATATCAGTACTCATGGCGAAGGGATGCTCTCTAAAACGCAGCAGAATGCCCAAAAGACATGAAGTCAAGTTTGGTCCTGGTAAGAGTAGCTCATTCAAATTGTGTCCCTGATATGAAAATGAGCAATTAAACACAATTCTGTTCTTTCCATTATGTGTTAACATATGGTGTGGGATAAACCAGGATTCTATGGTACATTCTGTCTCTCCTCCAACTTTGATTGCATATCCTGCATGTTCAAGTTTGGATATCTCTGCATTATAGGCAGCAGCACATTCTGGATCTTTGAGAAGACGCTTCTTGGTGTGACAAAGGTTAGCCATAACCGCTTCAGGGGGTGCTGACAGAGTGGGCATGCTTTTTACACGCAGCAAAGGGGTGGCATATCTCAGAATTCCATCCACTTCCACTCTGACTGTTTTAGCTTGCAGGAGGTCCATGGCCTCCTGATCCTGCTTAGATCTCGTAACCAGTTTTTCACTTCTATATGGCAATACATCCAGTTGCCACAATTTTTCTACTTGACGGTAAATTTCAGATGATACGAAAGCATTAGAAGTGAATAAACAGGAAGTTGCATTACCAGTTTGTGGAAGACCTCTGACTGGACCCTGTAATGTCCATCCTAGCCTCGTCTTCACTGCTGCAGGACCCCCAGGCGGTCCTAGTCTCACTGGCTGAACAGGAGTTATCAAATGTGGATTATCTGACCCAGTCAGTATTAGGGGTCTGACATTGTTCAACTGAGGTAAGGACAATTTCCTCAAATGCTTATACTGATGCTGAAGTTTGGTTACTGGTTAAGTATGTTCAGCCAAACCTAGCTCAGTTGCAGTGAATGCTTTCCTGATTGTGAAGACTTTATTTGGCTGATTAACAGAAGACAGGCAGATAGTCACTGAAGAGCCCTGCAACACCCGCAAATCCTGTCTCACGGTTCTCAGTGTGATGCTCTCTGGTTCACCTTGTAACTTTAACTTCTCTGCTGCTTCTTGGAGGAGAATCGTTCTTTCTGAGCTGTCATCCAATATAGCATAGGTTTCAAGAGTGTGATTACCATTGCGTAGGAGCACTTTACTGATTTTCAACAATACTTGACTACATCCAGCTTTCCGATCAAGATAAAGAATGTCAGTTGAAGCAGAACTAACTAGACCGCAGTTTGCTTGACTTAAGTTCTCTGCAGACTTGGCATTCACTTCATGCAATGCTTGAACATGTTTACCTTTGCAGATGCCACAGATGATTCTCAGATGACATTGAGCAGCTTGATGTCGAAATCCACATCTCCAACAGCAGTTATTGGACTTGATCCAATCCTTCTTCTGCTCCATATTAAACTTCACGACACTGATCCAGGAAATGCATATTATTGCAACAGTACGGGCAATACATTTTAGACTTCCCTTGTGGTTGAGGCGTTGGTCTGTGATCAGGAGTGTTACATGAAGAACCAAGAAGCACAGTCATCGACTTACTTTTCACCTTGAAATTCTGACATTCTCGTTGCCTTGTATCTCCTTTCCTTGGCTCCTCTGAACAATCAAATACTTCCTCTTGTATCTGTAACTCATATTCCAGCCAATCCGCAAAATCTAGAAGGGATGGTACTCCTCCTTTCAAAGGGTAAAGATAGCATCTGAAGTTAGCGAAAGTCATATGGTAGCTTGTTTGCTAACCTAGCTACATGTGACCCACAGTAAAGTTCAGCATTGCCTTCTTCGCCCAGTTGCTCTAACATCCCAACCAACGCTCGCACCCTCAATGCAAATTTGCGAGAATCCAGCAGAATCACCATTCCGAACAACTGGTCCATCCATTAATTCAGCAATTCTACGCAAAGCGAGCTGATGAGGCTGACCATACTGTTGGATAAGTGAGGCCAATGTATCTGAATAAGGACGTTGAGAATTACAATAGGAATCAGCTATCAACAGTGCTTCTTCAAACTTCAAATGATCCAATAAAATCTGATACTTAAACTGCTCTGTGGCATCTTGTGGAAGGACATTCTCCAAAGAAATCTTGAGTCTAGTGAACTCTCTTGGGTCATCACATGTAAAATCAGGGATGGACGGCTTAGGTCCCCGATATGTCAGCTCTTGGGCACCAGCTTGGGGATTAGTAAAACTGTAGTATCTGTGTGGAGGCACTGGTGGAGCCATACTCTCTTGTCTTACAGGTGGATAAATTGGTGCCATGTCAGGTAAGTTCCAATATTCAGACCGTGGGTCCTCCTGATAACGTGGAGTAGATGGAACTGGAAACCTCTGCATTTCAAGTCTGCGAACATGTTCACGAAGATCTTCCATCACAACAATCTCCGTTACCTTAGTAGGATGCAACTCTTTATCATTAGCCATTGCTGGTGGAGGTGGTAAAGGCCATTCTTCTTCAACAGTTACTGACTCATATACTGGTTGAGGAGGATTCTCTCTTGGTTCTTGCCTAGATCGAGAAGTACATTCAAAAAATGGTGCTTCTGTGCGATTTGAAGTTGCCTCCACCTCACTTTGATTCAACTGCTTACGTAGCTCTGATACAGTCGGTCGCAGTCTTTTATTATCCTCTTGCACTTGATGAAAGGAATCTGCAATAGACTGAGAATACTGTGAGGTAATCTGTGGTGAACTCTTACAAACAGAAGTCGGCTCTGAAGGGTACTCTTCATCCACTATACTCCAGTTAATGTTGAGTGCTGAAATAAAGATCCCTTGCCCCCAGATCTCTGCATTGACTTGTCAGCAATTCTCTCAACAGGAACAGACCGCCAATGCACTGCCGATGGTAGTTCCATCTCATACTGATACATCCATGCAGGAGGGCGAATACGCCGCTTTGGACGAACATCAACTGATCGGTGATCACTTCCCCTTGATGCATGCGCCATCTTAAATCACAGCAATTATCCACCTCCGGCTCGAAGGACCATTTGTTTTGAAGTTTCATGGAAGCTGGGTAAAATTATAATCGCTGTGGGGCATCGATGAGAATGCACAAAGTTCCATTAATCACTTTATTGATGGCTCAACATGTGGATCAAGGTGTGGTTAACTTGATGCACGCACATAGTCCACATAACAAATAAACCAGTCATGGCCATCACTGCTGTCTAGGCCTCAACTCTCCTTTAAATGGCTTCCACCATTGCCATGTGCTCAGAGAGGAAGTGAGGTGGCCAATATTTAAAGGAACAGTTAGTATCGCCCCCTAATGGCCCATTCCCTTCATAACAAACGTCTTAATGGATTTGTTTAATACAAATATGCAGCTTTTCGCTTCACCAGACATTAATGAATGAGCTAGAGTTGTGTGGATTACTTGTGGATCCTTCTGACGGCATCCATTCACTGCAGAGGATCCATTGGTGAGCAAGTGAGGTAATGCTAAATTTCTCCAAATCTGTTCAGATTTTCATTTTTGGGTGAACTCATTCATTTAGGCCACGACTGCCTAATGGATATAAAGATTGTGTGATCTAAACCATCCAAACTGTTAACCCCATCAGAAAAAAAAGACATCATCATACATCTGGGCCCGTATGAATAAAACTTCTCAGAAATGCTCTTAAGAATATTCTGAATCTTTGACTTAAGTGTCAAAAAATTATGTTACAAGTAGGACTTTTCCTACTTGAGTAGGAGACATTTATAAAGAAGCTAAAAGGAACTTTTAGTAAAGTCTTAGACTGATTCTTAAGTGTTGACTGAGGTGACACTTAAGTGT
>NW_015646846.1:2014792-2018131 GCF_001515625.1 Sinocyclocheilus rhinocerous | reverse complement strand
TAGATGAGAATGCACAAAGCTCCATTAATCACTTTATTGATGGCTCAACATGTGGATCAAGGTGTGGTTAACTTGATGCACGCACATAGTCCACATAACAAATAAACCAGTCATGGCCATCACTGCTGTCTAGGCCTCAACTCTCCTTTAAATGGCTTCCACCATTGCCATGTGCTCAGAGAGGAAGTGAGGTGGCCAATATTTAAAGGAACAGTTAGTATCGCCCCCTAATGGCCCATTCCCTTCATAACAAACGTCTTAATGGATTTGTTTAATACAAATATGCAGCTTTTCGCTTCACCAGACATTAATGAATGAGCTAGAGTTGTGTGGATTACTTGTGGATCCTTCTGACGGCATCCATTCACTGCAGAGGATCCATTGGTGAGCAAGTGAGGTAATGCTAAATTTCTCCAAATCTGTTCAGATTTTCATTTTTGGGTGAACTCATTCATTTAGGCCACGACTGCCTAATGGATATAAAGATTGTGTGATCTAAACCATCCAAACTGTTAACCCCATCAGAAAAAAAAGACATCATCATACATCTGGGCCCGTATGAATAAAACTTCTCAGAAATGCTCTTAAGAATATTCTGAATCTTTGACTTAAGTGTCAAAAAATTATGTTACAAGTAGGACTTTTCCTACTTGAGTAGGAGACATTTATAAAGAAGCTAAAAGGAACTTTTAGTAAAGTCTTAGACTGATTCTTAAGTGTTGACTGAGGTGACACTTAAGTGTAGGGCTGGGAATCGATTCCAAAAAGAATCGATTCCTTGATTCAGAGGCTTTTTGATTCGAGAGTCGATTCCAAAGGTTGGAAATCGACAATTTCCATCAAGGGGAATCGACTCCTCATTCAGAGCCGTTTTCAGTTCAACAAAGCTTATCTATGGGTGCCTCTCAAAAACGGAGGGCTGCATCCTACAAAGGCTGCATATCTCAGCTGCTATGCCATCAAACGTCGCTGAACGTCGATTCACAAAAATAAACTGAATAAAATATTGGTACTGAGCTCGTCTGAGTTTGAGGATGCAGCCTTCCGTTTTGAGAAGCACCCATTAATTTGCCTCTTGCTCGCTAATAGTGTTTAGAAGAAGTCTGATTCGTCTCCACGAAAAGGTTCTTTCGAATAGATCGTTTTAATGAACCAGTTCAAAAACGATTCAGAGGTTATTTTACGGTGGAACTGGCTTATGTTGTCCACAATTTTGAGCGCTGCACGACAGAATAGATCATGACGTGATCGAGGGTCTTGATCTTATTTACATCTTAAATAAAATGCTATTTTTTAACCTTTCTATCAGCCAAATTATAATTTAAAATCAATCAGAGCAACAGAAATGCATCGTAATTTTTACAAATAAAGTTTCATATTATGAGAAGGCTTTCTACGACCTTTATATCCTGCAGTCATGGCGAAATTAGGTTCCTCCAATCTAAAAAACAAGAATCGAAAAAGAATCGAACACAACAGTGAGGAATCGATTCTTGGAACCGATTCCCATCGATTCCAGAACTGGGAATCGGAATCGGACTCGATTCCAAAAATTTCAGAATCGAACAGCCCTACTTAAGTGTTGCAAACTAAAGACTACAAGAATGTCAACCCAAAATAGCTGCCCTCGACCTCTGAAACAGCCAATTGTGAGACTGCTCATGTGAAGTCACAGCAGCACAACACTATGACATCATTTAATGTAACTACAATAAAATTATTTAATTAAGACACTGAAATATTTTAATATTTTAATTTATTTTAAAAAATGCTTTGCATTGTGCAAAATTATCACAAATTGTTACTGATGCTTTGAAATTGTTTTCTATTGGTATGTCTCCTCGTTTACAGTTGGAGCACTGATGTGAACATGAGTTCCATCAACAGCCCCAACAACTCCAGGAAAGCCCACAATCCTCATGAAAGTGGCTTGTTTTTGCAGCATGGTTTGACGGTCAGTTGGAAAGTCAAAGAACTGCCATACAGTAGTGGCCAAAAGTGATGCTGGCCTAGGGAATTTGACATCTTCACTAGGGATGTAACGATTAACCGCGAGCTGGTTGAAAATCGATTCAAATATGTGTCGATTCAAATCGGTTGAGATGTCAAACAAATCGCGATACAATTGGAGTAGGAGTTTATATGAATGTATCTCTGAGGAGAACTAACTATCTTTAGAAAAGTTTAGATGATATTTTCTTTTCATCTTGCCTCTGAACAATGCATATTAAAGTAGTGTTCATAAGCGCAGCTCTGCTTTGTTTACAGCGGTAACCCAGGAAACACTGTATCATTGCTGTTCATAAGCGCCACCTGCTGTCAGAGAGTGAAACTGCGTCTCATTCAGATTGTCTGCTGTTTCGTTCAGATATGATTTATGTAGTATAGTTTCACAAAGCTAAAATCAGGCCTTTCTATTTTTGCTTCAAATTTCGAAATTATACAGTCTAATTTAGATTAAAAACTACTCATGCTGCATCTTTGTTTGGATCATTATCATGGATCATCCAGTGGTTGCCTCTCATTTTAAATGGAAAGAGCACAGACAAAGCCTTAGTTTGTTCATATTAAGAGATTTATTTTATTTGTGTAACTTACTTGTTTGATTTGGGGTTTGTTTTAAAATTTCAATTTAGTTTTGTTATATTTCAATTTCACAAAGAAACGTGCAGCAATAGCCTAATAAACGACACCTTTTAATTTACTGTATAATGTCTTCAATCTCATTTTGTTAAAAAAATTGTGAGAAAATCTAATCGTGAAATCAAAACCGTGAATCGAATCGAATTGTGAGTTGAGTGAATTGTTACTTCCCTAATCTTCACCCTTAATTAAAAAAAAAATAATGTGTTCAAGATTTTGTAAGCATATTGCATAGTTGCTTAGAATCAATTGTTTTATTTGTAATAATAATGCAATGAAACATGCCAACATGCCAATGCGGTCATGATTTTTGGCCATGCTGTCATACAAAGAAATTATGAACACATGCAAAAACAAAAGAGGACCAACGAAATATTAATAACTGATTATGTCACTGTGTCACTGTCAGTGTTGCCAATTTAGTGATTTTGTCACTAGATTTAGTGACTTCCTCTGCCCTTTTGAGACTTTTTCAAAAGCCTAGCAACAAAATCAATTTCTTGGACAAAACCTTATCTAGATTCCAAGACTCTCCCACTGATCTATATTTATATTTATATAGATAAGTGAACTCACCATTATGATGTAATCTAGCAACTCTTTTAGCTTTCAATTGAAAGCAGTTGGCAACACTGGTCAGTGTTTTTTCCCTCATATTTTGATGGTTTAATTGAAATGTAGGGTCATAAAAAAAAA
>NW_015646846.1:1971078-2013730 GCF_001515625.1 Sinocyclocheilus rhinocerous | reverse complement strand
AATTTTATAAAAAAACCTCCACACATCACTTTTGGCCACTGTTGTGTTTGGTGGGGTTAGTGTCACAATAGTTAAGACCCTGCTTACTGTGTCATCACCGGTGCATTGCTGCGTTTTTCCAGTTTTCCAGCCAAAAAAATTGTATTTCTACTTTCATTTCTGCTGTTAGAGCATTGATTTGTAGAGTGGAAGAAGTTATTAAATTTCATATTTTGTCAGTTACAGAAAGAATTGACTATCTTGACGATCACGTTTGTATCATTTTATCAACTCCATATCATCATATAACTCCAGCAAAATAATGATCTTTAAAAAAGCATCATATGACCCCTTTAACACTTAGGAACCTTTATGAATCACTCTTATTCCTAAGTCTAGGAATAAGAATAAAATTGTCATTCTTAGAATTTTGACACATTAAGACTAACATTTTACTCTGAGCGGCTTTGTACTTATGGCCCCAGAATCTGCTAATGTAACTTCTATTTCCTCAGCTCATTGGTGTTTAATTATTGCATATGAAACTCATGTATGAATATACAGATTGCATCAGCATGAATGCAATCTGTTTGTGGATGAATGGGCAATTATCCCAATGCATTGCATTTAGTTGTACAATAAGCAATCTTGGCTCTGCAATCAAACATTTATGTGCATGCTTCAGTGTTTTGTGTGGCTCATTTCCTTCTGCTTTATTTTTCATTCTGTGTAAATACAAAGCTGGGCTGGGTGTGGTGACTTGAGCAGACAGACATTAGCCGTGTGGCATATGTCCTGAACCGTTGTGATCTATGTCCATGTTGCCAGAATTGACCCCCAGTGGATTAAGAGATCCAAATTAGCTGTTTGATACATGGCCAGTTAACTGTGTTCCCTCCTGCCAATTCTCTCCATTGCTTTCAAGGTCAGCCGCCCTCTTCTGATTCCATTCAGACTCCACATCTCAGACCAAGACTTGATGATTTATGAACTAAAGTAAATTATTGCAGCCTTCATTTCAAATAGTCCCATATGACTGAACAAGTTTTCGCCTTGTTATACTACTTCTTTAAATAAAAAAATCTAATCAGTATCAGTTAAACCACATTTAGAAACAATCAGAAATGCATGCTCTCACATTGCATTTGTAGTGTAAACGATAATCTGTCCTGATGCATCCCAGACAACACGGAAGGACCGCCATGTGTCAGCCAAGCACTCCACTAAAACAAAAATCATTTGCCGGTTACTACTTTAAAAGAAAATCTCAAAATATAAGCATGCACCAGATGTGTTTCTTAGACCTTAAATTAACATGGAGTAACAAATATTCAAAGTTTAATACTGGTGCTCAACTAAAATAGCTCTCTGCTGGAATTTTCATGTTTGCGACAAAATTACAATGTGTAGGTATAGTATAAATCAATATTATACACCTTTTTTTCATTTTATTGAAATGCAGTGGCATATTGATATAGTAAGTGATGTAGGTAGTCACAAAATCAGAATGACAAGTAATAACAGGAGATGCAGGAGATACTTTATGTACACATTGCAATTACAATGTGTAGGTAAAGTATGAATCAATATTATATGAATTTTTTCTCTTTTTTTGTACTCTATTGAAATGCAATGGCATATTGATGTTTATAGCAGGTGTTCAGGTGTAAACGAGGTCAGAAGTTGTGAAGACGTAGTAGAACTACAACCAAGAACCAGACCAAGATGCCAAGGCCACAAGATCAAGACTCCAGATGGTACTGATCCAGGTGAGTAATATAAAATCCATACTGCTTGCTAAATTGTCACTATTTTAGTCTAATGTCTTTCTCAAGTGACCAAGAACCAGACCAAGATGCCAAGGCCACAAGATCAAGACTCCAACTCTGAGATGGTACTGATCCAGGTGAGTAATATAAAATCCATACTGCTTGCTAAATTGTCACTATTTTAGTCTAATGTGTTTCTCAAGTGTGATGACAATTAACCTCAGTGCGCACCAAAGCTAATTAGATGCTGTGAAGATCAAAGTCTCCCCTATTTTATCTTAGCCTTTAGCTATGAATTGTCATACTTGACGGTCACAGCAGCAGAAATCTGTGACATGTAGAAAATAGACTGAAAGAGACAATCAGATTGGTGGTCTTCTGAACCTCCTCTTTCCTATAAACCCCATATATGACCCCATTAGGAGTGTCATGCAGCACTTCCTTTCACATTAAACCTAGATGTGTTGAACAATAGAGACCTCGACCGGAGAGCACTACCTCATCTGTTCTTTCCTGCCTTTTTCGTGGCGTGTTTATTGTGACAGCCGTTTTTCTCCACGCAACATGCATGTTCCACCATGAATGCATGGCCATCAGATCTTGTGTTGTGTCACGAAAAAGACCACAATTGCTCCTCCTGCGGTTGGCCTGAGTGCAAAGCTTCCTGGGATGCAGGAGAAATCTATTGATGTCAGTTTTGTGGAGGTTTTACTACGCAAAGCAGAGAAAGTAAATATTTTGGCATGGTGTCACATCCAGGACACAGTCGCTCTGAAATAAAAGAGTGACTAGGCTTTTTTGAAAGTCACAGAGGGGAATTGGGAAGAACATGTTTTACGGTTTGACTCTGCTGATGCGTGCAGCTGAACACTTTTGAGTTTCATTAAAAAAAAACTGGAGTGTAACGATTGCTTCAGTTTATTCTCGCTTGGGAAATATGGCTTAAAACATTGTCACCTTGGTTCTTCAGTCCCAGGCTTTCTTGTTTAGAATGAGAGACAATGAAAGCTCTGCAACTTAATGTCAATTCATTAATTCTGTAGATTATCGGTTACTGAGATTCTTCAATCGGAATTGGTGAGCATGAAGACACCGTTTTAGGGTTGTGCAACATTCCGAATTGAACATAGAATTCTTTTTAAATTAGATACATCTAATTCTGACATTAGCCTTTGCACTGCAGTTATTTCCCTTGAACCGCATGGCAAAAAAGAAAAAGCTCTTGTTCTGAGCATTTTATGCAGTCTTGTCAAAGAGATGAACAATTGTAAAAAAGTGTTGAACTCAGAGGAAATGATTTGACCCTTAGGAAACTGTGTGCGTGTGTGTGTTTTTGTATGTGTCACATCTCATGCACAGCTGCAAACGCTCATCCTTATTGTCAGTCATTGTTTTTGTTCCATGACCTGATTGAATGACAAGTAACGTGAATCAGAGCTAATTATAAATTAACATGGACACGCTGCAGGAAGTGTAATGACATCAACGCCTGTTACTATATAATGGATGTTTGTTGACATTGGATACATTGACACAATCAAAAAGCAATGTACATGCTATCTCAAAGACCCCATATTGAAACCTGTATCCTCTAA
Source organism: Sinocyclocheilus rhinocerous (assembly GCF_001515625.1). Classification (NCBI taxonomy): domain Eukaryota; kingdom Metazoa; phylum Chordata; class Actinopteri; order Cypriniformes; family Cyprinidae; genus Sinocyclocheilus; species Sinocyclocheilus rhinocerous. The sequence continues at coordinate 2,010,387 of NW_015646846.1, read as the reverse complement.
AGGAGACCTCAACAGAGTCCTGAATGGGTGGCTTAGACAAAGAACAAGGAGGAGGAGAGCAGGGACTCAAGTGGGCATGGTGGAAGACATCAAGGAGCCAATAGAAACCGATCTTGAATTCTCTGTAGACATTGGGGGCCAATAAGAGCAGAGCACTAATTCCAAGTATGGGTCACCATACTTGGCCACATGTCACGTCACTAATCACTAACTTCTGTAGCTAAATGTAGCTATTGCTCATTGTGAATGTGAATGCATTAACTAAGGTTAACTAATGAGGTCTTATTGTAAAGTGATACCTATTGGTCTTTATAGTTCTTTTGCACTTTAATCTGTGTAAAACTTTTAACTTTATACATTTTTCTGTATTGCTTTATTGCATTTAAATGTTCAGTTATTTTTGTTATAAGAAACCTGTTATACTGTATTATGACAGCACTTTTTTTAAACTAAATTCAATACCGTGATAATACCGTATACCGTGATAAAAGCATGAGCAATTAATCGCAACATGAAAATTTTATACCGGCATATCCCTAGAACCGTCTCTGCTTCCTTTGAACACTTTTCTGCCACGTGTATGCACAATGATTTCTTGCAGCTGTTGGGTATGATTCATGTTTATTAATGTGTGATGCTTTGAAGTTTTAGGTTTACCTTTAGAGGACTAGTTGTGCAGAAAATCTTGTATGTCCTGGCCATGAATGAGGCATTTGAGAAGCTAGCATCACTATTACTATTGCTCAGACTTAGTGATATGGATTTGAACAAACCTACAGCCCAGGGTATTAAACTTTAGCGTGTAACCCATCCCACACCAATTGTGCTTCAGACATGAATGATACCTCAAATGATGCAGTTGAGGAACTTTTCTGACTTTAGACATTTCTCATCTGCTGGATGAATGGATGAAAATCCTATAGAATAACACTGAATGAGCAACCTCGACCATATCTAAAGACCAGAATGTTGCAAAGACTCAGCAAACACACTGAAAACAGCTATGAACACCTTAGCAACCACACTGCAACACTCTGGAAACCATTCACAACACACTAGTTTCATAGCTGTGAGTTTGCACCAGCAAACTCTATTAATATCTATATGAAGTTGAACAAAAACTTCATTATAGTTGATTTTTTAAAATTATTATTATTTGAAAGAAATGAATACTTTTATTCAGCAAGAATGTATTACATTGATCAAAAGTGACAAAGCAATTACAATGATTACAAAAGATTATTTTGAACTTTCTATTAATTTAGAATCCTAAAAAAATCACCATTTCCAGAACAACTCTTTTCTGCATTGAAAATAATAAGAATTGTTTCCTGAGCACCAAATCAGCATATTAGAATGATTTCTGAAGGATCATGTGACACTGAAGACTGGAGTAATGATGCTGAAAATTCAGCTTTTCCAACAGGAATAATTTACATTTTAAAATATATTAAAATAGAAAATAGTTATTTTAAATTGTAATAATGAATTGTAATGCATTATTACTGTTTTACTGTATTGATGATTAAATAAATGCAGCCTTATTGAGCATAAGAGACTTCTTTCAAAAACATTAAAAAATCTTTCCGACCCCAAACATTTGAATGCAAATGTATGTTTCTTGTATGTTTTCTAAGAAAGGAAAACTTGAAATCGCATCATATGACCCCTTTAACATAAACTGCCAATGAAAAATTCTTCTGAACATTCATTAATCTTAGGTATTCCAATATTTAATAACAGGATGTTAAAATCGAGAGTTGCAGCTGTGTTATTTAATGAGCTAACATGAACTAAGACTTGTATTTTTTTAAACAAAGATTAATAACTTCTGTAGCAAATGTAGCTATTGCTCATTGTGAATGTGAATGCATTAACTAAGGTTAACTAATGAGGTCTTATTGTAAAGTGATACCTATTGGTCTTTATAGTTCTTTTGCACTTTAATCTGTGTAAAACGTTTAACTTTATACATTTTTCTGTATTGCTTTATTGCATTTAAATGTTCAGTTATTTTTGTTATAAGAAACCTGTTATACTGTATTATGACAGCACTTTTTTTAAACTAAATTCAATACCGTGATAATACCGTATACCGTGATAAAAGCATGAGCAATTAATCGCAACATGAAAATTTTATACCGGCATATCCCTAGAACCGTCTCTGCTTCCTTTGAACACTTTTCTGCCACGTGTATGCACAATGATTTCTTGCAGCTGTTGGGTATGATTCATGTTTATTAATGTGTGATGCTTTGAAGTTTTAGGTTTACCTTTAGAGGACTAGTTGTGCAGAAAATCTTGTATGTCCTGGCCATGAATGAGGCATTTGAGAAGCTAGCATCACTATTACTATTGCTCAGACTTAGTGATATGGATTTGAACAAACCTACAGCCCAGGGTATTAAACTTTAGCGTGTAACCCATCCCACACCAATTGTGCTTCAGACATGAATGATACCTCAAATGATGCAGTTGAGGAACTTTTCTGACTTTAGACATTTCTCATCTGCTGGATGAATGGATGAAAATCCTATAGAATAACACTGAATGAGCAACCTCGACCATATCTAAAGACCAGAATGTTGCAAAGACTCAGCAAACACACTGAAAACAGCTATGAACACCTTAGCAACCACACTGCAACACTCTGGAAACCATTCACAACACACTAGTTTCATAGCTGTGAGTTTGCACCAGCAAACTCTATTAATATCTATATGAAGTTGAACAAAAACTTCATTATAGTTGATTTTTTAAAATTATTATTATTTGAAAGAAATGAATACTTTTATTCAGCAAGAATGTATTACATTGATCAAAAGTGACAAAGCAATTACAATGATTACAAAAGATTATTTTGAACTTTCTATTAATTTAGAATCCTAAAAAAATCACCATTTCCAGAACAACTCTTTTCTGCATTGAAAATAATAAGAATTGTTTCCTGAGCACCAAATCAGCATATTAGAATGATTTCTGAAGGATCATGTGACACTGAAGACTGGAGTAATGATGCTGAAAATTCAGCTTTTCCAACAGGAATAATTTACATTTTAAAATATATTAAAATAGAAAATAGTTATTTTAAATTGTAATAATGAATTGTAATGCATTATTACTGTTTTACTGTATTGATGATTAAATAAATGCAGCCTTATTGAGCATAAGAGACTTCTTTCAAAAACATTAAAAAATCTTTCCGACCCCAAACATTTGAATGCAAATGTATGTTTCTTGTATGTTTTCTAGTGTCATGTTCTTTAAAGTTTAAATTAGGTGACATCCTTCAACTATGCAGTCAATAATGTTTTTATAATGTGCCTTGAGATTATGATGAGACTATAATGAGATTTTGATGTCCAAACATTTGACATTTTTCTTTTTTTCGCTTCATTTTCCCTGTTTCTTTACAGAGAGAGCTTTGTAAGCACCTGGAGCCATGGCACCTGCTGTTGGGAGGTCCTGTGGGATACACCCCTCCTGAAGGTGGCTGGGGTTGGGCCATAGTATTTGGTGCCTTCATTTCTATCGGTTTCTCCTACGCCTTCCCAAAGTCCATCACTGTGTTCTTCAAGGAAATTGAAGTGATCTTCCACGCCACCAGCAGTCAAGTGTCCTGGATCTCTTCCATCATGCTTGCTGTCATGTATGGAGGGGGTAAGCAGTGTCTTCCTGCCTTTTCCTCTTTCTCTTCCCCTTAAAACTCTCAAGCACTCTTTATATGTATTATAAAAAGTTCTTTCTGAATTCATAATGGTTTAATCTCACATTAGATGTTTGCTTTGATTCATAACCAGAGTTATTTATAAAAATAATTCTGTCCTTGGGTAACTTTTAAATCAAGCTGTGTTGTCATGCATTCAAGCCAGTGGTGAGATCATGGCACAGGTAATGAAGATCCCGACGCAGATTATCAATGGATGTGGTGCAAGTGAAAGACCCTTATTCATTTGAATGGAAGAAATGAGAGGCATGCTAGACAAGGCTTAGACATCAGCCACCCGGCTGCTTTGCTGAGAGATTGAGCTCTGAATGGGCAACTCTATCTCCCTCTGGAGTCCTTCTTCTCAGTCAGCTCTTTATTCTGCAAGTGTCAGATGTTTTCCTTGGAGAGAGATGAGGAGATTAGACGCCTAACTCAGGAGTCGCACAGACTTGTGATGACTAGCGTCAATAGCAAACTTGTCTTAGGAAGTGGAGCACCACCGAATGATGTCAGCACACTCACAGAGACCGACTAAATTGTACGTTCGCCTTCTACACTACTGAGCACATCAAATGTGAGTTAAAAAATATAAACCTTTATGGATATGAGAAATAAAGGTTTGAATGTTTCTGACAGTATGGTGCTACTTTTTGGTTACAACGCAAAAGCCAATTAGTGTACTATACTGGCAGTATGGTTTGCTTGTATGCTTACACATAACATTTAAAACAGGCAAAAATAAACCAGCCTGCAATTCGAGTTAAAGATTTAGTTCACACAAAAATAAAACTCCTTTTTATCTTTTTCCATATCCACATGTCATTCCAAACCCGTGTGACTTTTTGTCCTCTGTGGAATACAAAAAAAGATATTTTGAAGAAAGTTACCGCTCCTATTTTCCATTCAGTAAAAGCATACAGTAACTAGGGATTGTAAAGCTTCAAAAAAGACAAAAAGTTTCAGAGTATGGATCAATCTTTCAACTTTAGTCTTTTATTCTGTTTTCCACATGCTCTAGGGGAGAAACGTTTAAAATATGACTTAATTGCTTGTCTTTTGTAATGAATCAATCAAGTATATCATTATTATAGACAATAACCAAAAAAAATCAACTGATTACTGATAAAATCACAAAATGAATGGGTGGGTAGATGATGTGACATTCATTTTTTTTGTCTTTAATATTAATTGATTTTTTTTAAAAATACATTTAAAAATGCAATTCATACTTACAATGACTTGAATACACATTTATTGATGAGCACTTTTCATTTCTGAATTCATATTCATTTTTATAATAATAACAATACTTTATATATTAAATTACTATATATAGTTATTTCAAGTTGTATAATGGTATTTCCCTTTCTTTTCTATCAAATATAAGTAAATCATATTATTTCTTGAGTATAAAATAATATAAAATGTTATTTTTGTTAGGTCAGGTTGTACAATGTGATTTTTTTTTTGTTGTTCTTTTAAAAGATTTTTCCTTTTTCGTGGACACTCGTGCTGTATATGTCATTGACCCACATACTACTGTCAAACTTGAGCTTTTGCCCTCACATTTGTCATGAAAAAGAGTAAGGCAGTCGATAAGGATGTTTCTGAAAGATAGACCTTTCAGTTTATTCTAGTGGGGTTGACATTATGGCCATGAGAACTCATGGCATGTGAGAGGCACATGACTACACATTTGACCTCATACTCCTACACTGATCCTTCTGGCCCAGCAGAGCTAATTCCCTTCTGTAATGCAGGGGGCAATACATAGCATATGACCCAGATGATCACAAAACCAACCACGCGTGGAAAATATCCAGCAATTTTTTTCTGACGACAATGCTGTACAGAATCGCATTAAGTAGTGCTACTGGTTTGTACTAACATATTTGCAGGCAAGACATAATTGTGTGAATATCTAATGCTGACTTATGCACATCAGACGTCTGTGTAGCAATATGTTCCATATTCATTTTAATTCCCCTGCTCACAAGTAAATTAGAATTGCATTGTTTTAGCATCTACTTTGATGCTGGCCATGACTGACATGTTATGGTTCCCCTTTTGCTCTCATTTCACTGAATACAGCCACAGTCTCACCCACAGTTTGCATAGAAGTCTGAATGCCCTATAAGCTAAATACTGTAAGAAGGTGTTCGTTTCTTTTCCAGGGATGTGTTGTTTTGGCATTCTAGGCCAAGACGTCTTCCTACATAGACCTCAAGTGCATTTAAGCTTGTTGTCAGTGACCCAAGCAGCCCAGAGGTAGTTTGCCTGGAGCAAGAGCGGTCCAGATATGTGGATATTTACATGCATGTGGACAGATCTGATATGTCAGGAGTAAGTTTTTGTTTACTGTCACCCAAGGGCTAAGTCTAATTCTTGATTATTCTTGTACCACATTTACAGTCACATTAATTGCATCTACTCTAGTTTTAATACCAAAGCTGCACAAAATAAAGTGCGCAAAATGTAACGATGCTCCAAATTGCCTTGGAAGTTAAATAGTTAATGCTTAACTGTGTCATATGTATCACTATAATGTCACATAATGACTGTTTTCATACAGGTTTCCTGAGTACTCCACTCATCTGTCATTGGTTGGTTAAACAGATAGCCCCGCCCTAGACCCACACCATTGGTTGTGACAGTGTTTGCCATATTGATCTGGTCTTTTGCAAGTATTCAATCTCATTTGTAAGGAGCGTTTTTTTTTTTTTACATGTATCTATGGCTGCACAATTAATTAAAACTGAAATGCGTGATATGGCTTAGTGTGATTATCGAATTGCAGATGCTTTAATATACAGTATACTAATTTATCTGCGTTTTTCCATCAAAATAAAAGTTTGATGATTTTGACGTTTGAAAACGTAAAAAATTAAGACAGCCATAAATATTAGTATTGTAATTCTTCAGCTTTAATGTAAAATAATCTTTTTTTTTTTTACAGTGAAATACTACAGGAGTAATATTTCAAATTTTGCTTTTATTTAGTAATGTCTATATTTTTTATTATTTATATATTTATTATTTTATATTGTTATATTGATATCATCACAGCGTTTTGGTCAAACTGTGCAGCCCTATAAACAAGCACAGCGAAACTGGAATTTTTTTAATTAACATTTTTATCAGAAAAATCACAGTTAGATTTTATTTCCCTAAATGTATCTACTTCAACTTTTCTTCTAGAGCGTGAAAGCTCAAATCTGGTTAAAGTTACTGGTATTAGTCGTTGTGGGGTAAACTAGGGTTTGTACATGACACTAATGAATTTCCGCATTTATAAATGTGTTAATATGTTCTTTCGTACATGTTCGCAGCGACTTGCTCCCCCGCTGTACGTGGTGGATTAGAGAGGCAAACAAGGCAGCCTATTGTACTGAGAGGCTGAAGACGCAGGCGCTCGCCATCACTCCCCGGTTTTCACATGATTAGCAGGCTTCCTTCCTACATTCATGATAGGATTTGGACTCAGTACATGAAAGACTTAAAAACACCCACGTAACTGGAAATACCTTTGAGATCGTTGTGTTTGCTACTGTAGGGGAGTATCACAACACAGGTTTGTTAGGGCTAAAGTTTGCCATAGGGTGAAACATAACTGGAATATGATTTAGTTGAGCATTTTAAGATCGGTCTTTCAGCCTCTGCATTTCACAGGTAACATCTTGTGCTCAGTTAGCTGGATGATGGTGGGAAACAGCAACATCTGCAGTTTGATGATTACTGCAGTAATATGCAATGTCAAATTCTATTGTTATTCCCCACAGAACTGCAATGCCCTCTAGTGGTCTGAACTTATGTCTTATAGGATTTCTCAAGCCTATCAACTTATGTCATGAAAAATCAAAACTGACCGTTTATTGTTTTAGTATACATTCCTAGTGTTATTGTGAACAGTGCATTTGTGCATGTTATTTCAGATAGATTTTTGTCTTCGTAATCTTTTATCATAATGTAATAACATGCTCCCCCTCTGAAACAGTGTTCCTGTGATAGGCCAAGCCAACTTTTTCAACCTCACTGTTTTCAAACCCATCAATTCCCAATGGATAAAATCAAGTCCCGTGTTAAACGTCCTGATAACTTGGAATTGGGTGTTGCTTAAACCATTGTTCTTTTTTACTATTACCTTGATTTTTCTTCACACACCACATATCTTATATTTAATCTCAAGCATGCTTTTCAACAACACTGTTGTTGTTCTCCTTGGTAAACAAGTACACTAACTTAAGATAAAGCATTTTCACATCGAAGTGGTTTATTATTATATCACACATTTTTTTTTAAGTATTTGGATTTGGTCAAATATACAGTAATATCAGTAATATCAAAATAACTTTATATATATATATATATATATATATAATGATTAAATGATTTAAGTATCAGGTTGTAACTTCAGAAAAATTGCTTTTAAAATGGGGGAAAAAATTCAGATTACAGAAATAAATAAATTTCACTCTGCTTTGTGCGAATTCTGACAGATTTTTTTTTTCTCATTTCATTCCCAGGTCCTGTCAACAGTATCCTGGTCAATAAGTATGGAAGTCGGCCTATTATGATTTTAGGAGGCTGCCTCTCAGGAGCAGGGCTCATTGGTGCCTCTTTCTGCAATACTATCGAAGGCTTGTACTTCTGTGTCGGTGTAGTGGGAGGTATAATTCAAAACAAATATGATTTTTTTAAACATACACCGTTGCTCTTATCCCATGCAATTTACAGTAATCGCACTCCTGGTGATGTTACACTCTTGTGACACATTTTAATATCATCCAGGAGACCTGTTTTCATTTTGAACTGTGTGTTATGATGTTTTCCAGGTCTTGGACTGGCATTTAATCTCAACCCAGCTCTCACAATGATTGGGAAATATTTCTACAAGAGGCGCCCAATAGCTAATGGTATTGCCATGGCTGGTAGCCCAGTCTTCTTGTCGACTTTGGCTCCCCTAAACACCTGGTTCTTCGAGCATTTCGGCTGGAGAGGGAGCTTCTTGATCCTAGGTGGACTTCTGCTGAATTGTTGTGTAGCTGGATCCCTGATGAGGCCCATCGGGCCAAAACCCCAACCTGCTGTTAATGCTGCTAATAGCGAAGCCAGAGAGCAAAAGAGCGTGATGGAGATCATCAATGGTTTTATCGATCTTACACTCTTCAAGCATCGTGGCTTCTTGCTTTACCTTCTGGGTAACGTGGTCATGTTCTTCGGCCTCTTCACTCCTCTTGTGTTCCTCAGTAATTACGCCAAGAGTAAGGAAATTCCCAAAGAAAAGGCGGCTTTTCTGCTTTCTGTCCTGGCCTTTGTAGATATGGCTGCACGACCTTCAATGGGAATAGTCGCCAACACGAAATGGGTGAGACCAAGGGTGCAGCATTTCTTCGCAGCATCCATTCTCCTTAATGGTGTGTGCCATCTGCTTGCCCCTCTGACCACAGACTACACAGGGTTCGTGATTTACGCCATCTTCTTTGGGTTTGCCTTCGGCTGGCTGAGCTCAGTGCTGTTTGAGACCCTCATGGATCTTGTGGGATCTCAACGTTTTTCCAGTGCTGTAGGACTGGTGACGATTGTGGAATGTGGGCCAGTTTTACTGGGGCCACCTTTACTAGGTGAGTATGGAGTGTGTTTATGTCTCATACTCTGTGCAATGGCCCAGTTTTGAACAGCAAACCAAATGACAAAAAATAGCTTTATTTATTAAGCATGCTGCTTTTAGGACCTCATATTAATTGAGAGACTACAGAGAGTATTTGTCACAGAACAGAAGCAATTAAAATTAACTAGTGAAGGCTAAAATGTTTACTTTTTTTTTTTTTTTACCAAAAATGAACGGTCACATGATCTAAAATTAATTTTCCCTTATGCATTTAAATAAATTTTAATCTAAAATCTTGGAAATACATTAACCATGCAGTCCCAGAAGAAAAGACTTTTGCATGCCTTTGCGAAATTAAGATGCATAATGAGGAATAGATTAGGGCATTGTGCGTTATTATCTTGCAAAAGTTTTGTGAGTGAAACCAAAAGTATGACCTACATTTTAATCACTTTTTGTTGAATATGCATTTACGGTCCCACTTGGATCACTGACTCTTTTTTTAAGATTATTGTATGCACTCACAGGGAAGTTCAATGACATCTACCATGACTACAAGTATACATACATGGCCTGTGGAATTGTCCTTCTGGCTGGCAGTTTGTTTCTGTTCATCGGAATGGGCATCAACTACAGGTTACTGGATAAAGAAGCAAAAGAGGAATCCAAGAGAGCCAATCTGCAGGAGGAACCTGGCAAAGAGGTTGTAGAGGCACTGAAAGTACCCGATGACAATACTGCAGAGGATGCTGTGTGACAATAGCTGATCCTGGTTTTATTCTGGTTGATTCTTATATTTCTGCACTCTCTACATCGAGGATCTGATTACAGACATACATCTTGGACTATTCTGGTTACTGAGGCAGTGATGCAAACCTTTCAGTGCCTTGCATGAGCACATGGTCATGCAATAAATATTTTAGAATTATTATTAATATTATTATTTTAGAACCTAACTTCAGTTTAAAACATACATTTACTGTAGGACAAGAACTGTCTCTCATCTGTTTTAGGGCATTTTATGTACACTGGGAGTGAGAGAAAGATTAAATCAGTAAATACATGTATATAAAGAATTAATCTACAAGACACAAATGCTGCCTTCTAACAAAAAAGACAGAGTAATGTGAAAGCAGTAGATATGCAAATAGTGTCTCTTGTTAAATATATGCACAAATTGAACATAAAACTTGGACATTTACTGTAGGACAAGAACTGTCTCTCATCTGTTTTAGGGCATTTTATGTACACTGGGAGTGAGAGAAAGATTAAATCAGTAAATACATGTATATAAAGAATTAATCTACAAGACACAAATGTTGCCTTCTAACAAAAAAGACAGAGTAATGTGAAAGCGGTAGATATGCAAATAGTGTCTCTTGTTAAATATATGCACAAATTGAACATAAAACTTGGTAAATATTTTCCAAGTTAAAACAGTTAATGCATTGTTTTGTTAGTATCCATGCACACTCGCCAGTGTCTGTTATTTTGTGTATTCTTGTGCATGTGTGTCTATGTGTGTAGTCTAGCAATTTAGTGATGAAAGATTATTTACTTGTTTAAAACTGTAAACACAAAGGCAATTTGTGTATAGCCTAATTGGAAATTGTTCTTGAAATGCCAAATATGTTACTATCAGAGCCAGTTTAAATGTATATAATTTTTCTGTTGCAAAATGGTTAAAAATGATTCTCGTTTTAATAAAAGTTGTATGACTTCACATCTGTTGGGTGTGAACCCTGGTGTTCTTTTGAGACTCACAATGATGCAAGTACCTCTTATTTTCTCTTTGACTTCTTTTGCAAAATGTTCATCTGACCTATTCAAAACCAAGCTTTAACCCTTAGTTGGATGCACCTTTCAGAAATGTGGCAGGTATCCCGAACAATGTTCAGCAATGCTTTCGGAAATAACTGGATTTCAGAAAGAAAAAAATGCAACATAAGAAGAAAAAAAACAAATGGCAGGAGAATATCTCCCCCAGTCTGAAAATATCATGTGAAAATGCAACGCCTTCATGTTACCTTAGGTCTCTGAGGCGCCGAATTAAAGTAATGTACTTTTGAAGCATGCTATAAAAGTTAAAGCTTGTCCTATAATTAGCATTCTTTTTAACAAACCAGGGGGAAATAAATATTACATTTCGGAAGTTCCGGCTGATATGGGGCCTTCATTTTAATTGCTACTCCTGTTGCTAAATTGAATCGGAGTCAGCGCGTGAATTAACCGCGCAAACCATTTCAAATCGGCGTCAGGTAAAAACCGTTGGTCAGCGGAGTCGTATTAATTATAAAAACGTTCAGAAAGTGCTAGGTGATTTGCTTAAAGGTAAAGAAATTTTTCTAAAATTAAGTTTAATTACATACACGTAGTTTATAATAGTGGAAAAGTAACGGAAATCAGATAATTTGTGAGGAATAAATTACCTTTGCTTAACTACCTCAACTTTCGACTTGACGTTTCTCAGCTAGGGAAAAAACTCAACAATAAAACTATTCGGGATACAGTTCTAAGGATTTTTGAAGTGATATATTTCGTTTGACTCCACAGCATGCAAAAACCATTCAACTTCAAACTGCTGGTGCCCCCAAGAGCTCATTTGAATCAAATTTCCGCAGTGAAGCCTCAGGAAACAGGCTTGTTTGAAGAAAACTCTGGTTTTTCTCCTTCAAACCAGGTTGGTACATTTGTAAATTCTCTGTTTGTGTTATAATGTTGCTATTTGACCTCTGGCTGCTGAAACTGCTGTTTGAACATTTAATTGTAGGATGATACGTGTATTTTGTTTGTAGCGTTATAACAAGTGTTCAGATATGGAGACAAGCCTGCCGATTCCATCTAAAATGGTGCTTCCTACGAAGACATCAAGAACTGGTAACATTTATAGTCGAAATGGAAAGTGTGCTGTAAATGGTTTTAATGTAGTAAATACATTAATCCTGATACTTTGTTCTTACAGATGGGATGAAGAAGGCTGCAGTCATGCCAATGGAAAAGGAGGAGGTCAGATTAAATGCTTATTTCATTTTTTATTGTAGTTTATTGCTTTGATAATTATTTGTTTATTTTTATAATCTATAATGGTTTAAGGTCCACATTATGAATTCAGTGCAAGGCATAATGTAAATAAATCTAAGCAGTTTAATATCTGTTATGCTTTTGCATTACAGACATCATTAACATCCAGCCAGCTGTACTCCAGATTGCTTGATGAAGCTGAGAAAATCAAAATGTGGAAGTTCAAAATAGATTCTGAGATTTCACAAAAAGACAGAAAGCTTCAGGAGAACAGAAAAACCATCGAGACGCAGCGCAAAGCTATTCAAGAGCTTCAGGTAAATCACATTTGCTGGAAGTGCATTTGTTTTTATTATTTTTTTGTCTGCTTCAGTAAATACAGAATTATGAATTATGTCCTTTGCAGTTTGCAAATGAAAGTCTGAGCATGAAATTAGAGGATCAACTGAATGAAAATGAAGACCTTAGAAATAAGTACGTATATCATGGGTCATTTTTATATAAGCACATATTATTTGAAATTGTATTATATTATAAATTGTTATATTCTTTATTATGCAGAAGCAATGCAACCAGAAATTTGTGCAACATACTAAAGGACACATTTGAGAGATCTGCTGAGAAAATTAATCTGTGTAAGTGTGAGCATATGTATATGAATAATATAATATAGCATAACACTAAATATATGAATTCATTATCAATTATTAGAGGACAATCATGTGTTTTTTATTTTGCCTGAATAGTTGAGGCTGAACGGGAAGAAACTCATGATCTGTTCATACAGAACAGTGAGAATATTCGGGTAATGTCTTTTTTTTAGGATGCATGAAGTGTTGGCAATAGGCCGAACCCTAGATTAGGACAATCCTTTTCATGACACTGTAATTTGTTCATTTGCAGAGGATGGTGGTAGCATTTGAAAGTCTTCGGAAGCAGGCAGAGTCTGATCAGCAGGATATGTTGAAATGTGCTCATTTTTTATTCATTTTTCTAATTATTTTTTTTTACAAATTAATTGAATTCATTTGAAGTATATAGTGTATTAGACGCAATGAAATAAATAATTTTAACATTGTTTTGTTAACATCCTACAGTAAGAGAATGCCTTACACAGTTTGAGGATCTTAAAGTGAAGTTGGAGAGTGAATGCCTTGTGAAGGAGAACGAGGTTAGTAGTGCCTTTGCTCATGAGCCTTACAAATAACTCATTCAGCCTGAAGGGGGCAGCATTTGCTTGAATAATCTTGATTTTGAAAGATCTTGAATACAGTAGCACTCGCCTGTCTTTGTGTTCATTTTGTGACTAAAACACATGTGTATTTTGTGTTCCTTGTCTTTAACTTGTTGAGGTTGCTATGCTTCAAGAAAAACTCCAAGAAAAAGAAAACAATCTCAAAGATGTTTCACTGAAACTCAAAGAGGCACAGCAAAGCTGCAGTGTAATAGAGGAGTCAGAAAGTAAGAATGCTTGAAACATTTGCATCAGTCTTTTTTCTTGATTTTTCAAAAAGTCATTTACCTTCACTTTCGTTGTTTTTAGGGAAGCATCAGAAACTACTTCAAAGTGTTACACAGGACCGGGAGGGACTTGAGGAGAAACTCAGGGTGACAGAGCAACTCAAATGGGAGATCGAGGTTTGTCCTTATGCACTTGCTTTATTACAGATATTTTGTACTTGTAAGGATAGTGCATAAAGATTAAAATAATTCATTTTAGAGATGCACCGATTGCAATTTTCTTGGCCGATTCTGATTTCCAATTTATTTTGTAGGTATGACCTGCCGATACCGATTTTTGCCGATTCCGATTTTCTTTCTAAGAACTATAATTGACAGCTTATACAAACAAAAATCTACTTTTTTTTCTATGCAAAAAAATATTTACATAATGAAAGAAATGATTAAACATTACATTCCCCCAGTCTGGACTAACAACTCTCAAAATAAAGTGTTCTGTGACTGGAAAGAGGTAGAAATGAGTTTCTGTATATAACAAAACAGATGTCATTTCCCACTATGTTTTTAATTAAATAGGCATTTTTTCCCTAACCTTATTAAATGTATGTGTCATCTTTCACATCAAATTCTTACATTGTTTCAATTAATTCAGTTAGAATTAATAGAATTAGAATAAGAAACTGTAGATTTGTTACCATTCAATGAAATCAGTATCAACAAACTCCATCATTCCACTGCAGAGGAAACAGAAGCTGCATCTGAAGTGGCATTACATGTATTTACACAGACTGTTTGATGAATCTGAGGTGCCATAAATGCAAAATTGCAGTGTATGCATAAATAATGTGATAACATTAATGTTTATTTATTTATTTATTTGAACATAGTAAGAAATGTTGGGGAAAATGCAACGATACTATTAAATATGAAACCACACCACCAGTAGGTGGCCTCAAATGACTGTTTTAATGAGTGAATCATTTAGTCATTAATTCAACCGATTCGTTCAAACGGCTGATTCATTCGGAAACTAGGCAAGTGACTGTCTTTATGAATGGGTCACTGAATCATTGACTTGATTTGTTCAAAACTGTGGATTCATTTAGTAACGAAACACCGCTGTTTGTTGCTCGGAGACATACAGTTCTGCTATGGCTTTGGAACTATTTTCGTTTGCAAAATTGAGCTATAACAGTCAATATTGAGTCTAAAATGTAGGTCACTTGTTTATTGAACTACTATTGTATAAAATTGATATACTATTGTATAAAATCAGTGTCACATTGCAATCGTTCTGATATTCGGGAAAACATCTTGGTTGTGTAATTTTGCTTACGTATTATAAAAAAATAATAATTCTACTGCGGTATCCATCTATAACTTTCTGTGAGTTATTTTGTGTGTGCTGTTGTGCTCATTTGTTTTGATTTCTGCACGAGTCCCTCTCCCTCTTTGCCTCATCTGGCATGACAAATACATTATTAGTCACCGTTTACACTGAATGCAATAAAATCAAAATCATTCTCGCGTGAGCATTTGTGGTGGCCAAGTTTCAGTGCTTCCCTAGTTATGGTTGTTGTTGACGTTTTAATCAGGCTTCTTGTCTGGTCAGGCATGTAGTATTCTCTCTCAATTGCCCCTTTAAAAAATCTACTTGTCCCAGACAAGCGTGAATCACTCACAGTGAAGAACTTCCACGCTGATGACATGTTTACATGCGGATGTGAGTGTAGCAGTGAAGTCAAAACGGACCGACTCGGAATCGGCAAGACGGTCCGGGCCGATCACGTGGAAAATCGGTTGATTCCGAACCCTGGCCGGTCGATCGGTGCATCTCTTATTTATGTTATGTATTGTATCGCTGTTCATAGGAAAACCAGAGAGCCCTAACTTACAAACTGGAGCAAAGCAAAGAGAACCATGAGAAAGTTCTTCAAGCGAAAGACGATGAACTACAGGAACTAAACAACATCAAAGAGCAACAGGCAAACCAACTTTCAGAGATTCAGCTGACAGTGAATTCTTTGCAGTCCTCACTAACATCTGAGATACAAAGGTACGTTAAAGAGGCTATATCAGTACAAGACCTAACATAATTTTTTGTAAATCTCAAACCAGTAGCACAGGTAAAGAACTTTAATATTTAATTTTATCCATTATTGAATGCTTCCTTTGTTTTCACAGGGCACAAGACCTTGAGACAAAGATAACCTCGTTGGTGAATGAACTTAGTGACAAAAACACAGAGTTAGGTGTGTTAAGACTCTGTATGTTAATGAATAATGATATCATTGCATGCTTTGTACCATTCTAAAATGGTTACACTATCTTCATACAGAAGTTATCAAGGGGCAGAAAGAGAACCATAGCAAGCAAATACAGATACTCAGAGATGAGCTGGTATTTATTTCCTCTCTGTTTAAGTATTCATGTTCTGTGATTTTTGCATTTATGAAACCGAGCTCACAGTGTTTCTATAACAGGATGAAAAGACAAACTCACTTTGGTCTATAAAGGAGGAATTAAAGACAAAGGAGGGTCAGATTCTCCAGCTTATTGCCTCACTTGAAGAGAAAAAAAGTGAAGCAAATCATTTGAAGGTGAGCAGAAGGTCATTAAGCATTCATCGACACAGCAAAATTAATTTTCAGTAATTTCAGTGCTGCATGTGCTTCATACTTTACATAATATTCACCCCTCTCAGGATGAAATAGAGAGTGTCATCACAGAAAATAAAAACATGAAGGAAGCCCTGACAAAAGCTAGACATGACAATGAAGAGCTGCAAAAGGAAGTTGTTTTAAAGGTCATTACACAGCATATGTATTTATTTGAGTTTAAGAATATGATGGAACATGATTGAATAACATCAAACTAAACTGCTCAAACTAAATCTGTACATCTTTCATCCAGGCTAAATTAAAAGAGATGGAGGAACAATTGTCAGGAGCTTTGGAGAGCAGCTGTAAATCATCAAAAGAGGTAGAAAGATTGGAGAGAGACATAAAGCAGCAGAAGTAAGAGCAATCATGACCTGTCTTGTTTTATACCATTAATCTCTAAATCTCAAGACTGAACCTATAATGTTGAAACCAACACGTAAATTTGTATAGCCAACTTACTCCTCTAATTTATTGGTTACTGTTTCACATATTGTACAGATAGTCTACCGTAGGTATAGGTAGATATGTAAGGGAGATAATCTTTCTTTGAATTTTGCAAATAGATGTGTGTTTCAAGTTTGTACACTACATTTTGTATAAGAAAATGAGTTGTAAGAAAAAATTGTAATGTTCATGTAAATGTCATTAAATTAAGTATTTTGGCCATTCTGCTATTGTATCATTGAAATCCGTTCAATATCTTATGGAACTGTTTTTTTCCTTGAAGGGAGAAATATGAGGAGCTGATATTGAAGTTTAATGACCTGCAGATGCAGAAGGACACCATTCAGCAACAGGTTGATAGTGGTGCTTTAGAGAAGAAAGTCCTTCAGTCTCATCTCATGGTTTGTAAATTAAATCAAGCCTCTATATGATGTAAATATGACAAAGAGATCCTCAAATGCTGTATGTTGTGGTTTATTTCTTTACAGGAAAGCAATGCAAATGCAGAAAGAGAGAAGACAGAAATAGAGAGACTCGAGAGAGAGAAACAACAACTTCAGTAAGATTAGAGGAGACTTTTGTCTTGCAACATTGCAAATTTGGGTTTATTTATCATTTTAGTATGCCTTACATGTACATTTTCATATTCTAGGGAGCAGGTGGATAATTTATCTGCAAAAATTGCTGGGCAGGATGAAGAGAGTAAGAATGTTCAACAGCAATTGAAAGAGAGTGTGCGTTCTCTTTATTATCTTTCTTCTTAATCCTCTTCGTCCCTCTTGGGGACATAAGGCCGCAATTATACTTTATTATACTGTTTTATTATTGCAGTTTGTTGAGGTGTATCATCTTATATATCTAACCATAGCTCGTTAAATCACCCCAACAGGGCAAAACTGCAAAGCGGGAACTTCTGACAAAAGACAAACAAATCAAAGCACTGGAGTCAAAGGTAAAAAAAAAAAATCATATTGTGACATACAGTACTGTACATATGCACTATTCACTACTGTGCTTACACAACGTTTTTTAAATTTATTTTATTCTGTTTTTTTTTTTTTCAGCTAACAAACATTAAAACAAAAATAGAGACCAAAACAAAAGCTCACGAGGAATGTCTAAAAGAGGTAGATCATTTACTATTATTTTTCTAAATGATCGAATAATGTAATAGAATTTTATATTGGAAGTCAGTATGAAACGGGACCTTGGAGATGTTAGCCAAAATTCATTTCATTTGTGATAGTGATAGTCAGTTGTGATTCTTTAGAGGATTTAAGCATGCATATACACTGTTTTCTCATAAATTTTAATTGAGTAAATATATGCTTGTGTATATAAGTATAACAGTGGTCATGTTACAGTTTACAGTATTTGACATATTTCTCATAGATTACTACATTGAAAGAAGATTTGGAAGGTATAAAGAAACATTACAAGGAGGAGCTTCAGAAAATAAGCTCTAACCTTGAAGATAAATCAACTTCAGAGGATCAACTCAACCTTGAGGTGATATGTTTTTTGTTTTTTTATTGTTTGTTTGTTTTGTTTTTTCATTGAATGCAACAACTGAAAAAACGAGACCTGACACAAATAATTCATCAGGATTTGGGGGTGGGGGGTTGTAGGTGCAAAAACTGAAGGAAACAATATTGAAGTTTAATGACCTGCAGATGCAGAAGGACACCATTCAGCAACAGGTTGATAGTGGTGCTTTAGAGAAGAAAGTCCTTCAGTCTCATCTCATGGTTTGTAAATTAAATCAAGCCTCTATATGATGTAAATATGACAAAGAGATCCTCAAATGCTGTATGTTGTGGTTTATTTCTTTACAGGAAAGCAATGCAAATGCAGAAAGAGAGAAGACAGAAATAGAGAGACTCGAGAGAGAGAAACAACAACTTCAGTAAGATTAGAGGAGACTTTTGTCTTGCAACATTGCAAATTTGGGTTTATTTATCATTTTAGTATGCCTTACATGTACATTTTCATATTCTAGGGAGCAGGTGGATAATTTATCTGCAAAAATTGCTGGGCAGGATGAAGAGAGTAAGAATGTTCAACAGCAATTGAAAGAGAGTGTGCGTTCTCTTTATTATCTTTCTTCTTAATCCTCTTCGTCCCTCTTGGGGACATAAGGCCGCAATTATACTTTATTATACTGTTTTATTATTGCAGTTTGTTGAGGTGTATCATCTTATATATCTAACCATAGCTCGTTAAATCACCCCAACAGGGCAAAACTGCAAAGCGGGAACTTCTGACAAAAGACAAACAAATCAAAGCACTGGAGTCAAAGGTAAAAAAAAAAAATCATATTGTGACATACAGTACTGTACATATGCACTATTCACTACTGTGCTTACACAACGTTTTTTAAATTTATTTTATTCTGTTTTTTTTTTTTTCAGCTAACAAACATTAAAACAAAAATAGAGACCAAAACAAAAGCTCACGAGGAATGTCTAAAAGAGGTAGATCATTTACTATTATTTTTCTAAATGATCGAATAATGTAATAGAATTTTATATTGGAAGTCAGTATGAAACGGGACCTTGGAGATGTTAGCCAAAATTCATTTCATTTGTGATAGTGATAGTCAGTTGTGATTCTTTAGAGGATTTAAGCATGCATATACACTGTTTTCTCATAAATTTTAATTGAGTAAATATATGCTTGTGTATATAAGTATAACAGTGGTCATGTTACAGTTTACAGTATTTGACATATTTCTCATAGATTACTACATTGAAAGAAGATTTGGAAGGTATAAAGAAACATTACAAGGAGGAGCTTCAGAAAATAAGCTCTAACCTTGAAGATAAATCAACTTCAGAGGATCAACTCAACCTTGAGGTGATATGTTTTTTGTTTT
Organism: Sinocyclocheilus rhinocerous; assembly: GCF_001515625.1. Lineage (NCBI taxonomy): Eukaryota > Metazoa > Chordata > Actinopteri > Cypriniformes > Cyprinidae > Sinocyclocheilus > Sinocyclocheilus rhinocerous. The sequence goes on along the minus strand of NW_015646846.1, from coordinate 1,990,606 downwards.
TTTATTGTTTGTTTGTTTTGTTTTTTCATTGAATGCAACAACTGAAAAAACGAGACCTGACACAAATAATTCATCAGGATTTGGGGGTGGGGGGTTGTAGGTGCAAAAACTGAAGGAAACAGCCATGGAGGCACTGAAGAGTAAAGATGACACAGAAATCAAATGCCAGCAGAAGATATCAGACATGGTTGCTTTGATGGAGAGGCACAAGGTTGTTATCAAATTATACAATATTTTCAGTTGTTTTTGAGCACTTTTCATTCATTTTATTGTTGTTATTTTCTTGGTAGCATGAGTATGACAAAATGTTAGAAGAAAAAGATGCGGAGCTAAGTGAGAAACGGATGAGAGAGGCTGAAGTCAATGCAAGCAAAGCATCACTGGTAATGATTTGACCTTTTTAATGGCTTAATCTGACATCTTGCAATCCATTGCTTGCATTGAATATCATACTCAGCATGCCTGAGATGGTAATAAAAGAGTCCTAGGTCCAAAAGATGGATTTCTAAATTCATTGGAAAGATCTTGAGTTACCATTGTTTCCTTGAGACATTTAACCAAAGGTTACTTTAGCGACACCTTATCGCTTTAGTAGGTGTAATGTAAATTTTTTTGGAAAAACAAATCTCTGCTAAAAACCAAATAACCAATTAATTTAGGAACTGGAGCTGTCCCACCTGCAAGTGGAAAAGGATGATCTTAGACAACAACTTGAAAAGCTCAAAGGAGAGAAGGTGGCCTTAAGGACACCAGTTTCATCTCTTGAAAAAGACACGCTTCAACAGGTCAATATCTTGTCAATTGAGATACCATAAGTATACATGGCAATTTAAAGTGAACACTGCAGTATGAAAATATTGTTTTAGGTAACTGAAATCAAACCTAAGAAGGGAAGAAACAAGATCTCTAAAACTCAGAGAGCTGACACCGCTAAGAAGCCTGTGTATACACTTTTAAAAGAGGATGAAAATGTACCGCCATCAAGAAATGCATCTAACACTCCTGCTGTAGGTTTTTTTTCCATTGTCTTTGTCCATTTTGTGCATTCTTATTCTTCATTTCTATCATCTAACATTTGTTGATGATGTTTTTTGTTATTGATTCAAGGAAACAGTGAATGAAGACCTGCATACTCCATTATGGAGCAAAACAACTAAAACAACACCTCAAATAAAGGTATGGGGGCAACCTGAACAGTTTGCACTGCTCATCATTCATCTTGAGCATTTATATGAGTCCGTTTATTTTCTGCTCAGTCATTCAGAATTCGCACACCACCCTCACCTAAGATTGCGTGGTCTTGGAAGGAAAACATTCTGAAGCTGGATCCAAAATCAGACAACTCAGACAGCAATGACATACTGGTAAATTTTATCTATTCACTCTATTCACATACTATTGGTATTGTGCTATATACAAACAGTTTTCAGTGATCTGCATTTTTATTTGCAATCAACTTAAGTAATTTCTTACAATTGTGGTTTGTGTTACTCTTTCTTAATCCCCTGTATCTGTTGTGCAGAGTTTCTCTCCAAGACCTATTAAATCAAAGAAACCTATGCAACCAAAAGACCAAGACACAGGGAGTTTGGACATGTTCAAGAAGGTAAGCAAAAATCACATATGACTAGTTTTGTCCAAATTGATTCCTTAATGTTCTTGTTTTGACAGTCGTGTGCAAATTATGTACAGGTGCAGAGTTCTTTTCCATGTAAGTCTCCAGGAACAGTGCTGAAACTGGCTGCAATAAAGAGAATGCGAGATGCTGGATGGACCACTGTTAGCAATTCAGATAAGAAGAAAAAAAAAGCAACAGACAAAATCTTTGCTTAAAAGTGTTTGCATCAAAAATGTGTGATTATCCTTTTAGAAAACTAGAGTACACATACTCTTAATACAATAGCTTCTGATTGCTTACAATTTATATTGGTGTTTGAATAAGCAGAAGTATTTATATTATTTATTCTAATCTCTCAGTACACAGTTTCTCTTCATAGTATGTTTGGTTAAAATACAGTACCTTAAAATGTTTATCAAAAGATTCTGGTTCCTGATACAGTTGTTGTTTGTTTCAGTTGTGTGTTTAACAAATATTTGTATTTATATTTGTGTTTTTCTGTTATCTTCACTAATTTTATTAGTTCAAAATTTCAGTTTCAAAGTTCAAAAGATGTAACTATTTAAAAACTTTTTCCATAGAAGCTTCAAGTAAAAGTAAAATTTTCAGCTTGGCTCTTGATCATGTGCATGGAATGTCTGAAAGGTGGAAGTATCAGGGTCTGCTCTGTCTTGATCCTCTCTCAGAAACTCCAAGCGGAACTGAGTGGGTCTGGATGCAAATCCAGGTGCGTCTATCTGGAATTCTTCGTTCTGCACTGTCATGGTGGGGTTGTAAATCTGAGGGCCGTCATAGAGTCCTCCTGAAATGACCAGCGTGTCATCTGGCACTGCAAATGGCTCACCTGTGAAAGAAAATTACAGACAATAATACTATTCATAGTGAATATTTAATCTTTATGATTACTGTAAACTATATACTAGATTAAATGTGCTTGCCCATGCAAGACTTGACGGCATGATGTTGGAATTGGCCTGACAACTTTCCCAGACTCTAACCCATTTCTAAGGTGTTTTGAGTGGTTGATAGGATATATATATATATATATATATATATATTTGTATTTTTATTTTTTATTAATCATGGTTACCTTAGCAAACACCATCATAAACAGACATATGTGTTTGTGTGTAGTGTGTGTATGATGTATGTGTGTGTGTGTGTGTGTGTGTATGTATGTGTATGTATATATATATATTTATTTTATTTTTTTTACTTTTTTTTTTTAAAATAAGATAGGTTTTCCTAACCTGTATCTTCATTGTGGAGACGGCGGTGAGTGTATTGGATACTTCTCTCTTTGCTCCTGCCGAACTTGTACACAAAGTGCCCCAGAATTACCAGAACTATTACACCAAGCAGAATGCTGAATAAAATGGTCAGAGATTTCTCTGAATGATTCAGGCCATCACCTGCTTTAAAACAGAGGTAGGAATAGTTAGGCAGGGGAAACATATTTCATTATTTGGTTTACATTATTAATGCTAAGATATGTTCAGACCTACCTTGAGATTCATTCAAAGAAGTTGTGCTGTTTTGAGTTACAGCGGTAGAAGTTATCGCTGTTGGTTTGGTCACTGGTGCTGTTTTTGATATAGCACTTCCATTGCTGCTATGTGTGGTGTTGTCTGTAGAAGTGACAGCTGTTGAACTGATGTTGAATGCTGAGGATGTGGATGATTGGGTTGTCTGAGCATTTTCTGTTTTGTTTGGCTGCCCTGCTGATCCTGTTACATTGCTTTGGTTGGGTCCCAAAGTAGTGTTGGAGACAATAGTGGTCGTCTGGGTTGTCAAGTTGTTTTGAGTTGTTGTACTATTACTGTGTGCTGAATAGCTTGATGAATTTGAGACATTATTTTCTGTGTGGTTTCCTGTTGCATTCAGAGGTGAGGCTATTGTAGCACTCAGGCTTGATGGTGACTCACCAGTATGTTGTGCATCAATTATATTATTCAAGACCAGCAAAAACAATATTAGCTGGCCACATACCAAAAGCTGAAAAGTTAGCACACCCATAACTGTTGCAACTGCTTTCTCCTTAAAAAAAAAAACATACACAGAGCACAAGTCACTCCAGATAGAGAGATAAGACATACACTTTCATACAGCACATAACCTAATTCAGTGTGTTTTATCTGTATGTGGTGCTGACGTGGTTTCCTGTTAGGTGCTTGCAAAATTTCCATGTACTAAGTACATGTATTTCTGGTAAAAGGGTATCATCATGGCTTCCTTTATGTTTTATTATTCAAACAATGTTTTTTTCTCTTTTCCAAAATACTTTTTTTAGCACTACACATTTGAATCATTAATATGTAGGTTAAAAAATGAAATGCATACTTTGTTTAAAAGAACACATACAGAAAGTTAGAAGAACATGAGGCATTACGTCTAAAATGGCGCTGAGATGAAACTGAAGACAACAAAGAGCCACATGGTTTTGCGTAGGCAAAACAAACAGTCATGGGCGACCCTTTTTATAAATGTCACCCATCACAGATTTTCCCTAATTAAAGTGGCCCCCCATAATTGAATTGTTTTCACAGACAATTTTGTTTAATTTACATCCAATATGCATAATTGTGATAAAAGCTACATGTTATGGATCTTTTTAAAAGAAACTAATTCGGTTCCTGTCTCTTTCTCTCATCTCGCTTTCATTCTCCTACATCCTCTTTTGTGTAATTGTTGTAGTGTATAAAACAGTATTAATTTAGGACAACAAGAGCAGAGCCTACCTGTAAGCTGAAAGAAACGGTGGTAGTGAAAGCAGGAAGTGGCTCGCAGCAGTTATTACACTCCCACACCTGCTGCAGGCTCCATTCATTTCCCACTCCCTTAAGAAAACAGCTCAGCTCCACGTCAAACAAACAGGTAGAGGGGGCCGACCTTGAATGGCTGACTTCCTTTACCGGCATCGAGGAGGCAGGTGTTCAGCCATTGTTTAACCCGTGTGTAACCCAAGAGTTTTTAACCCTTCACTCTGATGTGCTTGTTTGATTTCAGTGGTTATTCCTTCCTGAGTGTTACTTTATTACGCAGTGAGTTTGACACATCAACATTTGTCCAATTTTATTTCAAAATAATTTAGATTTAATACAGAACCTTTTACTAAATATTCCTGTGTAAATTATTCAAAACCTGACCATTGAAATCACAGAATTTTGATGTAGTTTATGAGAACAGCCCGTATACAGTATAATGTAGCCTACTGGAATAAAAATACATGTTAAACATTAATTTCTTACTTCTCTTATGGGAAGGTTTGTAAGGATTGAATGTATCATCATCACTTCATTCCAACATACAAAAAAACAGTCATAATTTACTATTTACATCATATCCAAAAATCTGTTTGTTTTTCACATTTAAAACTTAGTGATCTTCTCCTTGTAGTCTTTCTCTTTCAGTGCAATTTCATTGTCACTGAAAACTTGATTCTCCAGCCCCTGGATATTTTTTGGGTCTTTCTCAATTAAGTCTGACACCTAAAAAGGGAAATAAAAATTAAATGCAAAGCAGTTTTACATGTTATTATTAATTATTATTATCTTAACTGAAGCATTATTTCAGACCTGGATAACACAATATATAAAATTCAATTTCTATAATCTTTTTTTTTTTTTGTACCGTGTCTGTCGCACTGGGAATGAAATCTCTCACCTCTGAGTCTGAGCTTCTGCATCCAAAGCAGATGAGATCTGATTTTCCAATAAAGAGCTCAGGTCGAGCTTTCTCCTGCTTACAGCCACCTGAAGTAAAGAAATAAATAACTCAGAGTTTAGGTTTAATCTCTGACTGTTTGGCTCACTTACAAAAAGATGAGAAAGAGTCACCTTACCTGAGATTGCACTGACTATTAGTCCTGTGATCATGGTCACTATTATGCCCACAGGGCAGAAGTACAAGTAGGACAAAGAATACCAGTTGTCTGCCAAAGCTGGTCTTGGCCTGAAGAATGGCATGGGACAAGTTGCAGTTAGCTTTGATGTCAGTATGTTGCAATAAATTGATCAAAATTTACAATAGAGACATTTATAATGTTACAAAAGATTTCTATTTAAAATAAATTATTTTTATTATTTATATATTTTTTTAATTTTCTGTTCAGCAAAGAATCCTGAAAATGTATCACATTTCCACAAAAACTATTAAGAAGCACGTACATTGTTTTTCAACATTGATAATAAGAAATGTTTATTGAGTAGCAAATCAGCATATTAGTTCTGTCAGGACCACTATCATCAAAGATGATTGACAATTAGCATACAGTTTGGATTGGCGGTATGGTTCCGTTCTGGGCAAGAACTCCCTGCGCCTCCATGCAGCCTAGCATGGATGAGAGCAGGGAGAGCAGCGATAACCCCCCAGGGTAAACAGAACAGAACCAACATAAATGTATTGCAGATATTGTTAAAGTTCAATCATTTTATGTACACATTTTAGAATTAGTCTGATTCAAGGAGAATCAGAAGGCTGAATCCTGACTGACAGAGGAGGAGCTGGGGATGGAGGAGGGTAATTAGCTATTGAGCAATGCGAAAACTGCTGATAATACTGAGTGACCTTATATATGAATGCTTAGATAGGTGTCGTATTCCCATAGGTAGATGGGGATCAGCTGAAGGTCAGCTGATGCGAGCTTGACTAACGTGACCTGCCAGAACTAACGCTACGCTTGATAATGATTTCTGAAGAATGTTGAAGACTGGATTAATGGCTGCTGAAAATTCAGCTTTGACATCACAGAAATAAATGACATTTTTAAATATATGAAAACAAAAAATTATTTTAAATTGTAATAATATTTTACAATTTAACTGTATCAGTGTGTTTCAATCAAACAGATGCAGGCTTGGTGAGCATAAGAGACCCCGACCCCAACCTTTTGAATTGTTGTGTAAATATATACAAATATAGGATTGCTTACTGTGGAGTTGTGGTTTGTAGGACTGTGCTGAATGGTGTGATAGTGGTGGTTTCATTCATGTCCGGTGCAAAGCATCCTTCCACACTCAAGGGAAGCCGAAGGGTCTTCTCAGGTAAAGGAGGATACAACTGAGCTCCAATTCCCACCCATAACGTTATAGTCAGGCCAGAAATCAAACCAACTAAACCTCCCTGAAGGAACACACAGTTAATCTGTATGAATCTGAGGTACATCAAATCTAAAAATCAAAAAGTTTTATTATGGTTAAAAGTGCATTAAGTACTTTTGTTAATGTGACTGGTCTTGAAACCCTATTGGTGTGGATGTAGAATGATGTAAAAAGCAAACTTTTTTTAGTTACTGAAGCTATTGGAAAAATACCGTTCACAAATGGTTTGTCACACACTTGTTGTGGAAAACATTACTTGGAGCATTTTTAAGACACTTTGGTTAATTGTTTGTTTAAAAAGATGTACAAAATGACTCTTGAAACATAGTAATGAGTACATTAAGATATAAGCTCTTACAGTGGAGTTCACGCAGCGGAAGAATATGCCCAGCATATAAAGGCCCAAGAGAGGTCCACTGATCATACCAAATATGGACAAAGCTGCCTGTGGAGGAAGGGTTTCATAGAGTGACATTACAGTCCGTCATCAGCAGAGGGTGCTTTTGATACAGTGAAAAACTCATGCAAGTTTTTCAGGGACATTACTGCAGTATTACACTCAAAGTGTTGGCTTTGTGTATAGAATAGGTTTACCTGCAGTATATTGCCCATCAAGGACGCAACACCAGCCATACCGATGCATACAGCTCCATAGAATACACCTAGAGATAAGCAGCACACCATTAAAACGTCAGTCCATCATCCCCCACCATCCCCTGCTTCAACCATACAGCTGTTGCACTGAAACTCACTCATGCCCATGTTGATCCAGGACAGCTGTCTCTCTGTCAGCCAGGGCCATGCTGGCTTCATGAAGTCCTCCACTGTGACAGCCACCAGAGCGTTGATACTCGACGACACCGTACTGTTGAAACCAGACACATAACCTGACATCAACAAAATTCATATTTAGTGTACTTAAATGATTTTAGCAAATGGCTGCAATAAGCAGCACACCGAAAAATTTAAGGGGGTCTGAATACTTTCCGTACCCACTGTATATATCCAACTGTTGCACTGAAACTCACTCATGCCCATGTTGATCCAGGACAGCTGTCTCTCTGTCAGCCAGGGCCATGCTGGCTTCATGAAGTCCTCCACTGTGACAGCCACCAGAGCGTTGATACTCGACGACACCGTACTGTTGAAACCAGACACATAACCTGACATCAACAAAATTCATATTTAGTGTTACACCATGACTTAAAATCAGAGGATCCCACACTTTTTTCAGCTAAATTCTAATCTAATTTTTAAATTAGCATTTTAAGTACACTCTGATATTTCAGGTTGTTTTGTGCTTTAAATAAATATAAAAATTTTTTTTTAAATAATCAACAATATGTTTAATGTAGTTTTATGTAGAAAACTATAATTGGAAAGAAATTAAATATAACTAAACGAATAATTAAAAGTAAAAAATATAATTTATACTATATATATATATATAAACAATAAAATATATAGTATAGAAATAGAAAACTAACTGAAAAAAAAACAATTAATTCTAACTAATTAATAAGTAAAAAATAATCATAAAAATATATAATTAGTATATTTGATATATATATTAAAAAATAAAAAATATATACAGTATTTATATATATATATATATATAGTTTAAAATAGAAAACTATAACTGGAAAATTTTACCATAACTAATAAAAATAATCATAATTACCAATTTTTTATAATTTATATATATATAGTTTAGCGTGGTTATTATATATGTATATAGCTTGGCACTGCTATCACAATTTCCCTTGGTCAGAGAAAAATTGTTTCTAATGATGACCTTGGTCCTGGTTAGAAAACCTTTCCCAAAATGATCAGGGTGGACATTTATTTGTAGTTCACCTTAATGTTCCACTGTAAGCTGCAGCAACGAACAATCCAGGCAGTCCTGGGAATTCTGCTAGTATGTCCATCACCAGATAAGGAAGGAGCTGGCGAACATTAAATTTGGTCAGATTAAATGTAAGCATTGTGAGTAAAGATTAAGACACCACTATTGGGACTTGTATTACCTGGTCTGAAGCTCCTACATCTTTGTTGGTGAAAGGATCACAGTCTTTATAGATGGAGTACATGGTGAGACCCGAGAGCATGGCCAAACTTACTGTGACCCATAATCCCACCATATTCAAATACAGAGATCTGTGTGGGCAAATGTTGACAGAACACTAGGGTTTGCACCAGAGCATGAGGAGCTCTTTTGGAGCATGAGTAAAGTCTCATAATATCATGTTTTGAGTGAATATACTCACAGCTTCGCTTGAGTCATTGTCTTACAGGAAATGTAGCGCTGGACCTGTGATTGGTTGATCGAGTACATGGATGCCCACATCAGACTGCCACCAACAACAATTGTCCAAAAACTATGACGTCTCAAAGGATCAGGATCAAAACTGAAGAATCATTTGAGAGGTTTGTTAGAATATATGTGGCCCTGGACCACAAAACCAGTCTTAAGTGTCAATTTTTTGAAATTGAGATTTATACACCATCTGAAAGTTGAATAAATCAAGCGTAGCGTTAGTTCTGGCAGGTCACGTTAGTCAAGCTCGCATTAGCTGACTCTCAGCTGATCCCCATCTACCTATAGGAATACGACACCTCTTAATATCCTAATGATTTTTGGCATAAAAGAAAAATTTATCATTTTGACCCATACAATGTATTTTTGGCTATTGCTACAAATATACCCAAGCGACTTAAGACTGGTTTTGTGGTCCAGGGTCACATATGTCTGTCTGTCTAAAGTAGTCTGTATTTAACAATACATTACCATTAAAACGTTTGTGGTCAGTAAGAATTTTTTTTATATTTTTGAAAGAAGTCTCTTATGCTCAACAAAGCTGTGTTTATTTGATCAAAAATACAGTAAAAATATTATCAGTTTAGAACAACACATTTTTATTGTAATATATTTTAAAATGTCATTTATTCCTGTGATACAAAGCTGAATTTTCAGCATCATTACTCCAGTCTTCAGTGTCACATGATCCTTCAGAAATCATTCTAATATGCTGATTTGCTGCTCAAGAAACATTTCTTATTATTATCAATGTTGAAAACAGTTTAATATTTTTGTAAAAACTGTGATGCATTAAATTTTGTAGGATTCTTTGATGAACAGAAAGTTCAAAAGAACAGCATTTATTTGAAATAGAAATCTTAAATGTCTTTACTGTCACTTTTGATCAATTTAATGCATCCTTGCTAAATAAAAGTACACATTTCATAAAAAAGAAAATCTGACTGACCCCAAATTTTTGAAAAGTACTGTATGTGATCTAGTTTTCTATACCTGAATGTTTCCAAACGTCCTCCATGGTAGCTGTCATTCCAGATCTTTCCTAATCCCCCCTGCAGCACAGCTCCACGAGCGATTATCGCCACAAACCCACTCAACATGATGATCATCTGGAACACATCGGTCCATATCACTGCCTTCAGCCCTCCCTGTAAACAAAAGCATATTCACATAAAACACACAAATGGATAAACACATTGCAGGATGACCTTCTGTGCAAACCATAGTTTAGATGAGCACCTGAAGGCCGAGAATAATATATATAAAAGACAGTAATGTTGGTGATTTCAAGTCTCCATGAAAAGTGGAGCTTTTCTCACAGCCTGATTTTATTGATTTTATTTTTCATGGAAGTTTATGCAAAAGTCGAAAATAGGCAGGGGTGTATGGGACACTTTTCTTTCCCCTTTTTGCAACCATAAACAGTGTGTGAAATTGCAATTAAATTGAATTATGTTACTGACCAGGGTACAGTAGATGATGCAGACGGCCCCTGTTGCCACTAGCACTCCCCACAGATCCAGACCGGTGACTGCAACACGAGAGCTTACTTATAGATATTTATGTGTTTTCATTTCCTAAAATCATCCTTTGGGGCAGAAAAGTGCCTCTAATTGAAGAAATACCCTTATGCATTTACATGTAAGCTTTATTTGATTTGATATACAATACCATCAAAAAATTGTAATAATACCATTTTTTTATGTTGTTGAAAGAAGTCTCTTTTGCTCACCAAGGCTGAATTAATTTGATGATAAATACCCTAATATTGTGAAATATTATTAGAATTTTAAAGAACAGTTTTCAATTTTAAAATGTAATTTATTCCTTTAATGCAAAGCATCATTACTCCAGTCTTCAGTGTCACATGATCCTTCAGAAATGATGCTAATATGCTGATTTGGTGCTCAAGAAACATTTATTATTATCAATGTTGTCAACCGTTGTGCTGCTTCATATTTTAGTCAGTGTTGAAACACTACAAAACGTTTGGGGTAAGATTTAACTAATAATAATACTTTTATTCAACAAGGATGTATTCATTTGATCAGAAGTGACAGGAAAGACATTTGTAATGTTACTAAAGTTTTCTATTTCAAATAAATGGTGTTCTTTCGAACTTTCTCTTGATCAAAGAATCAAGTTTCCATAAAAATATTAAGCAGTACAACTGTTTTCAACATTGATAATAATAAAAAATGTTTCTCGTGTAAAATATCAGCATATTAGAATGATTTCTGAAGGATCAAAATTGCAATAATATTTCACAACATTGCAGTTTTACTCTATTTTTTGATTAAATGACTGCAGCCTTGCTGAGCATAAGATACTTCTTTCATCCAAACATTAATAAGTGCAAACGATTATTTACTTACTCTGATTAAGTGCGAGTGCAGGAGCATAGATAACCATGCCTGTGTATAAAGCCTATGAGAGATAACAACACCCATTAGATGATTGGACAAGAATCTCTTTTACCTTAAATTCTTCAATATATTCAACACTTAAGCAACATTATGACATGGAAGAAGCATAGACACAATAGACGTTGTTTTTCCAAAGTGATATACGATGATGCAATTGTGTTTAGTTATGTATAAAGTCATGCAAGAAGCTAAAAGCCAACTTACAGTTTGAGCAATATACATGCTGGTTCCAATCACTCGTAGCAGCTTGTTGAAACGCATCTCCAAGTACTTCAAAAACAGGTGACCAATTAAATTAATTATTGGCAAAGAAACAACAAATTTGCTTTATATAATTTACATAATTACACAAAACTCAGATTGTATGATGAACTATTACATACTGTTAACATCTGTTGTTTTTAAAGGTTAATGATGAGAATCTTGTGCTGAAAAGTCATATTATCTAAACCTTTTAGTTTCACTGTTTTCGAAATACATGTCATTTATTTATTTTAACTCTAAATCTATACATTTTTTGTTTTAATTTAGATTTATTTTGCATACATTTTTTGGTTGTTGTTTTTCCACACTGCAAAAGAATGATGTTATCAATTAGTCATGGAAACACATTTTTCTATTCCTTTAACTCAAAATAATTTAACCAATTTCAACTTTTTTTAACGGTTTTTTTTTAATAAGTTTTTAAGTTACGAGATTCGACCCAATTTTTTAAGTTATAATTTAACCTGAATTTACTTGTACAGCCAATTTTATTATACTTAAAAATTTAAGGCAGCAGCTGAACTTTAGTTCAGTTTTTAAGTTGAAGTAAAAGGAAATCTTGTACAGCGGTCATGGACAGTAACCAACAATAGCTTTTGCACTTTGGATTATACAATAAAACACTTCACTATGAAAATGTCTAATACGGTAAAATGTCAGAAGCGATAAATCCATACAAATAAACTACCCTGACATAACCTTCCTTTAAACCTTATCTCTCTCTCGCTCTCTCTCTCTGATCCTCATTTTTCCATCAATTGATTCTTTATCAAGCACAGGCACAAATGGTGTTTTCTGTCTCTGTCCTCATGCAAACCCCTCGTGCCCAGTGTTGCCCTCTTACCTCGTATGTGCTGGTGATGCTCAGCCGGTAAAACAGAGGCACGAAGATTTCAGCGCTGATGGTGGACATGATGGCATAGGAGAAGACGAAGAGCCAGAATGCGGTGCCGTACATGTACGCCTCTGCTGGGGTGCCAATAACAGTGATACCTGACATAAAACTAGCCGTGAGGGACAAAGCCACAGGCACTGCGGTCATCTGACGGCCGCCCAGGAGAAACTCTTCACTGCTGGCCTCCTTGCGTCCATGGATGGCTTGGAATAAGCCGATGCCCGCAGCAAAAAGGATCAAGCCGGCGAACACCACATAGTCCCATACTGAGAATGTCGCAACTAGACCTCCGCTGCCCGTCATGGTTTGGAAATTGCACTCAGAGAGACCTTCAAAAGCTATGAAGCCGGTCAGAAGTGATGTTCAGCTGGAAATTCCTCCGAAGCTTTTGCCAACAGGAAGACGAAACCAAGTAGCTCCTGTCAGTGCCAGTAACTGATAAGAAGTCAGGTCTTCTGTAATCTTGGACCAACCACAAAAAAAACTTGGGTTAATGATCCATCAAGGCCAGAAGACATACCAAGTTATATTGTAAAAGGAAGTGAATGTTTTGGGTTTTTTTTATTCCTAATCTCGCAGGAACAGTTCAATCGATGCTGCTTAATGAATTTAGGACGTTTTGTGCTGACTTTAATCACGCTTAGTCAGTTAACTCATTTGCCCTCCACTGATAAGCTAACAAGGTAAACCGCAATAGGCTCTTTTCAGGAGAATTCCAGAATATGACTAATGTACCATTTCATCACGTGCCCATAGCAGGTCATGTTAAACTCTTCAGTTCCTGGTACTGTTTTGAAGTTTACTTGAAAGAAGACTTTTGGTTTTGGTTCCAAATGTTTCCCATAGGTCCTGTTGAATCAGTATCGTCCAACGATTCCAGGTAAATCAGAAAAAGTGGGCTGTTTTCCATTCAGTTACAGCTTGACAGTAACATTACAGGTGATCAGATGAAGCAATTATTAACAGCATGTGCAACCATGGTTCTATGGGACGTCGTGAGAGATGAGTAAACACAAGATAGCTGTAAAATCAAACACTATTAAATGGCACATGTGTACTGTGAACATGAACCTATAGTTCACTTCAGTAAATCAGCATGGTGCTGAGACGGTTGAGGAAGTTCATCTGTGACACTGTCAAAACATCTTGTCATGGTGATGCTGTTAGAGGTTCTCCAAGCTGCAAAACCATTTTTAATGGCATTCTTTCTCCTGTTTGAGTGCCGAAGATGCATATCACTCAGCAGGCAAACTGTGCATGCATTTACTTTTCCATTTGCAATACTGTGAACTTTGCACACCAGATAAAACCTGAAAGATTTATATGATGAGAGCTTGGTAAATTGGCTGACCTGATAGAGTGTAGCTTTATTAAAGATCAGGTGTGTGATCTGCCAAGCTACTGTAGATGACTAAATGAAACCCATTTGTTGCCATGTTATAATACATCTACATGACCGACATAGGATATATTTCAACACTGAGTATCTTAGGAACACTAAAAAAGTATTAAATGAATCCTGTAATTATTGTAGAAAAGTGACATTATATATGCTTATACCAAAGCTATCATACAGTGGCAAGATTGATTTTGGATCAGACACTAAAAGCTGTGTGGGAAAGGAAAATGGCAAATGAGATCTCTTTCAGTTGTTTTCCTACCCTTCCCTAATAATTGAGATCTCAACAATGTCTCAAATTGTCCTCAGATACAAAGTTTGCAATCAAAGGTCACAGACTTTATTATAAAGTAATATATCTTAAAATATTTATCATCAAGTTCCTCCAAGACCAAGAGCTATACTATCAAAACCACTTACCAGTAAATAAATAACAATTGCCAATTTGTTATTTAAATTGTATTTATTATTTTGCTCATTTTAATTCCTTTTTTTTTCTTTTTTTTTATCCAGTCATTTTAGGACAAACACCTGAGACTTAAAGAGATAGTTCACCCAAAAATGAAAATTCTGTCATCATTTACTCACCCTCATGTCGTTCCAAACTGTATGAGTTGCTTGCTTATGTTGAACATAAAAGAAGATATTTTGAAGATTGCTGGTAATCAAACAGTTGGTGGTTGCCATTGACTTCCATAGTAGGAAAAAAAAAATACAATGTAAGTCAATGGCAACTACCAACTGTTTGATTACCAGCAATCTTCAAAATATCTTCTTTTATGTTCAACATAAGAAAGCAACTCATACAGGTTTGGAACGACATGAGGGTGAGTAAATGATGACAGAATTTTCATTTTTGGGTGAACTATCTCTTTAAGTTGATATTCAAGCATAACAGACCTGAGGATACGAAAAGCAGCAACAGCCTCTCTGAGGAGAAAAACCTTACTAATTTAGATTCAGCCTGAATATTTAGTGGGCCCTGAATGGTGACCATACAGCATACGGGTGATTTGGTTAGAAAGCGTTAGTTTTATGCATTCTGCAAAATAGATGATGATGGAGACAGATGGAGATCAGGTTCAGTGTTTTTATAAGAACAGCAGCCTCAACACAAGCAGGCTGAACCGGATCCTCCAGGTAAGTGGTCCTTTGATTTACTATAATACTGCTGTGCTGTTTGACAGTCAAAAAGTTGTGAAAAGCCCTGAATGTGCTCTGTACAGGACATCCAGACTTAAAACTGTGACAGAGAAATCACTAAAACATAATGTCCTCTACAGAGGACAAAACGCCATAGCTGGTAGTCAAAGCCCAGAAAGACACATGAAATGAGATTCAGTGTGTATTTTGAGTTTTAGTCTAGAAATGATTTTCTTCATTCATTCCAAGCTGTGCTGATTCGGGTTAGTGGGCTCGCAACGTGCTTTTCCTTTTCCACATCGCTGTTTTAAATTGTTCGAGTGAGAAGCTCTGAATTCTACATGATACAAGTTGCGTAGTTGTGACATTGGAGGAGGAGTCAATTGAAAACATGGAGAAAACACTGATCTGTATTATAATATAGATAATGTGTATAATTTATATAAAGATAGATCAGTGGGCAGAAAAGCAAGTCAACTCTTACGTTTTGCTTTACATTTAGTTGTGATTCCATGTAAAAATAAGTAGATAGAAATTTATTTTCATCCTTTTGAATCATGTAGTTATGTGGTTTATTGTTCACAGTGTATTTCATTTGTTTATACTGCTTCCATGTTATGTTTCCAACTTGAATGTGTGACATGTCGCAATAATAAACGCCAGCCTCGAGGGTACTGGAAGGCAGCATACACAACCGCATAACAATACACCGGCAACCACCCACAAGTGCCAGTGTTGTGCCCATTTTCGACCCCCTGCTAAATTATTACCCCTCTCGTTGAAATCGCTATCTGATTGCCTAATCCTAACTCCACACCTAACCCTAAACCTATCAATACTAGGGGGGCTATCTGATTGCCTAATCCTAACCCCACACCTAACCCTAAACCTATCAATACTAGGGGGGTAATAATCTGGCAGGGGTCAGAATTGGGCACCACCCACAGGATGACTTTTAATTTGTGTTGCCTGGTTTACTGTCTAGTTTTGTGATTTTTAGTGTTTCTTTTTCATTATATTATGGTTCTCCATCTCTTTAATAGACACCCTGGTATACCGCCAGCTATGTCTCCTGTGTATGTGGTTGGCATGCTGGGATTTTTGATGAAGGTAGCCATGCCTATGTGTGCCCCCACTGAGTACACCATTTACATCGAGAGACAGGAGTGCAATTACTGTGTGGCTGTCAACACCACCATCTGCATGGGCTTCTGTTTCTCCAGGGTAAGTGGACGCGGTGAGGAAGATGTATAGAGAACTGGATCCAAGGAGAAATGTCCCAACTTGCAGCACGACAAGCTGATTTCCACAAATGATTGAATGACTTCTGTTATTGTTTGCCAAGCCTGTATGACGGAGTTCTTTCTGTGGAACACAAACAGAGATAAAAAAAAATGTATTTCCATTGTTTATCATTTTGTTTTGGGTTCCACAGAAGAACAAAGGTCATATGGGTTTGGAAATATGAGGATGCAATCTATTTCACAATCTGTTATGTTAAGAAACAATCTGGGATATTCTAGTTCATAACCTAGATGTTTGATTTAGTGACAATGGGGCTAAATCTGCATCACAACATTCATCCTATAGGACAGTAATGTGAAGGATTTGGTGGGTCCTCGTTTCCTGGTTCAGAGGGGCTGCACGTATCAAGAAGTAGAATACCGGATGGCCATCTTGCCCGGCTGCCCTTCACATGCAGATCCTCACTTCACCTATCCGGTGGCCCTTAGTTGCCACTGCAGCACCTGTAACACCCACAGTGATGAATGTGCCCACAAAACCAGCAACGCTGGCTTGAAATGCTCCAAACCTGTCCGTCATTTGTACCCTGAGAACAACTACATCCAGGCATATTGCACTGTAAAACCAGATAAGTTAATATAACTCAAAAAAATAGTTGAAACTGATTACATCGAAATTTTTAAGTTATATTAACTAAATTTTATAAGTTAAAGAAACATCTTTTTTTTTTTAAGTAAATGCTATTAAGTAACCACAAATCATTAACAAAACATCAACATTAAATTGTTTGTCAAATGGAAATACATTCTCCAAAACAGTGCAAGGCCCTTGAGAAATGAGCTGAGATAATAACTTTTAAATCACTTTTAGAAGTGGACAATATGGATATCTGGATACCACCCAGCTGTAAACACTTCCCTAAAATAGGAACACTTCCAAAATTCACATCAAACAGTAACTTTAGAAATATAAAAGTAATACTAGAATAAAATATACGAGAAATTTCAAAATAGAGCAATGTTTTTTTTTTAAACAGTAATTTCTATGAGTGGATGAACACATGGTACTGTATATGGAACTTATACCATTCCAGAAAATCAACTGAGAAAATGTTCTGCAAATTAAATACTAGACAAATATTGTAAAAAAAGAAAGAAAGAAAGAAAGAAATGTACTAAAAGTGAAGTGAAAGTTTAAATGAAATGTCAAATAAAACAGTACCTTTGTAAGCTTTGTTCAAACACTGAGGAAACTCTACTGACAAAAGTTAATTTTTAAGACTCAACATTCTGGGTCTCAGCTTCCCATCCTCCAGACAGACCCATCAAGAATATGTGGGTAACTCTTTTAGGGAACTTAGATCCAAGGCGTACGTTAGTCCAAAAAGCATGACAAATGCATGAGCCAATGAGGGGAAATCGTTAACTGTTACCCAAAGTACAACTTCAGTCTTCTCTGAGCAGAAGAACGTGGCAACTGTTGAATTGTTACTAATGGAGAGGAAACGAAGTGACACATCATCAACATCTGGTTCATCAGATTGTTCTACCTGAAGACAAAAACAGAGTAATGTTACTGTAAAGTTCCAAAGGCTGACTGCTAACAAGTGACATATATTTACATCTACTCCAAACCATTCTATCCCATACAATTAACTACAATTATAATTGATAGCCTATATGCAAAACCTGGAACTAGAAGCAGAATGACATCTGAATGGAAGGTGAGATTGTTGATTACCGAACAGTTTCAGGTTGCATTGATTTTCATAGAATTTTTTCCATACTATGGAAGCTATGTTAGAACAAAAACTGTTTGGTTACCAACAATCTCTCCTGCCATTCAGATGTCATTCAGGCTGTAGTTCCAGGTTTTGAATATATCCTTTATAATTGTAGTAATTCTTTGGTATTCTGTAAAAGAGTGTAAATGACGACTAGGCAGCATTTTGATTTTTAGTGATCACTCTCTCTAAATTCTAAAGGTGGGCAGGGCAACTTTTTTTTAGCAATGTTGCTTGGGCACTTTCCCATTGAAAATGGGCAACAAATTTCTATCCGGATACTTTAGATCGGTCGTGTGCCCTGTGGCAGCAGCTAGTTGAGGGCGGAGCACGCAAGCACGTGCGTGACGTCAGACGGGATTGTACTAAAATTATTTGAGTACACTGCCAAAAACAAATGAAAACATTTGAGTGCTGTAAACTTAAAATTAAATTTTTATACTAATTACTCAAAAAATTGGAGGCGAATGAACGTTTTTATTTCTTTTGAGTAATTACAACCCAATTCCTTTATCAAAGATTTACTATTTGGTCCTACAGTGTGGGAACAGTATGAGTAATGTTTAATTAACTAAATCTTAAATTAAACAGTGTTTGTGCTGTAGCAGTTGACTGTGGGCAGTTCTTTTTTAGGTAATCTTTGAGTAAACCTTATGTCACAAAGTTACCTAACACATTATGGTTGCTGTATTTTATATCCAGCATATGATGTCTTTAATGAGGCCAAAAGTGGTTAAAAAGAAGGTGTGTTTTTAATGGGGTTCAAATACTTATGATTTTATGGATAATATAAATTCTGTAAACTTTAGTTATGTTTTAGTGTTTGATTGGCAGTGCTTCTATAAAAAATACAGAGTGAAAATCCTTCCATAAAAATGAGTTTTTATCATTATTGTTTGTGTTTATGGTTTAACAGTTTGTTTCTGTGTAATTATTCATACTCTTGTGGTTACCAGTAAACTGTAAAAGCTTGTCGTGCAATAGATGCAAAATGAGAGGTGAAGAAATTTCAGTCCCAGAACCAACAAACTTTAATGGCGATTTGTATTTGTTTTACGTTTTGGCAAATTGGTAGCTAATTCATATGAATTTGTATGATTCCTTTAGTACATTTTCATACGATTTGCTTAAGTCCCATAATTATGGAAGCCCGTTTCCGCCACTGAATAAAAAAATATAATTCTGTAAGTCATAATAATGAGAAAATTTCTCAAAATTATGACTTAGTATCTCGTTATATTGAGAAACTTTCTCGTAATAATGACTTAGTTTCTCGTAATAATGAGAAACTTTCTCGTAATAATGAGAAACTTTCTCGTAATAATGAGAAACTTTCTCG
>NW_015646846.1:1957749-1971043 GCF_001515625.1 Sinocyclocheilus rhinocerous | reverse complement strand
TCATTATTACGAGAAAGTTTCTCATTATTACGAGAAACTAAGTCATTATTACGAGAAAGTTTCTCAATATAACGAGATACTAAGTCATAATTTTGAGAAAGTTTCTCATTATTATGACTTACAGAATTATATTTTTTTATTCAGTGGCGGAAACGGGCTTCCATACATAATGGTTAGGTTTATGGGTGTGGTTAGAGTTGGACCTTCATGCTTTTTTCTAAAAAATGTATGTTTCCGTACAAATCACATTGTACAAATTTATACAACATTCATTTGTACTCTTTTGTGGTTTCCAATTGTTTGTAGGACAAGGGCTAGTCATATAATAGATTTAACCAAAACAAGAGATGTAGTGAGTAATTTCAGTCCCAGAACCACCAATCCATATCTGTTGTATGTTTTGGCAAATTGGTCTCTAATTCAAGAATTTGTACACTCTCTTTTGTATATGTTTGTATGAGCTTGTGTCCTATTGATGGTTAGGTTTATGGACCTTCATACTTACTTTTTTCTAGTAAGTGTACATTTTCAGTGAATTGCATTGTACAAATTTGTGCAAAATTCATTCATACTCTATTGTGGTTCCGAGTTGGTGGTAAGGACAAAGGTTAGTCATGCAATGGATTAAAGCAAAACATAAGGTGAAGGAAGTCATTTTTGATCCAGAACCATCACACTCTCATGGCAGTCAATTTTACATTTTGGCGAATTGGTGACTAATTCATATGAATTTGTCTGGTTTCTTTCGTCCGTTTTCATACAATATGTTTACGTCCCACTAATGGTTCGGGGTGGTCCCTCTGGCTTACTTTTTTTAAAACTTGCATGTTTCTGTGCGAATCGCATTGTACGAATTCATACAAAATCTTCACCTCGTAAAATAGTTACATTTTCTCATGGGATCGGGTTGGCCAGAAGTACAAAACTAAATGACTGAATAATGCTAAACCGATTTCCAAAATATTCACCCTGTCTGCCATTAGTCATCAAGCAGATCCCGCTTTAAAACGCATGCTATTGATTAAACCAATGTTGATAAGCTGAGCTGCATGACTGGGAGGCTGAAAGGGCCATTTAAATACTGATTCTGAAATTGTGCCACTTGGTAAAGCATTGTTTTGCGTAAATGTAGTTCATTAAAAAACTGCTTTGTATTGAACCACCATACAGTGTCATTGACATTTAATTGTCCAAGAAGTAGCCGTCATTGTGGTGTGTTTGTGTGTAGTAAATGAGCACTCATTCCAAGATAATGCATATTTAGAGAGGCAAACAGCTGTGGTTTATTTATATTACGAGCTCAGAGGATGGTTAACCCAAGTTTGCATTCATTCTAGTCCTTTTGTTACTGCCTTTATAGGCCATATTGTATTTTATGGGAAATTGTAACCAGCCGTTACTACATATTTCTTTTATGGCTGTCACGCAATAATATATTCTTCTTTTTTATGTGGCAGAAGAAGAGTTATAGAAGAGTGGTGTCTAGAGATGGGTCAAGAACTGACACCATGGTCACATGCTTGGGGTTCATGGCAGGACATCAAATGAAATATATTAGGTCCTGCCTCTCAGTCAGTGTCCCGTCAACCAGTACAAACATGACCTACTCCTCCCTAACTATGGAAAACTACTACACATGGTATAATTAAGAAAAAACATATTGTATGTTCCCTGTCCAAACATGTACAGATCAATACATTTTCATTTGTAATGCATGGATTACATAATGGCATGGAGGCTGTTCTCCATCTTTCGGTTGTTATTTCATTATTTATCCTTGTTAGTTTTCCTTTAATCATGTTCATTCATATGTAGAGACGGCCATTCCACTGTGATCCCCTTCATATTATTCAAGGATTCCTGTCGGCTTGGTCACAATCTGGCCAATCAAATGAGAATGGCGCATATGCTTTCTTGACAATAGTGCATGAGTCTATGTTGTGATAATACAATGCCCTGATATAATAATACATCAAACAATAAAGCTGGTGGAATCTGGCTGCTCAGCAGTCTTTTGCAGAGTTGGAGGGACCCCTGTGCTCAAAGTCCAGTGGAATTTTTGTGCTGCATTCCTCTTGCTAAAACTGGCTAGACATAAACCAAAGGTTGAGAAGCCCAAGGCTGAATTTCAATGGGGCTGTTGTTGCATTCAAATTTGAGTCTTTAAGTTGCATTCTAAGCGGGCCTTTTAAGATGACCTAAATAACCTTCATACAGGTTCTTCTAAAAAAATGTGTTTAAGAAAAGTCTGGAAGATAAAATAACAGCATGACACAAGTATGAGTCAATTCGCTAAATAAAGCTGTTATTGTGAGTGATAACCACCAGCTGCAGGCCTGAATATAACACCCGTACATTCATTGTCTGTTATTTTAAGCATATCAGACAACTGTTCACTTAAATTAGAACTTTATTACTAGAACTGTCAACCTGAGAAACGAAGATTAGCACGTCGATCACTGATCTTTCTGGAGTTTCACTGAGAAGAAGCTTACAGGGATTTACCTTCATCATGCTCTAGGAAGAGGGTGTCAGTGTGCTACATCTCTTAATCACAGTTAGGCTACTTACACCAAACAAGTAAACACATATTGTCTCACAACACGGTTTGTAATTACAGGGTTTCAGTGGGAAAATATGGAAAAAGCTTGTTTTCATGTTGGTCTATTCCCAATGTTTACCATTTCGACTCAAGCATTCTAATGCTAACCAGGGCAATCAAAGAATTGGTGTCTGAGAAAGTATCATTTTAGTAGTTTCTGTGATTGTTGGAGAACACATCCACTATATTTTTGTCTGCTGAAAACTATACGGGCAAAAACATTGTCAATATCGCTCTTTTTAATAGAGAATCAGAAAATATGAAAATTAGAGAAGAAATGCAAAAGAAAAATTAAAATTTAGTATTTTATATTCTATGTTAATATGTTTTTCTTTGTGCCATCCTGTTCTTAATGTATATATTTTATGAAAAGTAATATAAATCATAACCATAAATATTTATTTCTTTTTTATTATTCATACATATTGTGTTTAGAACAAACGGAACTATTGTTCTAGAAACGTCACAGAACTAAAATACCCTTTCTTTCGATATGGCCGCTGTGATTTGACACCGTGTCCACTCTCACCCCTCGGCTTTGACTCATAGTAGTAGGTCCTTAGAACTGACTGCAAATTGAATGTGGGCGTACAAATATATTGAGGCATGATTGGACAACCCGGCACAAACGCCCCGCCTCCTATTTTAAAGCTGAAAGGAATTTTCCATTCAAACATTCATTCAAAGTCCCTCGTCGTGGAACGTTCTAGAATACGGAACCTCATTCAAATATTTGAACGATTTCGGCTAATTTCTGAGGTAAGTGTTTATTTTGGAAAAAGCGTAAAACAGATTTATGTTCTAGTACTAACATAGAAGTTAAATAGTAGAAATAACGTTATATCAGAAATAGAAATGTTGAGCAGCAAGCTCTTCACCGACCAAACGTGTACCGGTAATAAAATAATTTGACTCGTAATATTTTAATATCTTCGGGGTTGGAGGTAACAGTTCTCTCAAGTGTTTTCGTTTATTTAAACCGGTTTTAGTTTGCCGTGTAACTAACCTGCAGCTTTGACCGTTAGGCGAAACCGGGTAATTCATTTCCGCTTTTCTAGAAATGCTGACTGAATTTCCTTAACCGCGTTCAAAAGATTGTTTTCGAGAATTGTTTTATAAATGTTTTTTTTTTTAATTTCATGTACTTAAGTTAATTGTCTTGTTAATACTGTATCTATCTGTATCTTTAATGCAACAGCCACAAAATGTTAAGAGTAGGAAACGGTATTTGTAAAAAAAAAAAAAAAAAAAATGGTTATAAAATTGCCAAAGAAAAAACATGCAGAAATTAAGCTTGTTTGCAAATCTAATGCAATGGGCGTATGTAAGAGGTCAGGTCGTGTCAGGTCTTGAGTTATCTTGTTAAATTCCTGTGAAGCGAATTAGCTGTTTCCAATTCGTGAATGAATCATTCTTTTCGACTATTTTTGATGAACACGTTGATCTGGTTCACAAAATCAGTTTGAATGAGCAATTAGCGAGTAAATAACAACCACTCTTATTAATAAACTGCATAATGTGCATATGTATGGCTTTACTGAAACGTTTTAAAGTATTTAATAGGCGGGATGTCAGAGATCACGTGATTGCGTAATTGCGTCAGGACGTAAAAGAACTGCCCGCGCTTTGAAACAAACTGTTCGAAAAAGCCGATTCGCGGAAATGAGTCGGCCTTCCCATCAGTGACCATTACACGCCACATAGCCAAACCCCCTGACTGAACACATGCGTGCAGGCATAGCCTACATGCGCTCGCACACTTATTTACACATTGGCCGGTAGTGAGTCAGTCTCGTCTGACCTTACGGCTCAGTGTTTTGGCCGGTGAATTAAAACGTCACGCGATGCGTAGGAAGAGCTTAATGACAGTGAGGTGGAAGTTATTTGTTTCCGTTTGTAGAGTACGTGTAGAAGGCTTATATCAGTCAGTTAACATTGATCACTGTGTCTTTACTCCAGGTCTCTGCTCTCGAGGTCTGAACTTCCTTCACTGATCACTGCAAGAAGCTCTAATCAAACTCAATCCTCATCTCATTTTTGAAACTTGTCTCAACAAATCACACAATGTCTCAACAAATCAGGTACAGGATATTATAAATCATTAATTTAATTTTAGGAATTAGGGTATGTATGTATTTGACAATAGCCTTCCTTAAGTTTATTTCAAGTAGTTACATGTTAAGTAATTCTAGTTAAGAATGAATTAATGTTTTTTTATATATATATTAATACTTTTACAAAAGCCCCCTTGAATTCATATATGTGTGTAGTATTATTATTATTACTTTTTTTTTTAGCCATGTTTTGATTCATTTTGTACATTTCTCCCTTAGCCTCCCTGCCAAACTGATCAATGGTGGCATTGCTGGCATCGTTGGGGTCACTTGCGTGTTTCCCATCGATTTGGCCAAGACTAGACTCCAGAACCAGAGACAAGGCCAGCAAGTCTACAAGAGCATGTAAGAGCTCTCCACTTCTTATTCTTAAATTCCTCATTCTATTTTAATTCACACACACCATTATTAGATACTCCTGCTTGTCATTCCTCACTTTGATTTGATTAGCATTGGTAGTTAATCCTAGTGGAATGTGTCAGGCCAGGCGTAGTTTCCGCCTGACATGATGGTTCAGCCACTACGGTCACTGCAAAGCCTTATAAGGATTGAGGCCAGACCGTGTCGCATGCATGATTTAAACACATACTGAACATACCACACATAGCTTTTGTTGCTAATACAGGTTAATTTGTTGAAGCAAAGTAGGCTGACCCATGTTAACACGACTGTTTGTTTTTTAGGGTTGACTGCCTCATCAAAACAGTACGATCTGAGGGATACTTTGGCATGTATAGAGGTAAGATTCACTCTTTTATTTATTCATAAGTGCCTTAATGTATAGTTATGCCCTATTTAGATTAGTATATCCTCTTATATGGCATGATGGGTACAACTGAATAGGCTTGAAGAATCTAGTCCATATGACTTTGGAGAATGAACTAGAATAGCTTGGATGGTGGTAGTTAAACACAAACTAATCTGCCGGGTCTCCATTTCTGTGAGGAATGCTGTTGTTTGCATCTGTGTTTTTCATGTTACAGACATGGGTCCCCGCTGGGATAGTGAAGGCTAGCCGATAAGGCGCAGCCACGCTGGAGGCAAATCATTTATCATGGTTCTTACTCACTCTGCTCTTACAATTAGGCACAATTTTTTTGTTTTGTTTATACATAATTGTTGAATTTTGATATTTACTTTTTTGCTTCTTGTTTCTTTGTAGTTTTTTATTTATTTATTTTTTTCTTCTTCACTGCCCTTGCTCTTGTTTCAATCGGTACTAACCCATCTTGCCATGTTCTGTTAACATCTAGAATGCTTTGTTGGATAATATATTCATCATCATCATCACCACTTACGCTCATTATCTGCTTTTTTTTTTTTTTAAGGTTTTTTAATTTTTTTAATTTGATCATGTGAGCAACCGCTGTGCTTTGTCTTTAAAGACAGTGGCATCTTAAAATAACATGGTTTCAATTAGGGCTGGGCAGTATGACCAAATTCTTATATTACTGTAAATGTATATAACATTCAACCCAAAATGTTTTATCTTACAAAATTATATAGTTATACATTTTTGTAATGAATAATTTACCAATTAAAGTTACTTAGTCTTAATTCTTTTCTTTTATATGGATTATTTTCTTTAGTATGCAAACTTGAGGAATGCACAACAAATCCAGATGTCTGGCATCAGTGTAAAAACGATTTTTCACTTCATTTATCACTTGAGTTTAAAAACACTCAGTACAGCAGTACATTATAAATATAATATAGAAAGTGCATTATAAATAATATTTGAAGCTGTCGTGAAATAGTTGTGACCTCACATCAGTTGATTAATATTTAAACTACAGTTAGCACATGTGCAACACATCAAAACTACACAAAGCGGTCTTCATGGAAGCAGCTGTTTGCGACAGTCTGGAGAAAAGGCTGTATTTCTCTATTGTTTGCAGATTGAACACTGCATAAACGGCACAGCAAAATCTACCTGCTGACACGTTTCCATACTATTATATACTGTGATACTGCACAGCCCTAATGTCGGTCTCTTTCTGGAATGTGCCTGCATTCATTTTTGTCTCACTACATTTATGTATATTCTATCCTATTTTTCTGTCCTCTGTTTGTTTATATACTAGTTAATTTTTTTTGGTTTTGTTCACATTATGTAGAATCCCCCTCCATCATCAGCTCAGTTCTCTCATAAGCTTTGCTTCTATTCCTACAGTCTCTTAGTAGCATTTTTATCTTGTAATCCGTTTGAATGGTATTTGATAAGGTCATGTTGTAGATTTATCTTTGGTTTGATGGTGGTGGGGAATGTGTGTTTGCTGATCTGTGATCAGTTGTGGTGTAGTTTTCTTTAACCCTCAGTTTTTTTGTCTTTTAGGTGCTGCGGTTAATCTTACACTCGTCACTCCTGAGAAGGCCATCAAAATGGCTGCCAATGACTTCTTCCGTTGCCACCTCTCCAAAGATGGGTACGTTTTCTGCTTCTGCACTTTTTAGTGCTTGTTCAAATGCAAATTTTTTTTTATATACATATATAACCATTGCCTTGTTTGTTACAGGAGAGGGCGTGCAACACATCAAAACTACACAAAGCGGTCTTCATGGAAGCAGCTGTTTGCGACAGTCTGGAGAAAAGGCTGTATTTCTCTATTGTTTGCAGATTGAACACTGCATAAACAGCACAGCAAAATCTACCTGCTGACACGTTTCCATACTATTATATACTGTGATACTGCACAGCCCTAATGTCGGTCTCTTTCTGGAATGTGCCTGCATTCATTTTTGTCTCACTACATTTATGTATATTCTATCCTATTTTTCTGTCCTCTGTTTGTTTATATACTAGTTAATTTTTTTTTGGTTTTGTTCACATTATGTAGAATCCCCCTCCATCATCAGCTCACAGTTCTCTCATAAGCTTTGCTTCTATTCCTACAGTCTCTTAGTAGCATTTTTATCTTGTAATCAGTTTGAATGGTATTTGATAAGGTCATGTTGTAGATTTATCTCTGGTTTGATGGTGGTGGGGAATGTGTGTTTGCTGATCTGTGATCAGTTGTGGTGTAGTTTTCTTTAACCCTCAGTTTTTTTGTCTTTTAGGTGCTGCGGTTAATCTTACACTCGTCACTCCTGAGAAGGCCATCAAAATGGCTGCCAATGACTTCTTCCGTTGCCACCTCTCCAAAGATGGGTACGTTTTCTGCTTCTGCACTTTTTAGTGCTTGTTCAAATGCAAATTTTTTTTTATATACATATATAACCATTGCCTTGTTTGTTACAGGAGAGGGCTGACTGTATTTAGAGAGATGTTGGCTGGATGTGCTGCGGGCATGTGCCAGGTTATCATCACTACTCCAATGGAGATGCTGAAAATTCAACTACAGGATGCTGGGAGACTAGGTAGGTTTCCTTTTTGCGCTTAAAGAAGCGATAAAATCTAGCCTATTGAGTATTCTTGATTCTATTGGTCGGTTGTGTCATTTGGCATCAATGTTTGTTGGGGTTGTTTTGCAATATTATGAGTACAGTGTAGTTGTATTGCTCACTCAGTCATTTAGCTGTAGTAACAACTTTCCGATCATCTTCACAGCCACTCAGCAGAGAAAACCATGCATCATTCCTCCCAATAGACTGGCGACCACAAACACAGTGTTGAGCCGCTCCTACAATGTGGTGCCCAACACCTCACCTCACCCATCTGCCACCCAGATCGCAAGAGAGTTACTGCACACTCAAGGCATTCAGGGGCTCTACAAAGGCTTTGGTGCAACACTATTGAGGTAATGCGTTGTAAAATTTTTACTGTAACAACACTGAATGCAAACATTCATAGTAATGAGACTATAAATGACCTGTTTTTATTCTTTTTCTCTTATGGTGCTTAATGAAGCAATGAAATCTAGCCTATTGAGTGGTCTCGATTCTGATTGGTCAGTTGTCATTTGGCACGCAGTAATAGGAGTACATTTTGAGTTCAGTCTAGTTGTATTACTCACTCAGTCATTTAGCTGTAGCAACAACTTTCTGTTCATCTTCACAGCCGCTCAGCAGAGAAAACCAGGCATAATTCCACCCAATAGACTGGTGACCACAAACGTGGTGTTGAGTCGTTCCTACAACGTGGTGCCCAACACCTCACCCAGAGCCGTATCTGCCACCCAGATCGCAAGAGAGTTACTGCACTCTCAAGGCATTCAGGGGCTCTACAAAGGCCTTGGTGCAACTCTATTAAGGTAATGCGTCGTATAATCTTTACTGTAACAACAATAAATGCAAACATTCATAGTAATGAGACCATAAATGACTTTTCTCCTTTTTTTTTATATATAGAGATGTACCTTTCTCGATCGTCTACTTCCCTCTCTTTGCAAATTTGAACAAGTTGGGTAAGCCCTCCCCTGGCCTTGGTGCAACTCTATTAAGGTAATGCGTCGTATAATCTTTACTGTAACAACAATAAATGCAAACATTCATAGTAATGAGACCATAAATGACTTTTCTCCTTTTTTTTATATATAGAGATGTACCTTTCTCGATCGTCTACTTCCCTCTCTTTGCAAATTTGAACAAGTTGGGTAAGCCCTCCCCTGATGCGGCTGCACCATTTTATTGGTCATTCATCTCTGGATGTGTTGCAGGCTCCACAGCTGCTGTTGCCGTTAACCCATGTGATGGTAAGAGTTGTTTTGGTCCTCTTTAGCCCCATTTAATTGATGCACTTTTAAAAGGAAATGCACATGCTCACTGTTTTTATTTGATTTGGCAGTGGTTAAGACCAGGCTGCAGTCTCTGAGCAAAGGAGCCAACGAGGAAACCTACAGCGGCATAATTGACTGTTTCAGGTGACGCATCAGTCCAATAACTTGTTTTAAATGTTACGATTTAACCGATTTCTAATTCTGGAATGTGAGTGTATCATCTACCGCCTGTGACCGTTGCTTGTTTTTTTTTTTTGTTCCTACAGCAAGGTCATGAAGCGAGAAGGCCCGTCTGCTTTCCTGAAGGGAGCAGGCTGCAGGGCTCTAGTCATCGCACCACTGTTTGGTATCGTGCAGGTCATGTACTTCATCGGCGTGGGAGAGTTTATCATGAGCCAGTCCTCACTAAAGCTAATCTCTGATTGAACAGACCCCAGTACCTCTAATACTGTGGCAGCTACACAACCAACTGTACATTTACAAGAAAAGATAAACAGTAATCAAGATGGTAGAGTTGTTGAGAGAATGGCAACTTCTACTCTGGTTAAATTCTTGTGAGCTTTTTCCAGCCTTACCGCACTTCCTCTATGGTTTACAGGCTTATTTGATGGGCTGTGGCCAGCATTTTGCACTTGTTGGTAAGGATACATCTGGAGGAGAGCACTTAAGACGTGCTTACCTTTTTTAGAAGCATATGTGAAAGTTTCCCCTCAATGAGGGGAGACTGGTGTCACTGTAATGACACTAATGATTTATGTTGACTTTTTTCATCTATATCTACAATTCTTTTTGTATTAATAGTCTCCTTTTTCCTACTCAAAATTCATTTTTCTATGTTTTTCTGTTCCTGCCACTGTTTTCAGTGTCTAAACAATTGGGTTACTTAATGCCTTTGAAGCTTTCAGACCTTGTAACTCTAAATTGTTAATAGTTTTAGGGAATGTCATTGACTTCCGTTTCGTTTCATCAGATGCACATTGTGCTCCATTTCAGTCTTTGAGCTGATTTTGGGGAAGGTACACAAGGTGCTGTCTAAAATGCAGTATGCAATGACTACCTAAAACAGCCTAACATAATGCATATCGTATTTATGCAATATTTTGTCACTTTGAAGATGTGCATTTATTTTTATTTTTAAGTCAGCATGTTACAACCGTAGCTTCCAGGGATTTCTAATCCCAAAGCATAGGTCATTATTTTTTTAGGTCATGTGTTTGCCTTAAATTAAGACAAACTCTTCACAAAGTTTGAGGGACCTAGCCTTGAGCAAAAGGCTGTATAAGTGCTGTGATGTTTGATGACAGTATTAACATCTTCCTACAATGACACCTCAATGCAACAAGGATTAATTTCCGTTTAATGTAATGGTCTAATTCAACATTACAAAAATGAATAAAAAAAAAGTTTACTTGTGTGAGCTTTGTTTTAATGTTGCTCAGGCTTTCATGACCTGTGACCATATTTTATTTCAAAGCCATTTATATGCAACACAATGCTATGAAAGAGTTAAAAAAAAAAAAAAAACCTACTTGACGTTAAGAGCCACTACAAAAATGTGCATATTGTAATTGCAAACATGTTTATAATGGGGCTTTGTCAGTTATAAAGGCACATAGATCAATAAAACTAGTGGGTCACATGACTGAACAGACCTGCAGAAGAGAAGAGAAAGAAGAAAAAAAAGGAAGAGGAAATGGTTGATTTACTTTAGCCATGTTTTTGGTTGGGCTGGGTTTTTGCAATTGTACAGCAGTATTGAAAATGACGTTTGTTGATCTCCATAAAAACTGGTGTTTGCCCTTCACAGATTTAAAATCAGCCAAGTAAGGAAAGTAATATGTATTAACCAGTTAAAAAAAAAAATAATTAAACCAGTGACACTTGAAAAAGTCAACATGAATCAAACAATTTTGAGGTGTTTATTGTCTGGAACACGGAGGATGAAAGTTGAGTTTCCTCTCAGCAGTAACAGTTTTTCATCTCTATTATTGCTATAATCATTACATTACCATTAACCAACATAAAATTACTATTGGCAAGATTTTCAAAAGGTGGCCTGCGAGAGTATTTGTTTTCTGGTTAACATTAACCAATAGCCCATTCAATAGCTGTGAGGGCAAAAAGTAAAAAAAAAGACCAAGTTGACTTGAAAATGTATGAAGCTTCGTTTAGAAATTCGTGCAATAATGAACCTTTCACAATAAAACTAGGAACGATATAAGTAGTAAATGGGGTTGATTTTGAGTTCATGTTGACTTTGTTGATTCAATCCACTTCTCAGCTTCATTCAGTTTCTTTATGATGTGGCAAAATTACAATAACAGCAAAATAAACATGACCCATTATCTATTAGCACAGAAAACCTGGGGCCTCATTTATAAAATGTTGCGCAGAAACCATCTTAAAATTGATCTTACGATCATCTCTCAAATATGCATACGTGTGATTCATAAAATGAACGTACGTACAGAAAACGTATGCACGCGTCTCTTTCAGATGTGAAATCTATGAATCGCTAATGATCTTGAACTTGCCGGCAAATGAATGGTTTCAGCTCTCTGCTTGTAAACGACTCCTAATTAATGTCATTAACATGTAAAAGATCACCAGTCATCATCCAAATTCTTTAATTTAGAACAGCGAGCTGCAAGAACAGCTTACATTTCCAAAAACCTGCAGTACTCGAACAAGAAAAAGTGCGTACGTCTGCTCAGATTCTGACGTGACGCTAAGCACTTTTCCACGTCAAAGACAGTTTTTACAAATATGAGCGTTGGCGTGGATTTAGCGTACGCACATTCTAAGATCAAATCTGAGCGTACGCACGCTTTATAAATGAGGCCCCTGGTCTAGTTCACACAATAAATAACATGAAAAGTAGTTGATCAGTGAGGCATCAGAGAGCTTATTTACACCAGCAAGTAAATGTCCGTTTCATTAACTCTTAACTGGTAACTCAAGAACTATCTATTAAGTGAGACCAAGTTTGAAAAAAGCGAGATGTACACTGTTAAGATTCCCCTTGTGATGATTCGGTAATAAATCATTGAAGACAAAATAAATGTAAAGGTTAATGTGGTTACAGTAGCAGTCCATGCAGTGGAGGTCATCGTCAAACAATGAAAGGAGCAGAAAAGACAGAAACCATCAGAGATAGAACGCTGATCACAAAACAGTACCACAAGACCCACAACTGCCTCACGGGAGCTCCTCCATCCGCTTCCCGAGCCTGAATGTGATGGTCTGATGAGGTCAAAGACAGTGGGCTTTGAAACAGTCCAACTGGGTGAGAGGGGAAGCGCGAGGAACCTAAATAATTTCCCTGCTGTTCCGAATGGCGCAGCATAGAACCATGCTGAAGATCATGCCAATTATCTGTCAAAACAGTGAGGAAATGTTATACATGATAAATATAGGCTACAGCGTTCCCAAAAAGTATTTGAACACTTAAAGGAACACTCAACTATTTTTGAAAATAGGCTCATTTTCCAACTCCCCTAGAGTTAAACAGTTGAGTTTTACCGTTTTCGAATCCATTCAGCCAATCTCCGGGTCTGGCGGTAGCACTTTTAGCTGTAGCTTAGCATAGATCATTGAATCTGATTAGACCGTTAGCATCTCGCTCAAAAATGACCAAAGAGTTTCTATATTTTTCCTATTTAAAACTTGACTCTTCTGTAGTTACATCGTGTACTAAGACCGCCGGAAAATGAAAAGTTGCGATTTTCTAGGCCGATATGGCTAGGAACTATACTCTCATTCCGGCGTAATAATCAAGGAACTTTGCTGCCGTACCATGGGTGCAGCAGGCGCAATCATATTACGCAGCGCCTGAAAATAGTCCCCAGCACGCTCCCTGTGCAAGCAGGTGGTCACGTTGGTTATGTTGACAGAAGTTAGCCTATTTTCAGGTGCTGCGTAAT
>NW_015646846.1:1946104-1957479 GCF_001515625.1 Sinocyclocheilus rhinocerous | reverse complement strand
TTTTCAAAAATGAAATTCAGGCCCTGAATAAATGTCTAAAAATCCTGATTGGAGTATCACTATAAATAGTTATAAATTATAAAAAGAAGGCTTTAAAAAGATCGGTATCGGCAGATACTGCTTTCTGTGATCGGCCTCAAAAATCCTGATCGGAGCACCCCTACTTAACTGCCTGATTTTTTAAATTCATTGCAAAATGTAACTATATTACCACCCAGCTCTAATAAAAATTACTATTACACACACACACACAAAGATATTATAACCTTAAACATCATAATTGTCTGTAAAGCTGCTCTGAAACAATGTACTGTGAAAATCACTATACAAATAAATTTGACTAGACTTTTCAAGCACATTTCACAAAAAGAAGTTTGTTAGAATTCTGTTACCATAATTCCAGCAATGCCGATGCCAACGTATCCGATTATGAAGAGTGTTTCTTTATAGAAGTCTTCTATTGCTTTGTCACAATACTGAAAATATTTCAAAAGAACATTAGTTGAGTGTGGCAAACTGATGTAGTGTGTTAGTGTTAATGTTAATGTTAAAACAACACCCCATCTGTTCACTTCTACTGATTAACTGTTATAAAATGAATAGCTCTAGCTCTGAAATCTGATTGGATAAGCCTCTATCAAAGTTATAAAATAGCAGAGATATGCACATTTTATAACCAACAATTGTTATTACTTAATGAATTGGTTATAAATTAATTGAACTATGTACAAATCATTATAATGCACTACCAAATTATGCAGATATGGGCACTGAATATTTACTGTATTTTACGAATGTTAAAATAAAAAAAGAACATCATGAGCTATTTGACTACAAACTAAACACATTGCTTTTAAGTTATTTTTTGCAAGCAGTCAGTGAGACTTTTACATTGTTACAAAAGATTTCTGTTTCAAATAAATGCGCTTCTTTTAAACTTTCCACTTATCAAATAATCCTGAAAAAAAAACATTTACGGTTCACAAAAATATTAAGCAGCACAACTGTTTTCAACATTTCTTAAGCAGCAAATCTGCATATTAGAATGATTTCTGAAGGATCATATGACACTGAAGACTGGAGTAATGATGCTGAAAATTCAGCTTTGCCATCATAAGAAAAAAGTACATTTTAAAATATTTTAAAATAGAAAGCACGAATTTTAAATAGTAAAAATATTTCACAATATTACTCTATTTTATATTATATATACACACACATATGGGGCTGCAGCTGAATAGTTGTGGTGCACAAAACATGGACTTTCTATGGACCTAACATGCTTTTGCGGTCTCTTTTTCTCTAATGTGCTTTGCTGATTGGGATCAACTGACAGTATGAATTGACAACTGAAGCACAATATGACATGATGTTTCTCAGCCGATCAATGTGCCTTCCCGCCTGCTATAAATAAAAAAAAAAGGCTGCCTTTGTGCCCCTGTAGGCTTATCGGATCAAGTGGCTCATGGGACATCTTGCCACTGTCTGCTTCATTTCTCTTTCTAAGTCCCTCTTACCTCCTCACTCCACTGGTCTGTGTCCCTCCCTCCCTCATACACCGTACAGAACAGCATGGCTGCCATCTAAGGGTCTGTGTCAAAATTGCTCATCATTGGAGTATGAAACGTGTCCTTCTTTTGAGTCTAAGAGCACTATGCCAACAAGGTCTGAAGTTTAAGTGACACATAATAAAGTAAAATAACAGGTCACAAAAAAAAATGAAAAGCTACAGGGTATCATATGTGACCCTGGACTGAGCACAAAAGCAGTCTTAAGTCGCTGGGGTATATTTGTAGCAATAGCCAAAAAAGCATTGTATGGGTCAAAATTATTGATTTTTCTTTTATGCCAAAAAATCATTAGGACATTCAGTAAAGATCATGTTCCATTAAGATATTTTGTAAATGTCCTACTGTAAAAAAATCATTAGGATATTAAGTAAAGATCATGTTCCATGAAGATATTTTGTAAATGTCCTACTGTAAATATAGCAAAACTTAATTTTTGATTAGTAATATGCATTGCTAAGAACTTCATTTGGACAACTTTAAAGGCGATTTTCTCAATATTTAGATTTTTTTGCACCCTCAGATTCCAGATTTTCAAATAGCTGTATCTCGACCAAATATTGTCCTATCATAGTAAATCATACATCAATGGAAAGCTTATCTATTCAGCTTTCATAAATCCCAATTTCGAAAAATTGACCCTTATGACCGGTTTTGTGGTCCAGGGTCACATATGCGAGTAAGAATTGGCTGTGCTAAGTAAATAAAATGCAATGTGAATTACTGACCAACCTTACCAGGTGCGACAGTTTGTCTGTCTACATTAAATGCAAAAATGCAGAGTGACAATCTCGGCCAATCAGAACACGACTGATGTCTCATAAAACATATAGGTGGAATTTTGGACCAATAAGATTTAACTGTGGGTGAGGCTTCTTAGCTGAATAAAGTGCTGCAGGAATGACATTTGTAGGCCAAAACCCAGAAACAAGTTTGCACTTTAGCACTTCAGGTTCTTTGTCCTGAGTTTTTGGGGTAAAATGCCTAAAATGAGGTCTTTGTTTAACACCTGCTCAAGTTTTTTTTTTTTTTCCCATCAGAAAATAAACCCTTGTGATTAGTTAAAAGCTTTTTACTTTTCTTGAAAACGGCGGTTGCTGAAAGCGGCTAGTGTATAGATGTGTTTACATGTCCGAGGCTGTGAAAGCGGCTAGTGAATAGATGTGTTTACATGTCCGACATGATGACGATTAATATCCTGACAACCTCTGTAGTCCCATTTAGCCACTTAAATGGGACTACAGAGGTTGTCAGGATATTAATCGTCATCATGTCGGACATGTAAACACATCTATTCACTAGCCGCTTTCACAGCCTCATTGTGTTTAGAAACACATTCGTGCAAACTGAATGGTGATGTTCAAGTCATGCAACATATTTGAGCATACCGTGTCAGGACTGTCATCAGTGCACAGATCAGGAGGGTGAGAGGACTCAGTCCCGCAACATTCAAACTGTGAAAGAAGAATAGAAATGTCAGAAGATGATGGTGATACTGCCACTATAGCCACAGATCATTTACTAACAGTGTGTCTGTAAAACAAAAGCTCTACTTACCATTTTGTGATACATGGAAGTAATGGCGGTCCCGTTGTCATTTTCCATAGCAGACTGGTAATACTTTTGGACATCCTGAATGATCTAGAAACACATGTGAGAGTATCTGATCATATCACATCATTAGATGACAGTTACTTTCATATTTACGCTCAAACTGATACAGTGCGTGACATACCGTATCCTTATTCAGAAAGACAAAGACTCCAGCAGCGACCTCTGCGCCAAAAATTACAAGATATATATATATATATATATAAAATTATGTAAATAAACTTTTATTTTATTTATTTATTTTTGCACTGATAGGCTGTGCAAAATCAGACCAGGAACATGTATTAAGAAGTAAATAGGGTCCATTTCAGGGATGTAACGATTCGCAACTCACGATACGATTTTCTCACTTTTTTTTTTTTTTTTTACAAAATGAGTTCTAAGACAAATAATAAATGAAAAGGAGTCCTTTCATTATTTCTCAGACAAAATGCTGCACATTTCTTTGTGAAACTGAAACGTCAAATAACAAAACTAAATTGAAATTTTAAAATCAAATAAATAAATACAAATAAAATAAATCTCTTCATACAAACAAACTAAGGCTTTGTCTGTGCTCTTTCCATTAAAAACTAGAAGCATCCACTGCATTTTAATCACGATCCAAACAAAGATGCTGCATACATGCAGCATGAGCAGTTTTTGATTTACATTAGATTAAATAATTTCAAAATTTAAAGCAAAAACAGAATGGTCTGACTTTAGTTTTGTGAAACTATACTACATAATAAAATCTGAACGAAACAAAAACAGCAGAGGGGCTGCTTGATATGCAAAATCACTTTCTGACAGCAGGTGGCGCTTATGGAACAGCAGTGATCCAGCGTTTCCTTGGTTACCACTGTAAACAAAGCAGTGCTGCCATAAGGAACACTACTTTAATATGCATTATACCAGAGTCCCTTTAAGGCAAGTCATGTCACTTGGCGGCCATCTTCGAAACGCCTCTCGGGCATGCAGGTGCAGCTCCTATCACTTTGTATGGGGAATCATCAAATTCTCCCAAACTGTTCACTAAGCTTATGATTAAATATCAAATTTGAAATCACCAATGAAATCTGACAACAACTGTGTCATAAATGTTGTTTCTTTTGCTCAAATAGCATTATAAAAACCTTATATTTCAGGCTAGATCAGCCAGTGCGCATGCGCAGTCCTGAGCGCAGGTCTCAAAGCGCTGACTGTTTCTATAGCAACCGGGACTTCTAACGGCAGCTGCAGTGACGCGTTGACTTTACCGATTAGCGATTGGCTCTTTTGCTCAGAAGGCGGGGCTTCCTGCGATTGAGCGGCCATATTAAGCGTTGCATTTTTCCCCATTCAAAACTATACGAGTGACACGTCTTGGGTATTCACAGAGACGAGTTGAAATGAAAACACCATCTAAACATCTTTTCTGAAGACAGTCAGTTCTCCTAAGAGATACATTCATATAAACCCCCACCCCCAAATGTATCACGATTCATTTAATACCTCAACCGACTTGAATCGTCACATATTTTTATTTAATATTTATTTTCAGCCACCTCGGCTGAAACATCCCTAGTCCATTTTGATTTCATGTTGATTTTAAATGCTTCAATGTGGACAAAAAAAGAGCTTAGGTCAGTTTTATTCTTCAGTTTTAAATCGCAAAAGTGGTGCTTTAAAGCGATCACAACATTTAGTGTCCATACAGGCAGTAGATGGGGATGGTGGATTGTTCATTTACTGTTGCGTAGTTCTTACCCACCGATCCCAGAAGACACTGTGACTCCCTCACGGCCCCAAAGCAGCCGAAGAACCCCACCAGCATCATGACACCTCCTGCTCCGATCAGGATGTACACCGCTGAGGGGAAGCCAAGAGTACAGTGTAATGTTTAGAGTTAGGCCATTTCATGTTAAACTTCAATCCACAAACACCCCAGCATGCAGTTCACTGTATGACCAGATGATGGCAGAACATGAATAGATCTGTGTAAGGAAATCATCTGTTCATTTTCAACTGTAAAAGTACTCATATGGATATGGAAAATAATATTTTCTAGTTATGTTAAGCTCTGAGATGCAGATTAGCATTTGCTATTATTCGCATATTTTTCAGCTTTTCAGCTGGATTCATGTTCTTTATAATGTCCCTATTTAAATGAACAAATAAATAAATAAATAAAAACTGCTGGGAAAATTCTATTTGTGAGTAGAAAAATAATGACAATAAATAATTATAAATTGTTATTCTGGTATTATTTATATACTATAATAGTTTTCTATTAATTCTATTATTCTATTTTGAATTTGCATTTATTTTCAGATTTCAATTTGATTTAATTTTTAGTAAGTTTTTGTTATGCACTTTTGTAATTTTTTTCTGGGTTTTTAAATATTACTATTTAGGTTTAATGTATTTTTATTTCAGTTTTATTTTTAGATCAGTTTTACATTTGATTTATTGGCAGTTCAACACCATCATTACACTTCAACACCAAGGCTACTTTTTTAGTTTTTCACCCAAAATTGATATTTATTTTATTTCAGACTTATTTCAATTAACAAAAACGTTTTTACAATATTTTAATGATAACAATCCTACATTCATTGGTCATAAAGAGTACTTTATGCAATTATTTTAATTTATTTTAATTTTAAATAATTATGGTATCTAATGATTTTAATATATATTGACATTTCTTATTCGCATATTTTTCAGCTTTTCAGCTGGATTCATGTTCTTTATAATGTCCCTATTTAAATGAACAAATAAATAAATAAAAACTGCTGGGAAAATTCTATTTGTGAGTAGAAAAATAATGACAATAAATAATTATAAATTGTTATTCTGGTATTATTTATATACTATAATAGTTTTCTATTAATTCTATTATTCTATTTTGAATTTGCATTTATTTTCAGATTTCAATTTGATTAAATTTTTAGTAAGTTTTTGTTATGCACTTTTGTCATTTTATTCTGGGTTTAATGTATTTTTATTTCAGTTTTATTTTTAGATCAGTTTTACATTTGATTTATTTGCAGTTCAACACCATCATTACACTTCAACACCAAGGCTACTTTTTTAGTTTTTCACCCAAAATTGATATTTATTTTATTTCAGACTTATTTCAATTAACAAAAACGTTTTTACAATATTTTAATGATAACAATCCTACATTCATTGGTCATAAAGAGTACTTTATGCAATTATTTTAATTTATTTTAATTTTAAATAATTATGGTAACTAATGATTTGAATATATTGACATTTCTAGTTTCTGTGAATAAAAAATGAAAATAAGCAGCTTTCTCATTACCTTAAAGGATAAAACAGCTGATATAGAGAACTATTAGGTAAAAGAAACATGAACAAACCTTTATTATTAAACTTCAACGTGTAATCTAGCTCTCTCATTTACAATACAGTGTTCTAGGATCACTGATGTAAAACCAGTCTATCTCAGCATTCTCACTTCATGGTGGTTTACGAATGTGAACCCAGGTGTACTTTTAGATGATTGAGAATGAAAGCAGCTGATTCTAATTTTATAAAGTTTCTGTGGGCATTTCCTGACAGATGGTCAAAAATCAAAATCACCCTTACGTGTTACAGTACTTTCCCACACGATGCAAACTACAGTCTCACACAAAAACACAAGGCACAAAAGCTCACTGCAATTCTTGTGTTTTGCATCTTCTATGCAGGGAAGTTTGAGACAGTGTGAAATGCGTCTCCTCACATATCTCCAACAAGAAGAGTGTCAAAGGCCTCGGCTCAACAGAAACAAACAGTCTTTGTGTGCAGTACACACACAGACACCACAAGCTCACCCAGTGCCCTGAGACCATAATCGTATTTACTGGCGAGATTCTTTCCCCCAAACCAGTTAAGAACAAATTTCAATCTCAATCATGCAGTGAAGAAAAGTTCAGATTTTATGGATTAAGTTCAGTAAAATCATGAACGGATCTGACCAGGTCAGTTTTCACGTAACTGATCTGTGTAAAAAAAAAAAAAAAAAAAGTACACGTGTTTACATGGTTACTCATCAAAACAGCCATTCTCACATAAATTTGTGTGCATATGCTCAGGAAGATGTGAAAGAGAACTCAATTTGGTACTTGCGTGCTGTCTTTTTGCATGCATGCACACAGAAACGATCTATCACAGCGCGAGTACTGCATTGAAATCTCTTTCGCGCTGTCTTGCACTTTAATGGCTTAAAACACTTCAATGTTTAAACTGACAAGACTTAAAACACGTGAGAATGATAAACTTTCTTGAGGAAGCAGCACTAGCCCGATCGTTCAGATGATTAGGTGATTAGTTTTAGTGTCCTGTTAACAGCAGGTAAGATAATTATATTCACAGGTGAACATAAAATATGTTACATACCACTACTGCTGAGCGAGCCAGTGTAATGGAAATATGTCTGAAAGGTCTGACATAACAATAAGATGCCACATGAACGATATTGTATGAAGCGTTGTTTGTTTACACGTTGTTTTATCATGTTGTGGCTTGCATTATGAAAACAATGTTTGGGATACCACGATCAAAACTTCATTATGTAGAAAGTTTGATGCTGGACATTCATCCAAATTATGGTGAAAACCAAAAACATTTGTGTGTTCAAAAAGTAAAGAAATGCTTATATTACTTAACTAGCCAACGGAGCAAACCAACCCCGTGATATCACACGCTGTGATATTGCAAGATGACGGCGCCTTGCTCCAAAGGCTATAACAAAACATCCTTTTTTCTTTGAAATTGTTACATTAATAATGTTTGTTATATATATTTTAATTAAAATGGAAATCAGTTTACTAAATAATGTAAACTTGGCTGACTGCTTCACTTCCACTTTAATATTATAATGTCTGTGATTTATTAGTATCTTATTGGTTAAATAGAATTGGACCACAATGTATTTTGTTGGGTCTGATTTTTTCACTTACATTAAAAAAAATAGTAAGACAAAAGTCAAATGCAAAATTATATGTGCCTACATTTACATTTAGTACATTTTCACAAATTCAGATGAATCCGTTGCACCAGCAAAACTTTTAATATTCTAGTCTTTGAAAACACACAAAAAAAGTATGCTTTAATGTAGGGGTGGGCGATCTTCCCAAAATATCATATCACGATCTTATAAAGCAAAATCACGATACACAATCTAAATCGTGACCTTCCTAATTTTGAGATGTATTGTCAAGAATATCCAGACTGGAACAAGCCTATGACTTACCTATTTGCACAATTTAAAAAACACTGTATTGCATTAATGTCAAAATGGTCATTAAAACTTTAAAACACTGCATCACTGTATGAATTAAATATACTTTGATTCTTATTAAAGTTATAAAGTGATTTAGTCAAGAGTAGCAAGTGATTTTCTCTATATTTTGTTGTATGATTAGCATTAATGACACAGACAGCAGTAGGTTAATTAGGCTGCTGTCTCTTTAAGATAAAATGCAGGGATCTAATATACTGACATGTAGAGGTCGACCGATTGATCAGCTTGATTTTTGGCATTTTTTAATTAATCGGCATTTGATTGTGCTGCAATTGTGCTGCAAATTAGGCCGATTTATAGGCAGGCACACTGGCGGGCAGCTAAGCGTTGTTGCGGAACTCCCTCTGGCTGCGTGAGACGGAGCAGCTCACGCTCTGCAGGCTGCAGCCGCGGCTTGTTCACACACAGCCTCAGCTAATGGCAGGGCAAAACAGACCGTTTCGAAAGCGGGATTACGTTTTACCCTACTAGAATTGATGCCGGAAAGTAATCATTCATAAGTGCAACAAGTCATTTGCATGTGAAAGTAGTTCAAGTACACGTTCAATTCAGACAAAACTTCTGGGTCAAGACTTAATGACCCAGTATTGCACTTTGTTTCATAATCACTGTGGTTAGCACTTGCAAAGTAGTTGTTTGTCCATTATGAGCATTTAAATGCAGCTCAAGACTGCCGCAGTCTAGTCACCAGAGGTCCATGTACATCATCTCATTGCTGCCACAGCAGAAAAACAGCAGGATGCCGGATTCTAAATGAGCAAATAGATGTCCTTAAACACTGTTCTACAACTAGTGAGCCCTAACCATTTTAAATAAATGAATTACTGCATCAATCCTCTACAAGACCAATGAGGTATATGGAGAGAGGAGCTTTACAACCACCAACTGCCTGCTCTGGGGACTAAACTAGAGCTAAAGGGGAAATAACGTTTTTATAATTCACCGACACCAGTTAGACAGCCTCTCCTATGAGAAATCAGCTTTAGCCATTAGCAAGAACTACCAGTGTCCCTGCTCATTCATCACAGCTAAAACCAATATCAGATACGCCATTACAGAGGCCATTAGGGCTCCATGACGCAGATGGGAAATTTTAGCCTGACATTGCCGTTGGAGCCCTGTGCTTTGTTAATAGGGTGTTGGTGTTGTGCTTGCATGAATGAAACTGCAAGGTATGGGTTACCTTATGACGGTTTCTGTTCATTGCGATTGATAATAAAGTACCATGGTAGAACTAAAAAATGCCACATGATCATAGCAACACAGACTTTTTATCCCATTATAACCCTCTACACTGCGAGTAAATCACTCGCATATGCGACTAAATCTTCACTCTAGACGACTAAATTATGTATAATATTACCCACAGACAAAGAAAGGAAACTGTGGTTGGTCATTTTATACGTTGGTCACATGGCCTCTTTTTACAGTCTCTCCCATTCATAGATGTACACATGGCCTGTTTCCTCGCCTAATAACCCCTGTAAGTCTGCTTTCCTGACACTATATTATAGCTTAGGTTTATGCAGGTTTATTAAACCTACAAAAACTGTTATGTAAACATTTGATGTGGGCTTTAACGTTCTTTTCCAACTCACCAATGAAGAAGTGCTCAGGGGCATCATTTTCAGCTAAGAGGTTGGTCATGTCTGGGTCAAACCTCAACCATAATCCCACAGCCAACACCAGTGAGCCCGAAAGCTGCAAACAAGAGTGAAACAAATTCGAAACATGTACGGAAAAATCACCACTTCATTAGATCACTGTTAACGAAAGGAAAAAACAATGTTTGTGAGACATTTGTTGGTTTACTCCATGTCACTGGTTTCACATTCTGCACAGGTCTATTTAAGTACAAACTCACGAATGCAGGTTTGACTTTGAGAACAGGATACTTTGTATTTTGCCCATCACCGTAACTTGAGGGATGACCTTGACTAAAATAGAGCATTGATTGAAATTCTGTAAGATAAAGTTCTTTATTGTGATACAGGAAACAACCATTTGTCCATCTGTAAGGACACCAGAAAGTCCTTTTGCCACCTAGTTATCAAGTCAAAGGGAAACATACTAGACATTTATATTCACAAATATTTAACCTTTCCAGTGAGTCTACAGTTCATGTTTGCTCAGTTAAATAAGTCTCAATCTGCAATGTTAAATCTGTGAAA
This sequence comes from Sinocyclocheilus rhinocerous, assembly GCF_001515625.1. Taxonomy (NCBI): domain Eukaryota; kingdom Metazoa; phylum Chordata; class Actinopteri; order Cypriniformes; family Cyprinidae; genus Sinocyclocheilus; species Sinocyclocheilus rhinocerous. The sequence continues at coordinate 1,946,854 of NW_015646846.1, read as the reverse complement.
TACCAAGTCATGATTATGATAAAAAGTAGAAATTATGACAAAAACTCGAAATGATGAGATGTCATAATTATGACATAAAAAGTCTACATTTTGTCATCTCATTTTGCCACCTAGTTATCAAGTCAAAGGGAAACATACTAGACATTTATATTCACAAATATTTATCCTTTCCAGTGAGTCTACAGTTCATGTTTGCTCAGTTAAATAAGTCTCAATCTGCAATGTTAAATCTGTGAAATAACAAGTCATGATTATGATAAAAAGTAGAAATTATGACAAAAACTCGAAATGATGAAATAAGTCATAATTATGACATAAAAGGTCTACATTTTGTCATCTCATTATCTCTTATCTCATAATTTCATGATTTATTGTTTTATGAAAGGACATTAAGTGTTAATAATATGTAAAAATACTAAAAATACAAAGTCATAATTATGAGATATAATTATGACAAAAACTTAAAATTAGGTGATAAAAAGTCACATTTATGACATAAAAAGACATTTTTGTCATCTCTTAATTTTGACATAAAAAAAAATTCAAATGAAAAAAGTCAGTCATAACTTTTAATGTCAGAAATGATGTCCATATTTGTAGTCATAATTATGACTTTCTAATAATTTTGACTTTAAATGTCATGCCACGGCAATGAGTTTTTATGACATAATTATGATTTAACAAAGCATCCTTTTTTCTTATTTTTTCTTATTTTTCTGCATTTAACCCATCCAAAGTGCACACACACAC
>NW_015646846.1:1942628-1945955 GCF_001515625.1 Sinocyclocheilus rhinocerous | reverse complement strand
CACAACCTTTGGATTACGAGTCCGACTCTCTAACCATTAGGCCACGACTTCCCCCAACTGTGCCATTACATCTTACACTAACAGTTTAAGCCAGTGGCGGTTCTACATTGAATTACACCCTGGGCGAGACCCACTTCGAGCACAAATTTCTATCCATTAGAGTATTGCTCTATACAGTGGATCCCCCCCCCTTGTCCGTTCTATTTGGGAGAGACCCAGAGGTGAACTGTCCCCCGCGCCGCGCCCCGCCCCCCTTTCCCCTTCTCTCACAGCTTCTGTGTACGGCACCTTCTCAGCAAGCAGGGGCGTCAATTTGCCAATTCCCCACACAGTGAAATGATAGACAATATAAAACCGCTTCGCGGCGGCGGCGCAGAGGATTTTTATTATTTTTTTTAACTGCTCGTGCCGCCCCCCATGTATTATGAAAAAATGCCGCCCCGGGCGGCTGCCCGGTTCGCCCGTGCCTAAAACCGCTACTGGTTTAAGCCAATCTAATGTGACCATTAGCGCAGTAACAAAAATCACAGTGTGATGAGGAGTAGGAGTTACATGTGCTCTTTGAATGGTTCCTATGACTTTTGTGTGGATTCAAACAACCAAGACTGAAGACTGAAGAGAGGCTTTAAAATAACTTCTTTCACATGAGCTTCAAATGGAAAATAAAATTCTGTTTTATCTGATGCAGTGTTGTTGTAAACTAAAACTAAAACTGAAATGAAACCATGATTAAAACTTAAAATCACTGATCCAATCTAATTATAAGATCTGTTGGCGTATGCATTAAATAAGTATACATTTAGACAACATTATACTTTTTATTATCATTTTTAATAATTTTATCATCAATTATTTAGGCTACATGACATTTTATCCATCTATAATAATGCATATGTATCGAGATAATGCATTCCTGTAGCTCAAAGATGGCACTAGCTACACAAAAGTCATGGGTTTGATTATCAGGAAATGCATGAACTGATAAAATATAAACCTTCAATGCAACGTACCATAAAACACAAAAGCACAGCGTGTCTATGATCCATTTTTTCATACAACAAAACAGTTTGGTGATTTATACTGCCAAGTTACAAAATGGATAAAAAAGCACCATTAAAATATAAAAATAGCGGTCATTTTAAGTATTGTTCACTAATAGACTTCGAGTGTAACTTGAGGCATCACAACTGGTCATATGATACATGAAAACCAGTGACTTTAACTTCAGTGATGTGATACACTAATAATGGAAGGCACAATTTTTTTTTTATTTGAACATAAGCACAAATTATGAAGGGAAGATTGAATAATGGCTTTGAGTCTGTTTCTCACACAAAGCTATCATTTGACTTCAGCATACTTGGAATAAAGTGTGCTAATCATAATGATTAATATGGGGTCAGACTAACATATGGGTGAGTTTTGTTTCTGGGTGAACTATCCCTTTGAGAAGGAGCAGCATGCAGGGAAAACCAGGATATCTTTCATTTTGACAGTGATGAATTTATGTGTTTATAGCACGAGGATTGTACTTTTATCATACAAACTAATTGTCAAAAGCAACCAAGACCATACAATGATAAAAATATAACCTTAGTTCCACCTCGCAGAACATGCTGTAACATTATTATCAGAGGATTTTACTTCAGTCTAGAATCTCTCCGCTTTGCATGCATGTGACAAAAACCTGATCACCAATGTGGCCTGGTCTTTGAAGAAATTATAACACTATTATCCAGAGTTCAGTGTCAGTTTCAATGCACCCTTCAGACTTCACTGCAGTCCAGTGAATAAAGGAGTATTGAAAACAGCACAAGAGGGTGGTACTTTCAATTACTTTCCACAGAAACCCGATACTTTACTGACTGAAGAAGACTGAAGGTTTGCTCATTCAGCATGTGCAGCCTGCATGTTAAAAACAGTTAACACAGCCACAGAGGAATTTCAAAGCCACTTATGTTGGATTATGTGTGTCGTTTGCTTCTTACATACTGTAAGAAGTATCAAGGTATAAAAATCCTGTTAGTAAATTGTCACATTCATGGATGTACAATTAACAAACTGACATAATCAGCTTTAGACAAATACTTTCTACTCTGAAACGCAATATGGATCCACACAGTTTTTCTATAACTTGACCGACGGAAATCACATCACAATCTCAAATGATTTCTGAATAAATAAGAGTAATTCTATGTATCTAGCCAAGCGTGAGTTATGTCAAAAATGTCACAACAAACTGACACTCTGTTAAACATTTGGCACTCTCAGCTGGTGGGGAGTACTAGAAAATGACTCTTGGAGCCAAATAAAACACACTGGGACAATATCCAACATGCAAGTGAATTAACAGACAGCCAAAAAACAATAAGCAACCGTTTCTCCTATGCTATGGAATGGTTACAGTTAACCGTTTGAGGTTCAAGCATTATATATACATACAGGAGAGACTGGGCCTATTCTCTATGAGTGTGGTTTTGTATGTAGTCATCGACCGATATATCGCACGGCCAATATATCGGCCGATATTTGGAATTCTTTTAAATATCGGCATCAGCCGATAAGTCTTTCCATGTGGCTGATGTTTTTCAAAACGGATTATGAAACCCTATCGTACATTTATGCTTCCTCTTTAAGACAAGCCACTCAGATGTGAAGTCAGCACCTGACAGACATTAAAATGACCAATCATCATTCACTTTCAAACGTGAAGCTACATTGTGCTACATACATTAACACTCCGGTGTGCAGCAATGTCTTATTCCAACGTACCGTGATGCATCAGATCCGCAGTCCAGCGGCAGCTCCGGTGGGAGACACAGATGTGTTATAAACGAATTCAAGCAAAAATGAAACCATGTTTACCTCACAAACAATCAAAAATTCCGCGACTGGCTCTTCTTCAGATATGTTCATTGTTCTCGGGTACTTCTAAACAAGACGTTGTTTTTTGGTGGACTCAAAAGCCGGTGCACTCCAGAATGAAAGCTGGGTCGACACGAGAACTCCAAGTAGGCTAATAATAATAATAAGTTCGAATTCCTTTATATGTTTATTCAGGAATATCTGCTGTATTTGATTGCCGTAATATAGTAGTATATATATATATATATATATATATATATGTATGAAGTATACCTTTTCATATGTTCTGGTCTTATTTAATGCTGCTATATGCTGATAACCAAGCATGTAATTATACGCCTTCAGGCTTGTATTATTTTTACAATGAAACAGACAAGCAAAACGAAACGGATCAGAGAAAAAAATCTTTATTATTAACCAACTATCCCATACTATAATTAAAACAACCTGTTGCTCGGTAAA
>NW_015646846.1:1937134-1939437 GCF_001515625.1 Sinocyclocheilus rhinocerous | reverse complement strand
ATAATAATAATAATAATAAGTTCGAATTCCTTTATATGTTTATTCAGGAATATCTGCTGTATTTGATTGCGTAGTATATATTTTCATATGTTCCGGTCTTATTTAATTATATATACTGATAACCAAGCATTTAATTATACGCCTTCAGGCTTGTATTATTTTTACAATGAAACAGACAAGCAAAACGAAACGGATCAGAGACATAAATCTTTATTATTAACCAACTATCCCATTCTATAATTAAAACAACCTGTTGCTCGGTAAACTATATATGTAGGCCTATTGTACATAAAATACATAATTTTATTAAAAAAACTTTTTTTGTAGATGTTTCAGCAAAAGAAAAGGAAAGGTTGCAGTAATTGTTACCTCAATTGTTTACATATTTTAAATTTAGGTTTGAATAATTATTTATGCAAAATAAATGTTTAGTTTCACCAATTTTCTGCATGTCTCTCATTTACTGTAATTACATTTATTATATCGGCCAGACTGATTTTTCAATATCGGCATCGGCCATTCCCATGTCGGTCGACCGCTATTTGTATGGTTTTAAACACTTAGCAACATTTACATTAATGCATTTAGCAAACACTTTTATCTAAAAAGTGATTTACATTGCATTCAAGGAACACATTTTATTAGTAATTGCTATCCCTGGGAATTGAAACCTGACCTTGCTGATTATGCCATGGTCTTCTGTTTGAGCACCAGGAAGGCTAAAAACTGTCCATAACTGTCCTAGATAAAACTATCCTAAACTAGAATGTAAATTATTGTGTGATAGCTTAGTGAACACAATAAAACCTCACTAATACATTAATAAATATACATTTAATAAAACACACACACACACACACACACTATATTACATTTACATTTAGTCATTTAGCAGACGCTTTTATCCAAAGCGACTTACAAATGAGGACAATGCAAGCAATCAAAATCAACAAAAGAGCAATGATATGCAAGTGCTATAACAAGTCTCAGTTAGCTTAATGCAGTACACGTTATGGCTGTCAAAAAAAAATCCAATTTTGAATATTCGTCGAATTTAAAATAAAAATCCACATTCGAATGAGAAAACGTTGCATTCGAATTTTAGGTGTGTGTTAAGGAGGCAGCCACGCGTGATACTCTACGCAGTGGCGCACGCAATGCAATGACGATGTAAGTGTCATTGCATTTTAATGTTTTTGTTAGTCTATCCAGTTGAAGCCACTAGATGCGGTGCTGCTGCCTTGTTAATTACAAATATTGAGGGAAAAGAGAACATCAATGCGGAGAAGATCTTGTTTACGTCAAAACTGAAACCAAGCCGTTCACACAGAACGCATATTTCGCCCATTTTCTAGAGGGACATCTGTCACCGTTGCACTCGCATCTCGCACAAAAGAGCCACATGTTTAGAAAGCCATGTAAAATTAATGCAAGTTCAACTTTGAAAAAAACATATCTCGAGACTTTATGGCGGGTTTTTTCTAGAGGTGCTCCGATCATGATTTTTGAGGCCGTTCACCGATCGCCGATCACAGAAAGCTGTATCTGCCGATACAGATCACCGATACCGATCTTTGTGATACTCCAATCAGGATTTTTAGTCATTTATTCAGGGCCTGAATTTCATTTTTGAAAATGGGGGAAATTCCCCTCTTAGGTGACTCTTGTGAGAGGGGAAGCAGCTTTCACACAGGAGTCCGCTACTGATCCGTGGCTGTTTACCAAAAACACAACATTTATTCCAACATTATAATAATTCCATTATTTTGATTTCAAATCCAAACATTGTCACTGAAAATGCTTTTTCAGCATTGCAATTATTTTTTTTACACAGTACAGTAATAGTCTTTCAGAGACATGTTTAAACACAATAAATATAAGCAACACATCATTCAATGCTTTTTGAAATCTTTATTACAAGCAATCCTGCGGTTCATAAAGAACTTTGTTTTCCTACCTCCACCAGTGCATCTATTATTGCCTTGTTTATCTAAAAGTGCTCTTTTCCTTTAAAACTAGCCAACAAGCCATCTGTGTGCTGACTGTGAAAGACAGTATACTTTAATTACATGCATTTATGGTGCAATTGCTATTTTCGTTTTCATATGTACTGCAAACAATGTGCTGTCACTTTAATTCAGCCCGTGTATCGCCGCAAAAATAGACTCGGTAAGGAAACGATCTCTGCACTGCTGCAGACGCACCGCTCCTGAACGCACTGCCGTGTGCAGTGTGAATGCTTTAATCCGTTAACATGAGCGCGGAAAAAATACGCACCACATACCACGCACTGCAAACAGAGT
>NW_015646846.1:1922906-1936542 GCF_001515625.1 Sinocyclocheilus rhinocerous | reverse complement strand
ACATCCTCTACCCACTGGAGTGCTACCACCATGGCAATTAATTCTGCTGTATACACGGATACATGATCAGTTATTCTTTTCTTAATACTAGTTTGAAACTTTGGAATAAATACTGCAGCAGCTGTTCTGCCAGAGATAGGGTCTTTAGAACATCAGTATATATATGTAACCACGATGGATAAGTCTGCAGGCCTGTCTCAGAGATGTAGGTCAGTAATATTATTCAAGCCGAATCCACTCACGGACCGTCAACACCAGCGCCGCTCGCGTGTGCAGTTCGCCAGTGAGCGCGCGCGCGGATCAGCACCGCCCATTGGTCCAGCAGGACGATGGTGATGCTTCTTTCCCGCGTTTTCCTCAGACCTGCTGAATGTCTACAGTAACAATTATGAGATAGATAGATAGATAGATAGATAGATAGATAGATGTATTTTCATGTTAAAATATAGTTTAAAAGTTTGTTGTTGTTTTTTTAGAAAGATGAGATAAAATACATTGTTTTCCAGTTTTCAGAATTGCTGTCAGGCATTATGTTTGAACCTACGGTGTAATTTACAACGCCTTCATGATGTGGTCAGACATTCGGAGTATTCATTATCGAGTTTTCCCGCGTTTTCCTCAGACCTGCTGAATGTCTACAGTAACAATTATGAGATAGATAGATAGATAGATATCTAGATGTATTTTCATGTTAAAATATAGTTTAAAAGTTTGTTGTTGTTTTTTTTTTAGAAAGATGAGATAAAATACATTGTTTTCCAGTTTTCAGAATTGCTGTCAGGCATTATGTTTGAACCTACGGTGTAATTTACAACGCCTTCATGATGTGGTCAGACATTCGGAGTATTCATTATCGAGTCTCTTTCATAAGGTTTGTCTCACTGCACAATACATCAGTCACAATGGTTGGTTTGAGGTCAAACTCAGGACACACTGAGATAATCTTTCTCACATTTTCAGGAGAGACTGTCATTTTACTAAAGCCAAACCCATGGGTGTTTCTGTATTTAAACATATAAAAGCAGGCTGTATATTATACATAAATTATATAGTTAGACTATGGTAGAGGTCTTTGACTGTCTCTGTTTTTGTATAAACTTTAAAAGGCTTTAATACAATGATGTCAAAACACAAGTTGTGCCAACAAAGAAGAGATCAACCTATCTTTCAAAGTATGACCAGCTAGGTTTATAAAACTTCATGAAGTTTGAGTAAGAGTAACCCTACAGGCTTTTACCATCATACAGCCGGCAAAATCTGAATATGGTTTTCACATACACACACGACAGAATGAAGACTTATTTAGGATTTGTGAATCTGAAAAGAATAATAATAAATAGGCTATATTTGAAAAGTACAGAAATGTTTAACATTTCTTTGTTTTTTATATTTCTTTGTTATAATTGTTTTATATTTCTTTTCATTTGTACTAAGGGAATTATTGTGGTCATCTCTGATTAATTTCAAAGTGGAAATGCTGCTATTTTAAAAGATTGTTAATTGCTATCTCAGGCTTAGCAAGAACACGATTTCCTATGAATCAAGTAAACCTATAAATGAATGAACAGCCTCCTATAGAGCTGCAATAAAATCAGGACATGTGATATTTAATATAATTTGTATATGAGCAATTAGTTATGTTACATTCATTTAAACACCATAGAGAAAAAAAACAGATAAATTCGTTCCGGAAAGGCTATTGTAAGAGCAGTGCGCCCTCTAGTGATAAAATATGTATAGTACAAACACGTGGACTTTCAGTATTGTACTACAGTAGGCCAAGTGGCAGTAAAATTGAGTGAAATGACATCTGGAATCTTATTTCTGCAAAAAAAAGGCACTCATTCATACTTTTACAGAAGAAAATGTCAACATTAAATAGGCCTACTTGCCCTCATCAACCGTAGATTTGCGGATGAACCACTAGAGGGCGACATTTGTTTGTTTTTGAATTGGTTCATAAAAATAACTGTTGACCACAAAACATCCTCTTCTAATGAGAGCAAATGATTGTGTGAAAGTGACTTTGTTTGAAATGACGACCCTTTTACTTGACCCGCACTATATTGCTAAACAAGCACGTGCTGATGAAGGACCTCGTGGGTGATGTGATAAATAAACCTAACAATCCTGTTGATTAGGCCTATTCCACCCGAACTTTGGCGTCTGACCTCGCAGACCTGTGGCTTTCAGGCTTCCAGACATGACCTCATCATTTGGCCATGCACCTGACCTTTGGCATGTGGTCTCCTTCTGTTTACACAATCAAACCATCATGATCCATCAGTTTTTTTAAGACTTCCACATGCTGCCTAAACAAATGTATTCAAAGTCTGATTGGAGTGACACACCTGTTTGTGGTTGTTAGAATTGCTTTTTAACGATTTTCACTCTCAAGGCCAGTTCTCTAAGGCATCACGTGGAAGCCTCTAGTCTGGAAGGGGAACATCTAATGCATTCCAGCGTAGGTCCGTTTCCATGTGTGTGAGGCACATCTGTTGAGACGTGAGGTCTGTCCCACCGACAGTTTCAACAAACTTTCCGGCTTACTTAAAGTGTCTGACAAAATTTGCCCCGACCGTTTAGTTGTTCTGCCACATGGCTGAAGGTCTTGTCTGAGTCACAGCTTTTTTTTAACATCAAAACTAGAAAATAAACTGAGGCTGTTCTGTAAAGTTCAATGTTTTTTTGGGGGGGGGGCTTACAGCACAATGGAAAAATATTTAAAGGAATATTCTGGATTTGGCTCTGTCAACAGCATGGCATGCTATGAAAATAATCTGGACAATGTGAAATATTTAGAGTAATGCAGTTACAGTGGAAGCCTAGTGGGTCAGCATTAAAAAGCAAAAAGATAAAGGTCATTTATGGTAAGTTTATACACTTAGTAAGTTTATTTGACCTGTAAAATTGATTTACTTTTTTAGGTGGATAAACCTCTGGTTATGCTGGTTTCCTTCAAAGTTTTTAACTGGTATTAACTGGTATTGTGCAAATACTAAGTGCAGGTAGCTTTAAACTTTTTAGTTGGTTGATAAGCTATTCTACTAAACCATTTATTGTTTCATGCTAACATGTAACGTTTGGGTGTGTGTTTTTTCACCCAAGAAAGAAGGTCATACAGCATTAGAACAAGTCCAGTGTAAATAAATAATGACTAAATTTTCATTTTTGGGTTATTCATATTACAGCATGCTTGTCTACTAGGCTTTAGTAAGTGCATTGTGGAAAACACATTATTTATTTACATTTTTTTTTCAAGTGAAATTATTTTCTGTGGTAACCACAATAAGCACAAATGCTGTCGAATGAGCTTAAGTCAACATAAAACTGATTTTTTACCATTTCCAAACCATTTTAATAAGAAGATGTATTTCAGAGTCAAGATATTCAACAAGAACATGTAGGCCAGTAGATGTTTGTAGGAAATCCCTAAGGTTAAGAAAACACTTGACAATACACTGCTTGCAACTGAGCCCAGGACTTTTTGAACCATTGGTAACTGACTGACAAGCTGTCTGTGAAAATTTGTTGACAAGTGGTTGGAGGGGCTTGGTGACATCAGCCAAAAATGAAAGTCATTCAGTAATTTTTTTTTTTTTTTTTAAGTAATGTGCACCAATCAATAATACCAGGAACATGTATTAGGAAGTAAATTAGGTTACTTTTGAAGTCACATTAACAATAAGCTCATCCAAAAATGAAATTTCTGTCATCATTTACTCACTCTCATGTTGTTCCAAACTCGTATAACTTTATTTCTTCTACAGAAAAAAAAAAAGACAAAAGGTCAATGCAATTATAATGAACGGAGACCGAGGTTTTCAAGTATGAGTAAATGATGACAGACTTTTAATTTTAAGTTGTATTTAGCTCAGAATGTTCCTTTAAAATGACCTCATCTCCTAATATGCACAAAATCAACTAGACAATAATGATGCAGTTTAATAAATAACAATTACCACACACAACAATGTATGTACATGTTCTCGTACTGCTGCAAAAGAAAACTATTATTTTAACAAAACAGAAATGCATAAAAAAAGAACTAAAAAAAACAAACTCTGAAGGCCAACTCATTCCATTGTAGTGTCCTATGTCAAAGACATCATATTTATTCTCCTTAGACAGTCTGTTTTATGTCATAAGTTGTCTTCAATGGTTTGCACAAGGAAAATATCCATCATCACATGGAGAAATATCGAGTTTAATATCATAAGGCCTGTGCTGGCGTTTTGAAAAGATGACAGTTTGTCATTGTCTCCAAGACTTTCGGCTCAGCACACACACACAAGCTACATCGATCCTTATGAGTCTCCACGCCACCAGGTTCTTGAATGAAGTCAGCGCTCGCACAAACGTGTGTGAATTGGTACAGTACGAGTTCCAATGGCGTGCATCGATTCCCAAACACCCGGATCCTCCGGTCCGTCCGCTGCTGCAGGTCGTCTCAAAAAAGTACTGCTTTTTCTTGGAGTTGTTGATGATAACATCAGGCAAGACTGTGACCTCGTTGCCCGAGATGTCTGTAGCTTTGGTTTTATTTCCCTCCCAAGTGCTAACGCTCTCACAGACGGAGTAAACTCCTCGGTGTTGAGGCGCTCCTGCTTTCCTCTTCGCCCTGCTCCTCGTCTGGTGCCCAGCGGGCTCTGAGTCGGGGGGTTGTTCGCTGAACAGAACGCGGGGTGAGCGGTACCGTCTCTTGATGAAGAGTTTAGGATCCACGGTCGGCACAGGGTTGGCCGTGACATCATCCTGTCTGCGGTCGGCGTTTTGTGGACAGATGTCACCTGAGCGCTGGGCAAACATCTGGCTGCAGGTCAAGAGCAGCAGGGCTAGCATGGACCACCGCATGGGCTCAACGTGACCTGAGTACGGCACAGGTTAATGTTAGCTTTCATCACACAGAATAGTGGTAACACAAATATAATGCCAGATTTCTTTCGATTTTCTTCTGCATAGCGATGCACAGACACTTTGGCTGATATAGGTATACAGTACTTGGCAGCCAAAGAAATGTAGATCAACAACATGACGGTTGATATCTGTAGATCTACAGTTTTAGCATTTTTTTAAAATGGAAAAAAAAAGCTCAATAAAGCTCCAATCTACAGTTTAACATGCTGAAATATTTGTGATTGAAGAATTTCTTTTTCTTTCTTTTTTTTTTTTTTGGTACTTGTTTTCAAGTAGTGAAATCAGGCATCAAAACATTATAATGTGCAATAGAATAGAATAACTGTTGGTACTTTTTCTAACTGCACAGACAAAATTTGTCCAGAAACTGTTTAATTCTGAAAAATAAGAGTATTATCTACTTGTAATACTGGCTGATTCATATATTTAAAATAATTAGTATTTATATAAAAAAAATACTTAATATTAAAATATTTTCAAATACAAATTAGCAAACCTTGTGAATGCTGATATCAGTGTCTGTTCATATTAAGAAATCCCTACAATATATATATATATATACATACATATATATATATATATATATATAATACATAGTTAATCGATTTTAAGAATCGATTATGTAATGTAATAAATATTTTAACAAAAATACCCAACAAGAAAATATTTTATAGTCTATTCAACTGGATATTTTGACAGTATTGTGGTACTTTGATGATATCAGATTGGTAATACCATGGCATTTGATATATGCCATAATACCGAATGATTACCATATCTATAAACTTTTCAATTTTCATGGTAATACTTTAGCATTAGCAGTAGATGTCCAAAACCATGGTAGTACCATGGTACCATGTCTAATTTACTACTATATAGGCCTACTGTAATTGACAGCTATTCTTTAACAGCTATTCAAGCAGTAGAAATCCCTCAGACTTGTGTGTCAGCACAACCTGAATGAACCGCCACAAACTAGCATGGCATAGCTCTGACTTTTTAAAACTGAAAATAGGTTTATATCTTTGCTTTACACAGGTAATATTGTGCTAAGAAAGAAAAAAAGAGTGTGTTTACCTGTGAAATGTGTCCAGGTGAACTGTTTTCTCCCGTCTGTGTTTAGCGTAGCTCTCCTGTGCTCCTCATGGTACATGTATCGACCAGCGTGGCATCTTCTGCTTCCAGCTCCTCTGCAGAGAGGTACAGAAAAGTATGAAGCAAGCTGTAATTTCATATAATTACCATTTACCGCATGCGTATTGCTCATGCAGCCTTGGATTCTAGTGAATCGATTCATTCAAGCACATTTACAAAAAATGATTCACCAGACCGAGAAGATTTGTCATATTAAAAAGATCTCCTACGACTCCTATTTCTTTCGATGAGGCGAAACACCTCATCCGTCCAAATTCATTCCTTCCATTGGTGAAATGCTGGGAGAAAAATGCACATTTCAGACCTCACAGGCCATGTTTCAGTGAATAAATAACATCTTCTTTGAGTGATGTAGTAATCACTGTCAAATTACTGCTCAAGCGTGACATGCGCAGACAAGCAAGACAGATCAAAAACCCAAATGTGACAGACATCAACTTACACCCCAGACCCAAACCATCCGACTGCCACAACATACACAAGCCTCTAATAAATTGCTTTGGATCACAGCCTTTCTGTGTGGCTTGCAGAGGTGGTCTAAGAAATCCTCAGCCACTGACCTCAAACTCATTATCTGTGATAGAGACAATTTAACACGTTCCTTCTGGCATAGCCGGTGTTATCACACTGACACAAAGAGCCAAGCCAGGCGGTGCTCTCCTTCCAAAACAGTCTGCTTTCATATGGTAACAGTTTCTGAGTGACATGGGTTTCAGCGTGTAACGTGAGCCCTTCCAAAGCGCACATACGCACGGCCTTATCTGCAGCCTCCACAGGGCTATGGATTCCAGCGCCTGCAGGGCAGCTTTTCTTTAAGCACTCATGTGTGGCAGAGCTCAGAGATGAAGTGTGGCTTTGTGCTGGCCCTGGGCCTGTGGACTAGTAGTCTGTGCACAGGCAGCATCCACTTTAGTGCACACTGAAGACTCGTGCTATAGTCCACATAGTTTCACGAAAAGCTGTCACATGACATTACATAAAATGAAAATCATTGCGATTTAGGATGAGGTGAAAAGGCAGGCATGTTCGGACCATCCTGTCAAAAAAGAAGCTAGTCAGATGAAACGTATCTTAAAAGTAAGAAAAATACTCAGATGGAAAACATGGGTTTAATTCAGCAATTCAAAGTTGCAAATAAATGAACTCAATCTAACAATCCATAAAAAGGAATTACTAAATTATCTAAATTACAGTGAAATTCCCCCTTTTTTTTTTTTTGGCAGTTTTCCTTATTTCTACACAAACGTGTGTGAATTGGTACAGTACGAGTTCCAATGGCGTGCATCGATTCCCAAACACCCGGATCCTCCGGTCCGTCCGCTGCTGCAGGTCGTCTCAAAAAAGTACTGCTTTTTCTTGGAGTTGTTGATGATAACATCAGGCAAGACTGTGACCTCGTTGCCCGAGATGTCTGTAGCTTTGGTTTTATTTCCCTCCCAAGTGCTAACGCTCTCGCAGACGGAGTAAACTCCGCGGTGTTGAGGTGCTCCTGCTTTTCTCTTCGCTCTGCTCCTCGTCTGGTGCCCAGCGGGCTCTGAGTCGGGGGGTTGTTCGCTGAACAGAACGCGGGGTGAGCGGTACCGTCTCTTGATGAAGAGTTTAGGATCCACGGTCGGCACAGGGTTGGCCGTGACATCATCCTGTCTGCGGTCGGCGTTTTGTGGACAGATGTCACCTGAGCGCTGGGCAAACATCTGGCTGCAGGTCAAGAGCAGCAGGGCTAGCATGGACCACCGCATGGGCTCAACGTGACCTGAGTACGGCACAGGTTAATGTTAGCTTTCATCACACAGAATAGTGGTAACATACAAATATAATGCCAGATTTCTTTCGATTTTCTTCTGCATAGCGATGCACAGACACTTTGGCTGATATAGGTATACAGTACTTGGCAGCCAAAGAAATGTAGATCAACAACATGACGGTTGATATCTGTAGATCTACAGTTTTAGCATTTTTTTAAAATGGAAAAAAAAAGCTCAATAAAGCCCCAATCTACAGTTTAACATGCTGAAATATTTGTTATTGAAGAATTTTTTTTTTTTTCTTTTTTTTTTTTTTGGTACTTGTTTTCAAGTAGTGAAATCAGGCATCAAAACATTATAATGTGCAATAGAATAGAATAACTGTTGGTACTTTTTCTAACTGCACAGACAAAATTTGTCCAGAAACTGTTTAATTCTGAAAAATAAGAGTATTATCTACTTGTAATACTGGCTGATTCATATATTTAAAATAATTAGTATTTATATAAAAAAAATACTTAATATTAAAATATTTTCAAATACAAATATTAAATTGTTCTCTACTTTTATGTAGACAGTTATTTATATTATATTGATGGTCATATGTACATTTAAAAAATAAAATAACTAAAATATTTTACATAATTATATTAAAAAGATATTCATATATACATACATATGTGCACACACATCATCATCATCTGTAGTTGAAAATCTTTGTATATATATATATATTGTAATGACTTTGATTACTTAATTTTAACTGTAGGGAATTAATTATTATTAATTCATTCAGGTTTTGATAGGACTCGGATCTGAATATTCAAAGTCCACCTGATTAAACCGATTTCAAACCTGTTATGTTACACTTTAAATCAAGGATCGTCCAGCGAGCCGTGACATCAGTATATTTTAACAAATCAAATATGTGTTTTACCTGGCCATGGGTTAACACAATTATGTAAGCTCTTAGAGGTAATTATTAATAGTACGCTACGAGCTAGGTAGCAAGCAAGGATCTTTTTGGCAACAGTTTTAACCTTGAAATTATATGACACCAACAATGATTCTTTATAAATGAAACATGAATTTATTTGCTATTCTAGATTTACATCACAACTAAGCTAAACACATACACACACAAACACATATCCAGTGTCGTTTTCCATTCGTGTCTCTCCAGCCGGTCCTGTGTCGTTAACCATTAATCCCTCCAAAAAAAAAAGAAAAACAAAAAAAAAAAAAAAAGGAATTTCACTGTAATTTAGAATATTGGAAAATTGCTAAATATTTTTTTGAAAATGTGTAATGAAATTGTAAAATTAAAATTAATACATATCTATGTTTGTGTAGTCTTCATATTTTTACATAATTTTTTTTACGTATATATATATATATATTGCTCAGGCCCCTCCTTCCATGTAAGTCTATATCATTTTCCACTTGTTCTATCATCTGCCAGGAGGAAATCATAAATCTTATGGCATATATACAGTATTCATATACTGAGTTTTATAGTTAGAGAAGGAAATATGTTAGGATATAAAGAACATTTATTTAGGCAGCTTTGCCTCATTGAAAAAGCTGATCAGACAGCAATTAAAAATAATGACTGAAGTATTTAATTGTCACCATAATAGTTTATCAATGCTTCACTGACAAATGTATGATTGTTAATAAAACCAACCAAGGACATAATGCAGACAAACACACTCACATACACACATCCAGATGGCTGGCTGTATTAAGTTTGTTATGAAATGGTGTGAAAGACTTATCGCTGGTGTTATTGACAACAAATGATGATGAATCCAGATGGGGGCATATAATCAGCTCTGGATATATAACTGGACATTATTGTACCATCACATAAACACCCTGTTAGCACCCTGTTCAGCGAAGAAAGATATCAATATCTCATCTTCATTAGACATAAACATACATGTATGACTTACATGTGAAACATGATCAAACCCCTGACCTTAAGTTTGAAACTTTGGTGAGTAACACCATTTGTGCTACAGACATAAATGATATCATGCAGCTCATGAGATGTGTCATTACTTTTCTAATGAAAAAATCCAGGCCTAAAATCCGAGCCCATGACTCCCAAGTTAGTGTCAAGAGTAATCAGAAATATTTATCATAATGGTACATATACATAATTAAAGGAACAGTTCACCCCCCAAAAAAAAATTATGAGAATTTGCTCACCTTCAGGCCATCCAAGATGGGGATGAGGTTTTTTCTTCATCGGAAGAGATTTAGAAATTTAGAATTGCATCACTTACTCAACAATGGATCCTATGCAGTGAATGGGTGCCGTCAGAATGAGAGTCCAAGCAGCTGATAAAAACATCACAATAATCTGCAAGTAATCCACATGACTCCAGTCCATCAATTAACATCTTTTAAAGTGAAAAGCAGTGTGTTTGTAAGAATCAAATCCATCATTAAGACATTTTCAACTTTAAACCATCACTTCTGGCCCAAATAATCCCTGTTGTCATCTCACATCAAAATCCATCAACATATTTGTTTAGAACTATTTTGGACTGTTTTCACTTGCAAACAGAACTTGAACAGTACAACTTTTTCACTGGAGAAAGCAATATCGTGAATTGAGGACTCGTATTTTAGTCGGAAGTGACGGTTTGAAGTTAAAAACTCTCTTCTTAAAAATATAATTGTTTATTACAAACACGCAGCCTTTCACTTCATAAGACATTAATTGATGGACTGGAGTCGTGTGGATCACTTGTAGATTAGTGTGATGTTTTTATCAGCTGTTTGGACTCTCATTCTGATGGCACCCATTCACTGCAGAGGATCCAATGGCGAGTAAGTGATGTAATGGTAAATTTCTCCAAATCTGTTCCGATTAACAAACAAACTCATCTACATAGATGACCTGAGGGTGTATAAAGTTTAAGAAAATTTTCATATTTGGGTGAACTATCCCTTTAGAGAGAGATATATATATATGAAATATATTAATATAAAAACCTTAAATTAACATTGAAATAACATTAAAACATTATGTAAGAACTGAATAACATAAGAACAAGTTTTTATTCAGTAAAAAGTCCTAAAGTTGAATGCACACACCAGTGCATCTAGTGTTCTGCAGCCACCCAGCAGGTCAACATGATCAAGATGAAGTACATGCTCTTCCTGTGAGGACGGGTCACCACAGCGGAATGCACACACATCACTTCCTCTTTCAAAGCGAGCAGCCAGAGGCTGTATGTGTGTGATACACAGTGTAAGGTTCAGGCTATTGTATCAGACAGGTGCTCAGGCCTCTCCCAGGACTGCCTAAAACAGTTACATATTGTCTCTTGGCAGTGATGAACAGATATGACAGTTAAAGTTTAGTCAAGTCAAATCTATTTATCAAGTTTATACAAGCTCCAGAGAATAATATAAATAGAGAATCAAAAGAAGTAGCCGGGCTCAACAATGAATATAATTTTTTGTTCACTGACACAGTCAGGACAGTAGTTCAGGTTGCTGCTTGCCCTGACAACTCTTTTGCTGTAAAATGATTAATTCTTTAATTACATACACTACAGTTCAACAGTTTGGGGTATGTATGATTTAAAAAAATTTTTTTTTTTTTTTAAGAAATTAATACTTCTATTCAACAAAAACATTAAATTGAGCAAAGGTGACTGAAAGACATTTATAATGTGACAAGACATTTCTGCTTTGCATCACAGGAATGAATTACATTTTAAAACTGTAATTACATTTTAACATTTATTTTAAGTTGTAATAATATTTCACAATATTTCACAAATAAGTGCAGCCTGGGTGAGCGTAAGAGACTTTCAAAAATATATAAAAAATATCTAACTGACTCAAACTTTTGAATGGTGGAATTATTTATAAATTAATTATTTTAAAAATATATATATTTAATTTGAATTTTTACAATGAATACTAACAGAAACTATTTACAACTAACAATTTATTACAATATTTATTAGAATTTACATTAGAATTTACATATAATGAAAATTATATTGCAACACTGGCTGTAATGTAACCCCGTCACAGCTGTAAATTTCTAAATGCATTTTTGCTGGAAAATGAGGACATACATTCCAAAACATTACTCATTAGTTTATAACTTTTTACAAGTACTAAATGATGCTTCCAAGTCTATCACAAATCATTTAGACAGAACCTAATCCATGTCAGCCAACTAGATAACGTTACTGTGGAGATGTTGTAAATTCACAACAACACTATTCAATACAGCACAGTAAACTAAATGTGTATGTTTGCATAAAACACAATGAGGGTAACACTGTAAGAAAAAAAAGTGTGCAAAAAAGGGAAAAGGTACTGTTTAAGTTTACATTTAACATTTCCTTTAATCCTAAAACACAACACAATGCAGTGCATAATTCAAAATGGGTGTAAAACACCCTGTGAAAAATCAATAAAGTGAATTCCTTCATATTAATACAATACATCATACCCTATTTTTACAGACTTTTCTTAGAAAGAAGATATAATGACAACGTAGCACTTGCCTGAGAGGAGATATCGACATCGATATGGAGATATCCATATTGTTAATCTATGAGTTAAAGTTATAAAATTAAGCTAAGAGCAGTTACAAAGAAAAATAGAATATGTATATAAAAGTATAAACAAGGTCAAAACAATAAAAACAGACACTCAGTAGCTAATGACATCTATAAAAATGTTGATCACTCATTAACAGCTGTTGGATTGGTAGATATGTTTTCAGTGCATAAAAGTAACGTGTCAGTAAACAAACATTTTGAATGCATCAGTGGTCTCATAATGAGAATCTTTTTGATATTTTTTTTCGAAAAACAC
Source organism: Sinocyclocheilus rhinocerous (assembly GCF_001515625.1). Classification (NCBI taxonomy): domain Eukaryota; kingdom Metazoa; phylum Chordata; class Actinopteri; order Cypriniformes; family Cyprinidae; genus Sinocyclocheilus; species Sinocyclocheilus rhinocerous. Next base: position 1,923,868 of record NW_015646846.1, on the reverse strand, counting down.
AGCTGAGACTCTCCTTTGTTTTCAGGCTATAGAAAACAGGTTGACTTTTCCCACAAGAGAAAGAGTCTGAGTGCTGAAATGTGAAGACATCAATGTAAAATATTACTCACATCTCCCAAGCGTAAAGCCAGATCTCTTCTGCACTTCTCCAAACCACCAGCTGTGTAATTTAACTATTTTAATTCCCTCAATGAGAAACAGAAGTTACATCATTTACTTGGACAACAATGGGAGCGCTGGCGTTTGGGACAGCCCTGTACGGGGCCCCCTCGCTGTGTTATGAGTTATGGCTAAATTTGCTGATTTTTACTCTGCATAGAAGCCACATCTAAGCAACAAAGACTGCAGGACAGGGAGGCAGACTAAATGTATTTACACTACAACTGCAACTATGCTCCAGTGTTGATTCACATGCACAACAGACAGACAACATGATTTTCTTGTCAAGCTTGCCAGATTTGCACTTTCTAAATGAAAGAAACCTAAAAAGATTACCCAAAACCACTTCAGTACATAAAAGTATGAGAAGGCATTTTTTAAAAATGCCAAAAATAACATCACTGACTGAAATCATATAATCATATAATGTTCATTATATGAGTGTATAAGTCATTTATATTACGAATGTCTATTTTTCTTCATAGACCTGAATTCATTTAGTTGTTCACCTGTGCTACCCTCTTTGAGGTGATTTGTCTAGATGTAATATATGTGAGTACATTGATATAAAGGAAGTTAAAGGACATTCAACGAATTCACAAAATTATTTGTTGTTTGGATTTCCTAGCACAGCATTCAAATGTATGTTTCCATTTGTTTTAAGTTTCAGAAAAAATATTTATTTATTTATATTTTAATTCTATATATATATATATATATATATAATTAAAATATAAATAAAAGGATATATTATCAGATAAGAATCAATTTACAAATCCGAAGATTTGTAAACAAAACAGAAA
>NW_015646846.1:1912001-1922728 GCF_001515625.1 Sinocyclocheilus rhinocerous | reverse complement strand
TAAAATCATAAAATATTTAAAATATTTAAAACTTAAAATTATATAACATTATATTATTATTAAATATTATTATTATTAAAATTATATTTGAAATGTAACCTTATTATTTTTACCATATAAGAAACAATTTAAAAGTGTAAAATATTATTTAAGAAATTATTTACACAACTCTATCAGACACTATTTTACATCATGATAACCTTACTGTCACAGTCATGTTCTATTTTGGTTTCGTTTTCATTCCTTCATTCCTTGTTTCCATTGACCTTACTTCTGTTTGTTCATTAGTTTCTATGGTTACTGAATATGTTCACCTGTTCTGTTAATTATCCTCATTAGTTCTTCTTGTTATTTAATCCCAGTGTTTCCCTTTGTTCGGTGCTCAGTGTCGTCTTAGTATTGTGGCTGCCTTCTCTGTGTATCTACTCTGTATTCCTTGGATTTTGGATTAAAGACTATTCTTACTGTGTCCTCGTCTTCATGCGCTTGTCTGCAGTAACCACACATGACACCTACATGTTGTATTACTTTTAAAAATATTTGTATTATTTAAAAAAAATATATTTTTAGAAAAATTTATAGTTATATTTTTAATTTAACATTATTGCTTTTTACCATATAAGAAATCATTTTTAATTCCATCAGATACTATTTCACACCTGAAACAAATGATCATACATGATGCCACTACGTGTGATTAGTGCGTGGCCTAATCAAATGGTTTGTATGAGCTGCCAAAAATATGGAGTAGAACAAGGATTTACCTCATAGCTAAGGAATGATGTTGAAAACAACTAGAAAATGCTTTTGTCTGGGAATCTTGTTGTTTTAGTAAATTAGCTTGCACAAACAGACAGTCAGCTGCTTATCTGACAACTCGATTCTTGGTGAGTTGATCAAAGGAATAACTGCACTGCATTGATGCTCCTGGCCAAGTGAATGCTTCTGAAGGACTGCATGCTGTTGGCTAGCTTCGGCTTGCTTGGAATCCAGAGCCCGAGATTTTCTCTCGTTTGCCCTCTGGATGTTATTTTGCTGAAGCTGTCTTAAAAAGCATATAGCAGGCAATTTAGACCAACTGTCAACTGTCCTATTTTCTTGACACCCTTCCTGTTTTTCTCCTGTTTGCCAGTTACTGAACTGCTGCTATTGAGTAACTGTGGGGAAATCGCAGGCATGAAGGCAAAGATACCTAAATCTGACCGCTTCTGTCAGGCTATTTCAATCTAAAACAGATGTGCTGGATCTTCTGATCAGAATCAGGAGGTCTTGGTAGATTTAGGAACAAGCTGAAAAATTTAGTGGAATTAGACACTAAAAGGGCTCTGCATATCTTTTTAAGGCCTTATTTTTTAATATCTGTGAACATATAGAGGACCTAAGTAGGTTATAATTTATTAATCCAAGCTGCTAATGTATTAATGTACAGTGTTCTTGTTGGTATAATGCAGATCACAAATTTCAGGCTTTTCCATCTGTTAAAGACATGCAAAATGCAATCCGTTAAAGGCTTCCACATTAATATTTATTAATTTAGCAGATATGAATGTCTATGGAAGTTTGTTTCTGCCGTTGAGGAAAAACAATTAAACTTTTTATCCGACAATTCTGATGCTTTTCCTCGTAATTATATCTCACAATTCTGTTTATATCTCACAATTCAGATTTTTTTTCCCCCCTTGCAATTCTAATTAAAGTCTGAATTGTGAGATATAAACCTGCTACTGCGAGAAAAAAGTCCGAATTGTGAGATAAAATGACTATTTTTGAATCCATGCTGGAAACAAACTGCGAACTGCGAGATGTAATCTCTGAGAAAATAAAAAGTCAGAATTCTGAGATGTAAACTAACTAAAAACTAACTAGTTTTTTATTCCATGCTGGAAACAAACTGCGAGATGTAAACTAAGAATTCTGAGGAAAAAAGTCAGAATCATGAGACAAACTATTGTGATATAAAAAGTCAGAATTGTGAAATAAAAAGTCTCAATTGCCTTTTTTTTTTTTTTTTCCTGTAGTGGAAACAGACTTCCATATTTATCCGAAGCAACTTAATGCAACAAATTAATGCAAAAATACACATGAACAGGGATTGCATTTTCTAAATCTGAATGTTTTAGCCCAAATAGTTCAGTACCTTGTCTTTGAAAGCAGTGCAGAAGACCTTTGCCAGTACAAAAGACATACATATTTACATTGTTTTAAAACTTTTGGCAGGTGAGGAGTGACTTTACAAGCAAGTCTGCACTGTAAAAAATGATTGTGATTTTAACAGTAAAAGACTGTAAAAATGCTACAGTAAAAACCTGTTAATTGGTTATCAGTAACTTCCCATACTATATACGGTGAATAACTGTAATTACATTTAATGTAATTTTACAGTAAAATACTGTTAAAATTACGGTTTTTGGAAGTGAAAAAGAAAAAGTCATTGTATAATTTACAGTGAAAAACCATGAATTGACACTCCCAGAATTCCCAGCATGACACTTCATATTTTTTGTTTTTTCATTGAAATAACTATATTTCTTCTTAGTTTTTTCTTATCAGTTGTGTACATTAGGGCTTTATCTTACATCTAATGTTGTTAAATTAATGTTTACTGCATTATTTCAGTATCATGTGTGTCACCATGTTGGTGTTTAGTGTTTGTGTGAATGACACTGTGCACCTTCTATATATATATATATATATTAGTATTTCCCTTCTCAGCTTGTGGAAGAGCTGTTTGTGATGAGCTTTGATTCATCATGTGACTTTCTCATCACCACCAGTTTTTGGTGGTTATCAGTATTACAGTGGTTCAAAACAGATATTAGTACTTCAATATGCTGGTTTATTAACATTACATCAGTTAATGAAATACGGTTTTTTATTGTGAATTTAAGTTAAGTCTGTAAAACCTAAAATATTGCTACCATATTTTTAATGGTGAAATTCTGGCAACCACAGCTTGCCGGTATTTTACCGTAAATGTCACAGATTTGTTTTTATAGTGATAAGGCTCTGGATGCCGGTAAAAGAGCCAAATGACATCAGGAACAGTTAAGTATGAATTGTTAAAGGTCCTGAAATAAACACTTCAACATTCTAACCCTTGCAGTCATGAAAACAGCTCTCTCCATAGCTGGAGAACACAGACACGAACGGTATTTAAAGAAACTCCTGCAGCACACGGGTTTCACCTGGACAGTCTCATCACTCGCTTTAAACCATGTTTGGTATCTGCTGTGACAGCGTACAGACGGAACGATGCTTCTTTAGACTAATTATCATGGGTGGAGAACAGCAACTATTTTGGTATGCAGACTTGATACCTTTGGTCTTAGGGATTTGTGAGATTTGGCCTCAGACCTGTTTACGGCTACACTAGAAATATACCATAGAAACAGACAAAGTTACTGGTCTCGGCAGCCAGTTCCACTGCACGTGAACTAAACGACATTTCTGTATTATCTCTAAGCTGTCAAACTGTTTAAGACCACATCATTTTGGTCTGTCTGAAAATCTATATATGTTTTGCCCGTCTTTGTTGAGGGCTTTTAATTTTAATTAAATTTGAATTTATATATAACATAAAATAATGTAATTTTTAAATAAAATAATAATAACAATAATAATGTAATTATAAAAATGGCAAAACATCTATAATAATGATATAGATATAAGACAAATTAAAAATCATGATATTATTATATAAAATTATTATAAAATATATGATTACGATCACTATATGATTTTTAATGCTCTTTAAAGAAGTTTCTTCTGCTCATCAATTACTTGATTAATAATACAGAAAAAAACAGTATAATTGTGAAAAAATTATTGCAATTTAAAATAACAGTTTTCTATTTTATATACTTTAAAATGTATTGCAAAGCTGAATTTTCAGCATAATTGCTCCAGTCTTCAGCGTCACATGATTCTTCAGAAATCATTCTAATATGCTGATTTATCCTCACTGCTGAAAACAGATATGCTGTTTAATATTTTTTTGGAACATGTGATTTTTTCCCCCCGGATTCTTTGATGAATAAAAAATGAAAAAGAACAGCATTTATTTAAAATAGATATCTTTAACAATATACACTATATCATTCAAAAGCCTGGGGTCAGTAATTTTTTTCTTTCTTTCTTTCTTTTTTTTCTATTTTTTGAAAGAAATTAATACTTTCATTCAGGATGTGTAAAAAAGTGACAGTAAAGACTTATATTGTAAGAAAAGATCTCTCTCTCTCTCTCTCTCTCTCTCTATATATATATATATATATACACACACACACACGTATTCAATACAAATATTAATTACATATGAAAAATGATATATACTTATATGCTGCCTTTGAAAGTGAAATTTCTTCACCACTGACAACAGAGTGAATAGTGAAGTAATATCATCTATCAACAAGTCACGAGCGAAAAATAAGTGCTGAGGATGTTGTGAATCTGTCATGATCAAACAGCCCCGCTTTGCTTTGCTTTGCTTTGTGGTGCACAAACCCTGAGCCCGAGGCTGTGGTTAGTGCTCCTATGGCGAATCCCTGCTCTAGCCGTTTTCTTCACATCCCAGTTCCTCCCAGATGTTCTGATTTACACTGTGCTTCACGGTGGATGTATACAACTGTCCTCAGCCGCTCTAAATATTGAAATTTGTTCCAATGCTAGGATGGTGAAAATAAATCCTTGTCACTTTGGAACAGATCATTCTTCAACAAGTAAAATAAACTGGGCTTAAAAGGTGCTGTAAGTGATTTCAGCTGTCTTGCTAACTTCCGTCATCTTTTGAACTTCTACCATGTTCCCTCTCTCCAAAGACATGTCAGCAAACTAAATGAAAGGTGGTCTGTAATACCTGGAGCAAGCTATTTGTTAGCAATCCCATTCATTTGAATGGCTCGGCTGCTGCATGCCCAAGCTGGAAAGTGCGTGATTTGAAATCTGCCATCTTTGCTTATGGGCTAAATGCCATGTGGCTAATCATTCTGGAGCCACAGGAAATGAAGGCATGGCAACATTTATTGGTTGACTGCAAGAACACAAACCAACTTTACCACTAAGACAAATGTGATTTCTCAGATAAAAGGGCCACTTTTTTCCTATGGTGTTCCGAGAAATTGCTTACAGTATCTAAAATTAAAGCAGAAAATGTAAGACCTGTTCATAGGGACCGAAAAACCCCAGCATAAAAACATTTTATGACAGATGTGTGCGAGAAGGTGTAAACTCTTTACAGCCATTAAACAGCCACCTGCCAAGAAGAGTCTGATCAAATGACTGTATTTGCCTACTAAATAGGCTCTTAAAGTAGGAGTGATGGTTGAGCAGTTTGACGATATGCATTTCTGATTGTAAAAATGTTTATACTGCGATATAGATACAGTGGGGACCAAAAGTCCAAAAAAATTAATCTACTATTTAAAAATTTGAATGAAAACTTTATTCCATAAATTTATACAAAACAATATTTTTTTTTCTCCAATATGATTTGAGAATGTTCCCAAGAGCATCTTTTGCTTTAGTGGAAGCAAGAACATCTGACCTTATGTACAAAGAGACATGATCATTGTCTTGTACTGATTGAATTGAAATTGATTTGATTGAAACAGGCCTAGAAATGAATCTTAAATATTTCTTCATTTATGTGTGTTTTATGTAATGTAAATACATTTTGGATCTCACTGTGCAGCTGTTAGTATACAGAACAGCTTTATATTGTTTGCATGTGAGAGTAAAAAATAAATAAAAATCAATTTAAAAAAAGCTTCAAATGTGGCTCATCCAAACAGAGAGTAAAATGTAATGTGATCTTTAAAATTTGAGACTTCATACGCCATCTTTTATTAAATTAAATACCTTTTCTTTGTAGGCTACCAGTATTTAGTTAATTAGAGTACAAAATACGCATCGCCAAACACTACTGTTCAAAAGTTTGGGGGAAGGAATTTTTTTTAAATAGTCTCTTATGCTCAACAAGACAGTAAAATCAATAATATTCTGAAACATTATTGCCGTTTAAAATGTAATTTATTCCTGTGGATGCAACCTGAAATTTCAGCATCATTACTCCAGTCTTCAGTGCCATATGATCTTTCAGAAATCATTCTAATATGATTTGCTACTCAAGAAACATTTCTTATTGATATCAATGTTGAAAACAGTTGTATGTATATGGGGGGGGGGGTATGTAAAAGTATTTGTTTTCACTTTCAATCAATTTAATTAATCCTCGCTGAATTAAAGAATTAATTTCTAAATAATAATAATTAATAATAAATAAATAAAACTCTTATTGACCCCAAACTTTTAACCAGGATGGCTATATAAATTTTAAAAAGTAAATATACAAGTGTACAAATATATTTTTTCATTCAATTTTCAGTGAAAAATCACTATAATTTTATATATATTATTACTGTGATAAAAAAGTACTCATTTGATCATACCGCCCACCACTAGTGAATGGTTTGTCTTCCCCAGATATAATGGTCCATATACTGTAATTCTTTCCCTACAGGTGCATTCCACTGACATCATTAAAGGGGTCATATGATGCGATTAAAATTTTTCCTTTCTCTTTGGAGTGTTACGCAAAAACAAAAGTGTTGCGTTTATAATTTTGTTCAGTGTAGATACAGTGGGGACTGTAGTAAATATACAAGTGTACAAATATACATGTCTACGTCACTATCTGGGAAGATTTACATAACGCCGCCCAAATGTTCACGCAAAGAAAGAAGGCATAACTTTTATTCTCGCTGTAGTATTGTTGCCGCCGCTGCCATGTCGTGAAGGCGCTGTGTGCTTCGTTGTGAAAGCGAAACTACTTTGTTTGGCCTTCCAAAAGAGGACGATATCGCTTCGTCATGCCTAGAGCTGATCCGTGCTGGTCGCTGAGGAAATACTTCAACTTCGTGCTGTCGATCGCCGGATCGGCTTTCACCGTGGACGAAGCGGAGTCCAGCCCGGGGTCGTCACATGTGGTTGCCGCAGGCATCACAATATGGTAAGGGACGTAACATTTCCGTCACACGCTTGAGGAATTCGGCCAATCACAACGCACCGGATAGCTGGCCAATCACAGCACACCTCGCTTTTTCAGACCGATGAGCTTTGTAAAAATCGACGCGTTTCAGAAAGGCGGGGCATAGAGGAGAAACAATAATGTACAGTATGTGGAAAATAATGTGTTTTTTTAACCTTAAACCGCATAAACATATTTCATTACACCAAATACACAAAATAATGTTCTTTTTAGCAGCATCATATGACCCCTTTAACACCGAACAAGACATTACAGCAACTACAGTATGAGCTTGTTATGTCAGGTTTGAGAGCTAAACTGCAGGGGAATTAGAAGTTAAAGTCCTTAAACACACAGCTCCCTGAAGCCACAGACTCCACCAGGTTGAAAAGAGTGAAGGAGGCTGGCGGTGATCCAAGCCTGAGATAAAGGCCTCCAACACGTTCCTATAGTTTACAGAGCGCGGCATAAAAGGATGTGTCAGAGAATATTTCATGGGCAAACACCTGCATCTCTGGAATCTATTTGGAGGAGAAATGGTAAATATGCTGGATAGTTTACATCAAAAATCAGATTTAGAATGGTATGGGGACTGACGGCATACATTTAGAGTGCTATTTATTGGAGTGCCGTTGAATTGAAACCACGTGTTAGGACACTTTAAAGCTCTGTCTCTGTGTTCTTCAAAGGGAAAAGAGACAGAAATTACCCTTGCCTGCTACACTCTTCCTCGCTGATAACTCCCAAGAACACACATGAGTCCCATTTAGCACATGCTTGAAATTTATCACACGGTAAACAAAGTTTTTTCCTTCTGTGCCTCTTCAGTCCTAATTTCAAACACCTCTTGAAACCATTTTGACATTGCAAATCCAGCTGTAAATTTCCATTTAGTCTGAGCTCAGATAATCACCTCTCGCTCTCGAGGTATTTGCTTTCACAGATTTTCTCACCCATTTCTCTTGTTATTCTTCAGGTAATCCCTGGCTCAAAGGAGGAAGGCCCAGGGTCATCACCAATAACCCCCTTGAGGCTGACACCATAAACCTCTCTGAAAAGCTTCGGATAGTTGTGGGAAAGGGGGCAGGTGGACTAAAAACCCAAAGAGAGTGATGTCTTGTGAGGGTCCGTGGCAAGACAGCAAGTCAAGTTTTCCTTTTTGTTCAGTTCTTGAATTTCAGGCCGAATGGAAATTTTTTCCTTTTGCGAGAATGTTTTGGCAGATGTGGAAATTTGAAAGTTACAGCCAATTTAATAGTACCTGACGGGCCCCGATAAACATTTCAAAGCATACGGACAGAAGTTGGGAAGCAGCTTTTGATTTTACAATGTCCACGTACACACCACAACTAATTATGGTTGTCACTTGTCTTTAGAGTATTTCATTTCATTCTGAACTACTCAGAGTTCAATTTACAAAACTGACAGCCACATTTGACAACCTAATTTGGTCCTTTAAAAAAAATCATTAAATCATGAAAAATTATGAAAAAATGGTACATTTGAAGAAAAAAAAAGATACTATATAAAACGGTAAAAACAGCAATATTGTGAAATATTATTACATTTTAAAATGACTTTTCTATTTTAAAATATAATTTATGTCTGTGATGCAAAGCTGAATTTTCAGTATCATTACTCCAGTGTTCAGTGTCACACGATCCTTCAGAAATCATTCTAATATGCTGATTTGCTGCTCAAGAAACATTTGTTATTATTATCAATGTTGAAAACTGAGATAAACTGAGATCAATTCTTTCAGGATTCTTTAATGAATAGAAAGTTCAAAAGAACAGCATTTATTTGACAGAAAATGTTTGTAACAATTTAAAGTCTTTACTGTCACTTTTGATTAATTCAGTGCATCCTTCATGAATAAAAGTATTCAATCCTTAAAAAAATATTACTAACCCCAAACTTTTAAACAGTAGTGTCTCTTATTTAGCTCATACTGCTTCAAAACACCCAACATTTGAAATATTTGGCATCCATGTTTCTTTTGTGAGACACCAAGCTGTTTCCATGCTAATCACTATGTCAACCATCTCAAATTCAAGATGTAACACCTGTATTTTGCACACACATAGAACAATAATTTACTTTTAATTGCATTTAAATGCTGTTCTCACTCCCGAAGCGTGTGTGTGTATGCGACCTGGTGGCCCTAAAAAGCCTGTTGAGTAGGCCACTAGTACAGATCACTTGGCTGTGAGAGGATCAGCTTATTCTACCCGAACACTGTCCTTTTTTAATAAAAGAGAAATGGCACAAGAACTTGGATCATCATTAAAGGGCAAAAGACAACCTGTTGACAACAAAGTATGTGTGTCAGGTGTCTGGAGAACATCATTGGTCCATGAACATGGCTTTCTATGTGGCAGTTGACCTGAATAAACATCTGGCTAAACAGCGTGAAATGTAAGTTAGTTTAGAGACTTACAGTAGATATTTAAAGGGATAGTTCACTCAAAAATGATACTTATGTCATTCCAAACCTGTGGATTAAACTCTGTGGAATATTTGAAGAATATCCAAGCCACTATATTCAATATAATGAAAGTGAAGAGCTGACAAGCTCCAAAATGCCAAAAAAGTACCATACAGTACATGTAGTCCATATACATTATATGACTCGTGCTATAGTAAAAAGTCTTCTGAAGTTATATGACAGTTTTGTATGAAGAACAGACAAATCATTGATTTCAAATCATTCACTTAATATCTAATTATAAGTCGATATTGGCTTAAATTTTAGTCTGTTTCTCACACAAAGCTGTTTGCTTCAAAAGATTTTAAATATAGCACACAAGTCACATGGACTATGATATTTTAATGATACTTTTATGGTGCTTTTCCTTTTTGAAGCTTACAAACACCAGATACCATTCATTATAATAGCACTGAAAAGTACATTTTGTGTTCCACGGAAGAAAGAAAAGTTAAAATAGTTTGGAATGATATGAGGGTGAATAAATGAAGGCACAATTTTCATCTCTGTGTGAACTATAGGCTTTTAGGAGTACACTGTAAAAAATGACTGTGAATTTAACGGTAAAAGACTGTAAAAATGCTACAGTAAAAACCTGTTAAATGGTTAACAGTAAATTCCCCTACTATATACGGTGAAAAACTGTATTAGACATTACATGTAATTTTACGGTAGTATACCATTTTTGGAAGTGAAAAAGACCGTATAATTTACAGTGAACAACCGTAAATTGACATTCCTAGAATTCCCTGCATTACATTTCAAATTTGATGTTTTTTTGTTGAAATAACTACGTTTCTTCTTAGTTTTTTCTTATCAGTTTTGTATATTAGGGTTGTGTGTTACACCTAATGTTGTTAAATAAATGTTTATTGCATTATTTCAGTTTCATGTGTGTTACCATGATGGTGTTTAGCGTTTGTGTGAATGACACTGTGCACCTTCTATATATGTTATTATTTAAAAGCTGCTTGTGATGGGCTTTGGTTCATCATGTGACTTTCTCATCACCAACTGCATTTGGTGGTTATCAGTGTATTACAAACGTACAAAACAGATTTCAGTACTTCAATAGGTTGGTATATTAACATTATATCAGTTAATGAAATTACGGTATTTAACTGTAAATTTAAGTTAAAACCGTAAAACCTAAAACGATGCTACCGTATTTCTTATGGTAAAATTCCGGCAACCACAGCTGCCGGTTTTCTACCGTAA
>NW_015646846.1:1846482-1908858 GCF_001515625.1 Sinocyclocheilus rhinocerous | reverse complement strand
TGTTATTATTTAAAAGCTGCTTGTGATGGGCTTTGGTTCATCATGTGACTTTCTCATCACCACCTGCTTTTGGTGGTTATCAGTGTATTACAAAGGAACAAAACAGATTTCAGTACTTCAATAGGTTGGTATAGTAACATTGTATGAGTTAATGAAATTAAGGTATTTAACTGTAAATTTAAGTTAAAACCGTAAAACCTAAAATGTTGCTACTGTATTTTTTACGGTAAAATTCCAGCAACCACAGCTGCCGGTTTTTTACCGTAAATTTTATGGAATTTTTTTACAGTGTATGAAACACTTAATAATTTTACACTTCAAAATAATTTTGCCTTTTTATGCCATTTTTATTTTATGGCATGTATGCAAGCTGCACCATACTTACAAAAAGTCAAAGCATGCCTCACAAGAATGCTAATGTTTCATGCCTTCCATGTGCATACTGTACCACACATATTATGCCTTGTAATGACTGGTACTCATGAATCAGTAATGAGTGATGTAGGTAACTGAGATGGCTACAGTCACGTCTGCCTTACAACACAGAGAAATAAAAAAATTTTTTTTAAACAAAACAGAACAACAAAAAAGAGTTCTGAAAGTTTGTGTACTTTCATGATATGAAAAATATGGAAGGTATGACTGACCTGATGCTACATCCTGGAGGTAATATGAGTCATGTGTGAGTAGAGGTTTGTGTGCTGCAGCTGAAAGCACTGCTCTGGCCCGAATCGCAATGGTAACCTGATGATCCTGAAGTTTAAAGGGAGGGGAGACCCTTTAAGCCCCCCAAAAATGGGACAAATGGGATTGTTTGTTGCCCCTGAAAACTGTGAACTAAGTTACTCCCATGATTATTGTCACAAACTCTCCTACATATTTGTGTGCTGCAGCTGAAAGCACTGCTCTGGCCCGAATCGCAATGGTAACCTGATGATCCTGAAGTTTAAAGGGAGGGGAGACCCTTTAAGCCCCCCAAAAATGGGACAAATGGGATTGTTTGTTGCCCCTGAAGACTGTGAACTAAGTTACTCCCATGATTATTGTCACAAACTCTCCTACATACAATTACATGCATAAACTTTGGCTCTAAAAATTGCACTTTTTTCTGTAGAATAGAAAATATAGATAAAAACTAGAAGATTATTCAAAAGAATTAGAAGAAAAAAAAATAAGTCCAGGTCAGAGCTTAAGTCTAAAACTTAAAAGTGGACCAATGTACAACTGAAAAATCAGGTTTGTTTTATCATTTTTATGGGCACAAAGTACTTCGAAATTTATGAACACAACTTCACTTGTAAAGTATTGAATGCATGCATGTGTTATCAAACTGTCCTACCTCTCTGCTCCTCGTCTTCACTCTCTATCACTTCAGAACTTTAATCAGACGATGCCGTAATTATATATTTATGTTTCAATATTCCACTTTTGCTCCAATGCTTAATCCTGAATGGGGAAACAGAATGCTCTTGTCACCCAGTCCGAAGCAGCTCCTTTTGAGAAATTGATTGCTGTGGTAGTCAGAGCCAGAAGTCCCCTGTCTTAGTGCCTCCTCTGTAGACAGGGAAGCCACAGGTCCTAAAACCTGACAGGTTCAAGTTTTTAGTTTACAATGGGAAGAAAGTCATTTGAACTTCTAAAAGGAATGAGATCCCATTTCTGCCACGAAATAAACAAATAAAAAGGGTAAATGCAACTTTGTATCTCTGAATTCTGACTTTTCTCTGGCATTTCTGAGAATTTTATCTAAAAAGAATTCTATAATTTGTTATCTAGATATAGAATTCTAAAAATAATTCTATATCTCACTATTCTAAAAATAATTGTGAGATATAAACTCAGAATTGCAAGATACAAACTCGCAAAAACTGAAAAAAAATTGCGAGATGTCAACTCATAATTCTTCAGATTATGTTATATTTGGCATTTTTGAAAAAACTGTCATCTTTAATTTATATCTCACAATTCTGAAACATTGTCCGAATTTTGAGATATCAACTCAAAAAAATCTGAATTTTGATATAAAAAAAATTCAGTTTCCTTTTTTAAATATTTTTTATTTAGTAGGAGAAATGGACAGTTCAGCCCACACAAAATTCAATTCTGTCATTATTTACTCAGCTTGGCTGGTCAAAACCTTTATGAATTTCTTTCTTCTGAGATGTTTTGTGGAAAGACCATGCTGCTCTTTTCCATGTAACGATACAAAAAGCACAACAAAAGTAATTCATCCATCTCTTGGGATATATTGCAAGTCTCCTATATGACACGCCATGCCATAAAGGAATGCACTGAAACTTGATTGTTACAAAAAATTAAAATTTAAGTCACCCTACTACTAGCCATTAAAAGTGCAATGAACATTTTATGTCAGTATTATCAATTTCTGAGTGCAACAAAATATTCAAGGAGAAAAAATTTAGGGCTTTTGCATTTGATTGGGTTGTGAAAAGTGGTCATTAGATCCTATAAAGTGAGTCAGTAAAAAAAAGGTTTGATGATATCAGCTAAAAAGGAATGTTGTATCAGAGAACAAGCAAAGAATGCATCATGATTTGGCAGGCAGAGGGTCTCCACGTGATGGAATTAGTATTATTTTAGTACTATTAGTATTAAATATAATTCAACTCAAGCACATTAAACAATTTAAAGTATGATGGTTCACAGTGTTTATATGTCTTCATAGCACACAGCAGACAAATTAGCTAATGACTAAGGCTTAAAACCTCTAGACGTAACCCATCTCATACTGTGGACTTTTGAGTCTGCATAAGGCTGAGTTAAGGGTGATTCAACTAGTCGTAACCCTTTGATTTGTGTTTGCTGTAGGATTGTAAAGAGTGCATATGCCTCTTAAAATAGCAAGCTGAAGACCAAAACAACACAAAGACACAACAGCAATCACTGGAATTTCACACATGACGCCAGCAGTCACAAATCCAATGACAGACCGGATGACCTCAGAGACGTCACCGGAACATCACTACTAGCAGTGTAAAAACAGAGAAAATTCTATTTATACAATCCCAATCCTAAACCATTTTCTACACTGTAAAAAATTATTGTGATTTTAACAGTAAAAGGCTGTAAAAATGCTACAGTAAAAACCTGTTAATTGGTTAACAGTAAGTTTCCATACTATATACGGTGAATAAATGTAATTAAAGTTTCCATTCTATATACGGTGAATAAATGTAATTAATTTTACAGTCAAATACTGTTAAAAAATATGGTTTTTGGAAGTGAAAAAGAAAAAGTCATTGTATAATTTACAGTGAAAAAACGTAAATTGACACTCCCAGAATTCCCTGCATGACACTTCATATTTGATGTTTTTTTGTTGAAATAACTCTTTCTTAGTTTTTTTCTTATCAGTTGTGTACATTAGCTATTACATCAGTTAATGAAATACGGTATTTTATTGTGAATTTAAGTTAAGTCTGTAAAACCTAAAATGTTGCTACCATATTTTTTACGGTGAAGTTCTGGTAGTGTAGCCACTACTATTTTTTTCCAAACAATTTAACAGATCTTAACATCGGAAACATTGAGTAGTAATGAAGATATAGTTCAATACGTAAAATTCTATTTATATGGTTTTCCAATTTGTAACTGAACTATTTTTTTGTTGGTGAAAAAAAAAAAAGTTAAATAGCTAAAGTAGCATACAAAATAGCATATGGTTGATATTAGTTTCTTGTTTACAGAACTGTTGTACAAACGCAACTCCTGCAATATTGCTTAAATTAAAACTGCTCTTGTGACGTGCAGATTCAGAGAGGTACTTGCACAGGATTTCCGAAGTCTTTGCTACATCCTGAGGTAATTCCAAAAATGCAACATAATTATAATGGGATTTCTACAACAAATGCACATTAGATGAAGCATTCCAGTGCAAGTCAGTCCTTGTTAGTTCAATGCCATTTTGCAATATCCAGATTCGTCAAGGCTCATTTGCAAAGCGACGAAGCTGCCCAGCAACACACGTTTGTTTACATTTTGGGGCCAATCAAAGACTCATAAACATGTGTTTTTCCATCTGATGACTGAATTGCAACACTCTCTAAAACATTGCATTTCAAGGCAAGAGAAATGGAGGTACAGAAAACAATTTGCCAGTTAAACAACTTTGTCAGTTTACAACGTTTCACTATTATTCATCAGAAATAATGATGCTTGTCTTGTGAAGTACCACACTAATAAAAACAACTTCTGAATTTTTATCTAAAAGAACAGATATTCAGATCAGTTCCTCAATGTTCTAGCAGCACGGTCTATTTTTCAAATTGCCTGGATCGGTTTTACATTGGAGAATGGAGGTCACTGTCAGCTTGCTGTCTGTGTTTGTCAAACAAATACATGACACTTTCACTCCATTTTTTCTTCATGGTGTTATATAAAGGTCTGACTTTTCATTGGTGGAGATGGAGTAATGGATTCTCGCAAACGCACAGATGTACAAAGTCACATGATGTCAAAATCAAAGAACATCACAATCTATACAATTGCCTCCAAGGGTGATGATGTTGCTTACAGCATAAAAAAGATTTAAGGGTATATGTGATAGAAAATCATGTTTGCAGACACACAATCAAGTAAATATGTAAATAAAAGACTGTAAAATTTGCATGCATGTCAACCTGTTGTTGGGGACTCCCAAAACCAAAATATGAACCTTTCATTACCCATAATAGGGGCACTTTAAAATATGTCAGTGGCCTTGTTTTGTCTCAAGATCCACACCAGTAATGTTTTTTTTTTTCCTAAGGCATGTTAATAAAAATTACTTAAATGTCCTAATTGAACTATAGACTATAGTCTACAAATATAAACCTGGTAATATGAGGGAATGTTTTTCCAGACCTGGAAAAATCAATTAATACAATCTTAAAAAGTAATGGAAATTTCTATATTTATTCTACATTTATATTGTCAATATTATACATACTGTATATATATATATATATAGAGAGAGAGAGAGAGAGAGAGAGAGAGAGTTTTTAATTTTACTCAAATGTAACATGTTTTACAGCTAGAAATAATCTTTGTGATCTCTATATTTTTTTTTAATTAATATTGCACTACTGACTTAGCAACTAAATAACCCTGACCCTGATCAGCACATCCAGGTTTTTCACATTATCCCGATTTTGCTTTGTATGTAAACACCTGTTTTCTGTCAGCTTATTCAATATGTTTTGATGTCTAAACTGGAGATAAAAACAATGATTTCAAAGTCTCATGTAAATGCATTCCTTATGGCTATCGGCTTTCTGTTATACAGTACATGCAAATGCACTCACTCTGACAACACAGAAAAGGGATCCATAATTGGAAAATCACACAGATGTACTGCAGCAGCATAATGATCTTAACAATACCATTTATGTAACTCAAGCACACAGCAGCGTGAACAATAATGAACTTATGCACTCGAAAGCTGAACTTATGCACACCCCCCCATTCTGCACTTGAGATGAAGAGTGGCTAGGAAAATTCATTTCCTCTGAAAGAGCATGAGCCAAGTGTTGTTCATAAGATGAGAAGAAAGTCTCCTCTGCTCTGCAGATTCTCAAGACATACAGTCAGAATGAAAGAATTCAGACTCTGAAGACCAAGAATCTGCTGCCAAAAGACCTCTTGACCTTCTCCTTGAGCCATCAGGACGGACATCATTTCGCTACTGACACACAGAAGACAGTATCTGTGTTGTGTCAGATGTAAATGTCGATTTCCATGCTGGATTTCAGTTTCCTGACAACAGCGTGGACAGAAATTCACAAAATCCTGCCATTTTGTGTTCTTTGGAACAGACAACCGCCTCTTTGAAAATATTGACTTTGAACGTGTTCGGTTGATTACGTCAATGAGACACTGCCAGAAAACAGGGCTTTAGCGCCGTGATTATGATAATGACTGGAAATCTGTGTGAACTACTTGGTAGAAAGAACTCTTCATGTTGACATATATTATTAAAGACAACGAAACAGAGAAATCAGACTCTTTTTGTTCAAATGCGTCCAACATTTTTACCTTAAAAACTAGTAATAGCCTGCACACAGAAACTTTTTTGCAATCATATAATCTTCTGGAGAATGTTGAAGAATTTATCTCTAGCCATTAAGCCAAAGGAATCTTTTAATTAATCTCAGCAGTTACAGTATTAAAGCGGAAGTGTGTATTTTTTCATTGCTCTGTTTTATTGAGACCAACATACATACGTTGAGGCTATATGTCAAACAATGGAAGACAGATGAGTTCTTACAGTATTTACATGCTTCAAATTTAAAGGGACAGTTCTTTAAAGAATGAAAAATCTGTCATCATTTACTCACCCTCATGTTGCTCCAAAACTTACTTTCCTTCTTCTGTGGAACACAAAAAAAAATATTTTGAAAAAATATTACACTATTTCATATAGACTAGATGCAACTCATTCTATTTTTCACAGCTGTTAAAGATGGATGTACTCTTTATTATGACAAATAAGCACTTTAAAATGCATTTTTCACCACATTAAGTGCTCAATGACCTTTAATATGAATAGTGCTTTTACAAAACCGGCAGCTATACTGTGAGCTCTATATGAATATTTGGCATAGTTTGAGGTTTGAACAAAATTTGCATTTTTATCCTGAGGGGGAACAGTTTTTTTATGCCACAATAATAGAAGTGTTAATTCACACTCTCGCTGTCTGCAAATGGTGCCCCTTTGTTCGTTTTCTTCAGTGTAGGCATTATTTCCTGTCGAGTTCAGTGCTTCACATTCTCAGACAAAAATTTCTTTATCTTTCATATGAACGCCTTACAAATCCATGAGAGTTTTTAAAAGAATTTAACATAATCGGTTGTATTTCAGTTTATGCTGCTACATAAGTCATGCTAAATCCTTTATTATGCAGCATCTGAAAGACATTTTAACAACTGCTATTTAAGGGTTGATGATTGTTTTATCTTATCTTTTGTTTCATATTTTTTGAACATTAAAGCATGTCAACATATTCTGTTACACCAAATACACAAAATAATGATCTTTAAAATAGCATCATATGACCCCTTTAACTATAGGCTAAAATGAGACTGAATAAGGGTTATCATCTCTCAATCAGCTGTTTTCTGAAGCTGTTGTTCCTGTCATATCATATGGAGTGTTGACAAATCAGCATATACTAAAGCATTGTACACAGAACGCGTTTTTGACTTTAACGTGAGATGCAAGGCAATAAAAAAAAAAAGTTGACATTTTCAACTATTCAACTGTTGAAAGACAATGTAAAAGAGCCAAGAGAGAGAAAAAAAAACAGCGTAGTGGAATGCAACAATGCATTCTGTGCCAACAGTTTTGGCTGTAAGCATGAATATAACTCTTTGTATATCATCTGAGAAGAGCTCTGAGAAAACATTAGAGTAACGGGTTCGTATATAAACGTCTGCCCACACACATCATCAGCTTGTACAGGAAACACTTGCCCGCATCACAGGCTTATATCGCTCAGTACTTAAGAGTTATCAAACATGACGTGATAAGTGAAACGTGATGGAAGAGCATAAAACAAAATAGATTTGAACAGCGGTGAACAATCTTCTCTCTTTTGAGCACCGCTGCCGGCCTGTTGTGTTGAAGTAACAATTTAGAGCAGGAAAAGAAAAGGAGCAGAAAATATTTGTATACAATTTCACTAACAGGCAAAATAAAATAAAACAACAAAAAAATAAAATAAAATGCTAACTGTACATTGCTGGCTCTAAACTATGACAAAAATATTATCTATAACTTAAAGTCTGGTTTACTTTAGTTCTCAATCTAGAATAATAGAATCTACAGGATCTAGATTAAAATTTAAACTAGACAGGTACTGATTCATGAAATGAACTATAATGGGTTTGACCTTATTCCTTCTATTAACATCTGCTAAAATATTTTAATCCATAATACTTGTCTCAGGCCATCAGGGAAGTTTAATAGGAATGTTCACAGAATAAATAAGCATCACAGCAATGCTCATAATGACCTCTCCAGTCAGACTGACTAACGAGTAATGTGTTCTAGAATTCTCTGGCAACTTAAAAACACACCGATTTGTCTAAAGCTTATCATTTGGAAACCAGCTGAAAGTCCAAGTTGGAAGATGAATTACCAGTAAGAGTATTAGGTTTGCCAAGGTTCTATTCCCACCCACAGCATATGTGCGCACACACAAACACTATACTGACATTATTATAGAAGAGCTCCTAAGCTATTGCATGTCGTGAAGCCCCTCCTAACAAGCACCTGCAGATCAAGTGACCCCTCTCACCTTTGAAATCCAAGAAGCGATCCAAAATGCTATACCATCTTTTAAGGAATTAGCACAAAGACTCTCTCCATATGAACGCGCATGGCTCCTGAAGAATACAATGACCCCCAGGCACTGCCTCAATTGGTTCAACTGATAATGATAATTCACTAAATGATGAGGTCTAGTTTCTTAACCAATGACAATTGTCAATTTATGACAATTATAGGTAAAAAAAAATGTAAATAAAAATGAATAAGTAATTGTTATTTTGTTCACAAAATCAGTTTTTTGTCAATTTACTTTGGGTTCTATATAGACAATGAGAAATCCAGTAGGTTTCTTTTGCACGTTTGGTGACCCATACCATCTCTTGGGTTTACCTCCCATTGTCATTTACACTCCTCTCCAATCTGTCCATCCAACCCTCTCTGTTCATTGTTCTCTCCTCCATCATTGGGAAAAAAGGAGGGTGAAATTCCTTTGTAATTAATCTTACAACACAAGATTTGGAGGATTTTAGAGCAAAACTAAGGCTGCTTGGCTGGATAAATGAAGCGATATTTTTTTGTCTTTTGCGCTAATACTCTCTCAATCATACGATCAAATTATTTCCAGATTATAAGACTTAAGTATTGTTAGTCTTGGCATTTTATTTTTTTCTACCTACTTTCAGAAGTCAAATGTTGAAACGCATTTACTGACAGAAGCAAATATAAGCTCGTTTATTGTCAGGGTTACTAACTAACACAAAATTGTTAATAATAATAAAATAAAAAATACATATAAAAATGTTTCAGCTATTTGCCAAGGCAACATTTCTCATTTTCATTTAGTTAATGTATTAAAAAAACTAAAACTTACACAAAAAAATGAATATACATATAAAAAACAAAAATGACCAAAAACACCAAAATTACTAGAACCTTAACTAAAATAAAAACAGAAAATATAAAAATAAAAACGAATTCACAATATAAATAAAGACATATAATAACATCTCAATTATATTAAAATAACACCGTTCATTGTAAAAGTGAATAACTTTATGTTATGTGAAATGTTAAGAGAACATTTAACATTTTGCAATTATGGGAACATTACTTTTGAAAGTTCTCTGAACATTCTGAAATGAATATCAGCATTTAAGAATGTTAGATGAACGGTCCAACTTACAGATGTGTAAACAATGATTTTGAGAACATTATTAAAGACTATGAACAAACACTCTAATAACGTTACTGTAAGAGCGTTTGTTTATAACCAGAACATGAGCCAAAGTTATGAGAACGTTCCCTGTTAGCTGGAAGAGTACTGTGCACTGTAAACCCTAATAAGTTTGCTGATTACATGTGATCAGTTACATCAAATTGATTAGGTTAATATACTCTGAGATTATAGTTATCAGAACTTTAGATAAAGTGACGTGACATGTGGCCAAGTATGGTGACCCATACTTGGAATTAGTGCTCTGCATTTAACCCATCCAAAGTGCACACACGCAGCAGTGAACACACACACACCGTGAACACACACCCGGAGCAGTGGGCAGCCATTTATGCTGCAGCGCCCGGGGAGCAGTTGGGGGTTCGGTGCCTTGCTCAAGGGCACCTCAGTCGTGGTATTGAAGGTGGGAGAGAGCACTGTACATTCCCTCCCCCCACCTACAATCCCTGCCGGTACGAGACTCGAACCCGCAACCTTTGGGTTACGAGTCCGACTCTCTAACCATTAGGCCACGACTTCCCCACAGATTTCCGTGTCTTAATTGCTCTTAACTTGAAATAATGAGTAAGCTAGCTCAATATTGCATGTGGTTACCAAATTGGTACAGGTATGTCGTTGCTAAGTTGTTCTGAGTGGTTGTTCCCATGTTGCTAAGGCATTTCTAGGTGGTTCCTGGATGGATTGTTCAAACCCAAACAAGTGATTATTGATGCTCGCATTGGCAAGCAACACTAATTAACCACAACCAACACAGAGAGCACTGATGGATGGCAAACTCTGCACAGAAGCATCAGATTGGTGATATATATTTGCTGCCTCCTTGTGGTGTCCATCAAACATTCTGGTGTGTCTAAATCTCTGCAACAAATATTATTGTGGAAATACACTACTGGGTGATGTGAAGATGTTTATACAAGAACAACTGTTATCTCTAAACCTCCCAGCTGGAGTGTTTCACATTCAATAAAAGTCAATAATTTTTTTCAACCTAATAGTTGTGTTGCAGCCAATCCTCCCCAATCATTTACATTCACTGCAGGCTCCATTCTCAACCACAAGAGGGCGCTTTTTAGACACTGGACTGTCCCCATTTCAGTGTTTACCAGGGCAGCAATCCATAAATTAGATAATGCTATGAACACAACTAGCCTGATGCGCATTTCATTTTAACAAATGACTGTATTTCCAAACATACTTTGCAAAGTGTAATTATGCATGTATCTTGTTTTTGAAGTCCTCTGAAGAGAGCAGATTTGACCCACCAACGGCTTGTTAGCAGAAAGAGTAAATTAATTCTCACCGGAGACCAGTGTTGCCAACTGCTTTCAATTAAAAGTAGCTAAAACTGGTAGCTAAATGTCACTAGATGACATCACAATGGCAAATTCACTGATCTATATAAAGATGAACGTAGATCAGTGGGCAAGATGAGAACTTAGATAAGGTTTGTCCAAGAAGTTGCTATATTTGTCCCTAAACTTTTGAAAAAAGTCTCAAAAGGGGCGGGGAAGTCGCTAAATCTAGCTACAAAGTAGCTAAATTGGCAACACTGCCAGAGACTCTCAGCACAAGATTCCAACAACAGATGCTGCAACCAGCAGCTGGAAGTTTCAATTAATTAGTTCATTAAGCTTGACTTCCACTTGTAGCCCATCTACAGGTCAGTGTATAATGTGACATGGTAAACCCATGTCCACTTTGCAGCAAACATGCTGAGATGGTCTCAGTTATATGAGAAAATAATCTTTCATGAATATGTTGCTTTAGATTACATGTATTAGATT
Organism: Sinocyclocheilus rhinocerous; assembly: GCF_001515625.1. Classification (NCBI taxonomy): domain Eukaryota; kingdom Metazoa; phylum Chordata; class Actinopteri; order Cypriniformes; family Cyprinidae; genus Sinocyclocheilus; species Sinocyclocheilus rhinocerous. The sequence goes on along the minus strand of NW_015646846.1, from coordinate 1,897,571 downwards.
GAAACCTTCTAATATCTAAACCAAATAGGAGAAGCAAAAAGTCATTTCAGAAACACTGAACTTAGTCTTGAACTAAATCTTACGTTCCAAAACCTAGCGAGCTGTCAAGCGAATAACGCTCCGGTTACTAACGTAACCTCAGTTCCCTGAGATAAGGGAACGAGCATTGTGTTGCAGACGCTTATGGGAAAACTCCTGTTTACTCTTGCTGCATTCACACCATGTCGTAATTACTGTGATTTCGAGACGACAACATGTGACACTCTACTTGGAGCTGTTCACACTCTTGGACTCGGAACTATTGCACTATCAATGCCTAAACATAGCACCTAATGAATCTGAGGTGGTCAGGTGGTAGTGGTACAAGTTGTAGCTCTCAGCAAACTCCCAGTTCACAAGTTGTAATTACCAGTTCTACAAGAACGTGAACACTTTTTACAAGTTGGAATCTCGTAATCACGGTAATATGTGATTTCCCAGAATGCATTGCAATCCATCCCAGAATGCATTGCAACCAATTCACTGCTACCAAGATGGCAGCTGAGATTTCATTCAAAACCAAAGAGTATAGATAAAAAATATAGTTGTAATCTAATCTAAAGATTGATTATTAAACCAATATTTGTGTGTACTATGTGTTTTTATAACACAATAACATTAAAGTCAGCATGAAATGTTGTAAAATGTGGGATGGGACTGCATTTTGTCTATAGAGGAATGATTGGATTGTTGAGTCGTTTGCTAATTGCTGTGATCTCATGTGACTGACAGGATGTTAGAAGAGAGGGATTATTGTCCTGCCCTCAAACCAGTGCACGCATCAACAGAGAAGAGATGTTGTTGCGAAGGAAAGCTAATGTTCATGTTTTTGATTAAAGATTATGAGGACCCATGAATTAAAAAAAATAATGATGCATGCACAGATAAATTATTTATAATAAACACTTCAATATTCCATAAAGAAATAAGAATAGTCCGTTTTGATATCATGGTGACTTTGAACTCATTTAGAAGAGGTAACTGCCTGTGAGGAGTGTCCCACTTTAATTGTGGTGCAATGCGTTCTCACGTTATCATCTGCCCTATTTTTTAATTGCTGGTCTATGAAAACAGTATACAGACACTGTCATGTCATGTTAAAAATAGTTACTAACGGATCAGTGTCAGCTGTAAAACAATGGACCAATCAGATGAATCTGGAGGTGGGATAGCCATATTTTTAATATTGAGTGTTAGCAACAGTGTACACTGATTTTTCAAAGTTGTAAATAAAACAGATTATTGGAGTATGTTTTACAAGAAAATACAGTTTTGGAATCTAAATACGATATAGATTGAAATGTGCAATAATTGCATTGATTTTTATGGCACGGACTGTTCATACACAATGAAAAAACGCTGAGATGTGTTGTGTATGTTCTTTTCAATTAGAGATTATCAAACAGAATCACTAACAAAGACTCATTTCGCACTACAAAGTGCCAGCGGTGCTTTCAACTAGCATTTTTCTCTCAGAAAACAATCCCACTGTCAATATTCTAATGGTGAAGGTGACAATAACAACGCCCAGGTTACCCCTAGAGAATAGGACACAGGTGTGATCACAAGCGGTTCCACGTAATTTGCTTTCCTTGTCCCTGTACCATACAACCACGTCTGATCTCACGGGTTAATGGCACTAGAAGATATACCGTCTATTATGGAGGGACCTCGGGGGCAGCTGAATACATGATCAGGAATATTTATACCTCTTTCTAACCTCTCAGTCCCATCTGCACAGAGATTTTTCCTCCTTTTCATAAATCACTGGGTTGAGGCAATTGCACACAGGCACACTGGAATGGGATTTTACTGCTGGGAGGGGGATTGTATCGAGGGATGGAGCAGAAATGATAACGCTCGTTTGTTTCTCAAAAAGGAGCGTGTTAATTTAACATGCAAGGAAATTTAGGTTTTAGACTTGACACATTTAGCCACATTTGCAGTGCTCGGCTGTGTCGTCTCACAGCAAGCAGAACGTGCAGATTTGGTTTACAGAGCAACAGACTACATTTTTAAAGACAGTAATTTATGCTTCCAATTTTAATGCCTCCTTCAGTAATTTGGATAACTGCATCTTGCAGCGTGCTGTGAGCTTCTAGAGCTCCTTCCTACTTGTATGTAAAGAGTCATTTGTCAGAGTCATTTAGATGAGACTTTCCCTTCTGTTTCGGTGATGAACTCTGATGGCAGGCTGTGATGTCAGGCATTTATACATGTCTGTGTCACAATCAATAAAGTCATTAGGATTCCCTGACCGGACTTTCCTACCTTCCTCTCCTCAATTCTTCACTCTACTCATTTGAGATTATAAGAATGCAATTCCAGACCCTCAAATCTAGTAGATTAACACCAAACAGTTCATAACCTGAAAAATAGAAAAAGAGGCAAAGTATTGCATGCAAGTATCTTATTTGGTCAATGACAAATAAGGAAATGCCTATCTTCTTTTGAAAACCTATTTACCTTTAAGTTTTTGATGTAATTACTACATAAATGTCAAGCTTTGTAGTCACAGAATTAAAAAAAAGTATTGCATGAATCACTATTATAAATTTAAAGTTTAATGTTCTTTCCAAAACTGTTTTTTTGTAGGTAATTTATGTATTCTGTAAGTTACATATTATATATAAACTTCAAAGAATTTTTATTTCATCCTTTTAATGAGACATTTTTCTTTGTTACAATTTCAAGACGTTGAACTTTTTCACATTATACCACAGAAATAATATTATAATGAATTTTAATCACAAGGTTGAAGATATATACATTATAGAAGAGGTGCATTTTTTATGTCTGAATTTGTTTGTTTGTTTTTATTATTATTATCTCTTTTTTTTACTACTTTACTCTTTTTATTCTCAAGAAATACTCAAATATTTTACCAGATAACTTTTAATGAGGCCGTTTTCTTCATTACAATTTCAGGATATTGAATTTTTTTTTGATTGAGAATGTTGTAGAGGAAGAGTGAGTTTAGTTTTCTTTAAAGACTGATTTTATGTATGAAAATGATTTTATGTTTCCTTTCTTGTGGCATGTGAGCTGTTCAAAAAATTTGAATGGCATTCTAGATCCCGTTCAGTTACTTCCCATCCATTTTTATGTTAATGACATTTCTGTGGCATTTAACAGACGGACAGAGCTGACCTTTCTGTGCCTGATGACTCCAGGTGTCAGATGATGGCTCTGCTCTAACATTTAACAAATCTTCCTGTGCTGCCTTGGCTGCATGGAACACAGCCCTAAAATCAACCATCCTCATCCAACCCCAATCCCACTGGCCTCTAGTTAGTTAGCTCACCCTTTAGCTGTATCTCAAGCATGAGCAGAAAGTGAGATGACTGCAATAATTACCAATTAGCCTGTGGCTTCTGTAACTGAAATGGAGAATTTATGATAGAATAATTCAACTTTTCCCCAACCAAAACCATGTTCACTTCATTGTTTCGAGTTTACGGTAACATGCACTGACCTCAAAAGCACCAAACTAAGCATTTGTGTCACTGTGCCCAAGCTGTCAGTTACTGTTAGTCAGTTTTTCAGTGCTTTTCGGCTTTGAATTTCTAGTTAAACTTCAGAGGCAATTGCAATCGTTTGGTGCTTTAAAGACGCAGCAATAACATGACAATTCCGGCTGTTCTACAATAATTAATGCTGACACTGTTAAGAAATTAAACATGTTTATGTAATAATTTTAAGGTGTTTATATCTTTAGAATGGAAAAGACAAGCCATGTCTCCTGGTACTACTTTCTATTTATATTACATTTTGATGACATAACACATGCATTTGTAATGTACTTCAAAGTCTACATAAAAGTTAAAACAGCAGATGCATCATAATGTGATATAGATCCTTATAGTGATCCGCGTATATAATAACTTATATAGATGCCATATGTACATTAATTGACAGTCACCACTGATAAGCTACCACTAAATATTGTAGAAACTTAATTTGCTGTAAAATTATATACGATAACGCGAATCTTTTACAGTTATTCCCCTGTAAAGACCTTGTCTCAGACGACCACCGGGACAAGACCACAGGAACCAGATGAGTCCTCTGCACAATGTGACTGAAATTGAACTGCTGGTTTGGTCTGGCCAGAGGAGAACTGGCCCCCCGACTGAGCCTGGTTTCTCCCAAGGTTTTTTCTCCATTCTGTCACCGATGGAGTTTTGGTTCCTTGCCGCTGTCGCCTCTGGCTTGCTTAGTTGGGGACACTTCATTTCCAGCGATATCGTTGACTTGATTGCACATATACTATTTAAACTGAACTGAGCTGAATGAAGACATCACTGATTCAATGATGAACTGTCTTTAACTGAAAAATTAGTGTTTACTATTGTCATTTTGCATCATTGACACACAATTTTCCTAATTAATGCTGTTCAGTTGCTTTGACACAATCTGTATTGTTAAAAGCGCTATATAAATAAAGGTGACTTGACTTGACTTGACTTATAGTGCTGTGGGTTTATAAAACCCTTTGTTGCAAACTATTTATAATGCACCTCACATTGGAGGGAATGCATCATTCTGTATAGATTTTCTGCAGCTGTCTTGTGTCTGCGTTTTAGTGCACCGCAACATTTCTTGATACAATATACAGATACATTTCCATTGTAAATTAAATAACAAAGCTGGAATTATTTAAATGGCATGCAGCTTCAAATGCTTCATGTCGGTTTCATCATTTTAGTGCAGAACTTCATTAAGTCATGGTTTTATTTTCACCGGAAGATAAACATCTCGCAAGACTTGCATGCCAGAAAAAGATCCATGTTGCTTCTAGAACATGGAGTGGACTCATGAGATCTAACCCACTTTTTCCTCCACTTGAGAGAGATGCCGATGTGAACTGGATTAAAATCATTAAGATAGAATCAAAATCATTTGTGGTGTTTGTATCAATTGTGCCTTTCTTGCAAGACCGAAAAGATGGATTTGTATTCCTTTTTGTGGAGGATTATGCATTTTACTACAGTCCATTCAAGGAATTTGGGTTTTTATGGGTTGGACGATGACTACACATAATCTCTCATATCATTCTAATTGTCTCATTCTTCATGCCCCTAAACCACCAAATCAAAAGCCTCCTTTAACCAAGCAGTTTCTGACGTATCCTGTGGTGTGACATGCTGTAAGTCACTAAAACTGTTCTTAAAATAGTTTCTTCTATAATTAATATACACACAGTGTTATGACCTTATACTAATTGAGGTTACATGGAATAGTTAGTCACACCACAGGACCATTTAAAATGAAGTAGTGAAGGCACAAAGGCGATTAAAATGTTGAGAATTTGTGCCGTGACATACATTCACTACCCTTCAAATGTTTGAGGTTGTTAAGATTTTTAAAATGTTTTTGAAAGAAGTCTCTTATGCTCACAAATGCTGCATTTATTTGATCAAAAATACTGTAAAAACAGTAATATTGTGAAATATTAATACAATTTAGAATAACTTTTTTTCTCATTTTAATATACTCTAAAATGTAATTTATTTCTGATGCAAAGCTGAATTTTCAGCATCATTACTCCTGTCGTCAGTGTCATGTGATCCTTCAGAAATCATTCTAATGCTGATTTGCTGCTCAAGAAATATTACTTATTATTATCAGTTTTTAAGACTTTTTGTGGAAACCTGTAAATGTTTTTTTTTTAGGATTCTGTGATGAAAAGTTTATTTAAAACAGACATTTATTGTAACAATGTAAATGTTTTTATGGTCGCTTTTGATCAATTTAATGCATCCATGCTAAATGAGAACGTTTGTTAATAAAAAATTAAAAAACGTACAGACCACATACATTTAAGGGTAGTGTATACAACTAGAGAGAATAAAGAAATGAATAAAGGTTTGATAGTTTCACAACGTCTGGATTACAGGTCTCGCAACATGGGCTCTCATGCCGTAAATCAGGAAACACCACAGCATCAATACACGTCACCCACAGACACCAAAAGAAGTGGTTAACATATGTCTACATTCGATGTCATCTGCCTGACCTAGTTATGATGTGAAAGCTTGGATCACTTAAATGATCATTCTTACCTTACTTTCAGAGGCAATTTGGCTCCTCCCACTGCTATTAATATCATGAACTGATTGGCTTCAGTGTAATCTGAAATACTTAGAAGAAAATCAGATGAGTCTACGGCAATTTAACATGAGCCAGTGATAACAGCATGCAAGCTTAAAGCTCTCTTTTAAACATCACGTCGAAATTCCATATGGTCGCTTTTGATCAATTTAATGCATCCATGCTAAATGAGAACGTTTGTTAATAAAAAATAAAAAAACGTACAGACCACATACATTTAAGGGTAGTGTATACAACTAGAGAGAATAAAGAAATTAATAAAGGTTTGATAGTTTCACAACGTCTGGATTACAGGTCTCGCAACATGGGCTCTCATGCCGTAAATCAGGAAACACCACAGCATCAATACACGTCACCCACAGACACCAAAAGAAGTGGTTAACATATGTCTACATTCGATGTCATCTGCCTGACCTAGTTATGATGTGAAAGCTTGGATCACTTAAATGATAATTCTTACCTTACTTTCAGAGGCAATTTGGCTCCTCCCACTGCTATTAATATCATGAACTGATTGGCTTCAGTGTAATCTGAAATACTTAGAAGAAAATCAGATGAGTCTACGGCAATTTAACATGAGCCAGTGATAACAGCATGCAAGCTTAAAGCTCTCTTTTAAACATCACGTCGAAATTCCATAGACTTCCATAGAAGAAGATATGAATAGACATTTGATCAGTATAATATACATACAACTGCTTAATTATGCAATAGAATCTCTGTTAGTCAGTGCAGTTCAATATGTAACAGCAAGAATGCACAGCTCAATCCACATTGCACAACGTATCTCAAATGCGTCATTATACTGTATTACCAGACACCTGAAGACTGATAAGAGATTGTTTTTTAAGTGCTTTAGTTCAGGAACTGAAGCCAGTGGGAGTCCTGATGTTCTCCATGCAATCACTTCTTTATGGAGAAAGTCAATTCTGATAACATTTCACACAGTTTACCTCAATTACCAATTTGAACACATTACCAGCTCTTAGCGCTCTTGTTTCTTTAGTTCAGACTGAGAATTGCAATAGACACACATGACCACATTTTTTGATACCAGGATACAGTACGGTCCATATTGTAGTTTATTCTGAACACAATCCGCCCACTCAGACAGGAAGAGACTGTTTGATTGACATGTAAAGCTTTTGGCGGCATGTTGAATCTGTAAAGTAGCATTTTGCATGTGAAAACCTGAATCTTTGCTTTGTATTAGGAGATATTTCATGCATTTTTCACTCTCACCGTTTCTTATCGGGTCTCCTCAGATCACCGCTTACTAGCATCCTATATGATAAACCCTTCCTGCTCTTTTTGCATAATTCACTGTTATATACCATAACTGTTGTATAGGGTATGTGTTTTTGTTGTGGCAGCCCCTACATTATGTAACCAAGCATTGATGTTGAGCTGAAAGTGGAGGATTTTGCAGGAAATTGTTTATTGGCTAAGGTAATAACCTCACACATATAAACAGTGCATGTATTTGTTATGTTGTGGCTTAAAGCCTATAGAGAGTATCAGGGTAATCTCGGTCCACACAATGAATACCAAACACGTGGTCTGGCTCTGCGAGGCACTCAGCTGGCAGTGTTTCCCCGCTCCGAGGTGCAGGAAGGGAGAGGTAAGAGGAAGTGGGGGCTGGGAAGCGTGAGCTCATTAATTCTGCACCAGGGGAAAACCCTTCTCAATTTCTCTGTGGGTGGATTATGGGTTATAAGTGTGCGAGCGTGCGCACATGAATTATGCAGGAGTGTGAGTGCATCGCTTTTTTTGCACTCAAATGGATGTTGGAGTATGTATGTCAACTGCGAATAGCCACGAGTGTTTGTTTTTCCATAGGCTTGCATTTTATGTATGGAGGGATCTATGTATGTGTGTGTGTGTGTGTGTGTGTTTGTGTGTGTGTGTGTTTGTTTATTGGATGCCTGGTGTGATAAATGAGACACAGGGTAGGGGCTCCTTTCCCACCCTTGTGTGGAGCAGAATGCATGTGTGTCTAGGCTTGCCTGTCTTTAACAGCTCCTATAGGACGCACTGGGGTATTGGGGGAGGGGGCTGAAATCCAGTTGTTTTGAAGCATTCAGCACATTGATTAAAGCATTATGGGTATTTTACACCAGCAAACAGGTTTGGTTTTTGGCTTTATATCTACTTTATATTGCTGTTTATGTTGTCTGTTCAATATATAATATCGTTTTAAAGGAATAGTTCGCCAAAAATGGAAAATTCTGTCATAATTTACTCACCCTTATGTCGTTTCAAACCGGTATGACCTTCTTTTTTTGGTGGAACATAATAGAAGATATTTCACAGAATGTCCAGGGTGCTCTTGTTGATGATGGGTATTTTACACCAGCAAACAGGTTTGGTTTTTGGCTTTATATCTACTTTATATTGCTGTTTATGTTGTCTGTTCAATATTTAATATAGTTTTAAAGGAATAGTTCGCCAAAAATGTAAAATTCTGTCATCATTTACTCATGATTTACTTCAAACCGGTATGACCTTCTTTTTTTGGTGGAACATAATAGAAGATATTTCACAGAATGTCCAGGGTGCTCTTGTTGATGATGATGACTGAAGCTGTAGAGACAGAAAAAGAATGCATCATAAAAGTAGTCCATACAACTTCTGCACTACACTGCAAACATTCTGAAGCCATACAATGGCTTCTTCTCTGAAAATGCTATATTCCACATTCAATTCAAATTGATGTCAATGATCATATATACAAGAACCACTAACTTTTGACCTAAAACATGGGATTTTTTTTTTTTTTTAGATTTTTAGAGGTTGATGGCCCCAGTTCCCATTACACTATCAAAAGTTTGTAATCAGTAAGATGCACAAAATCAGCAAACCTGCATATTAGAATGATTTCTGAAAGATCATGTGACACTGAAGGCTGGAGTAATGATGCTAAAAAATTCAGCTTTGCAGCTAGAAAAGTTAGAAAAGTTATTTTAAATTATAATAATCTTTCGCAATATTACTGTTTTTACTGTATGTTTTATCAAATAAATGCAGTCTTGGTGAACATAAGAGCCTTCATTCAAAAACAATAGAAAAAATCTTACTAACTAATATAAAAAAGCATAAATGTGTCAAATCAAATGAAGCATCTACTCTAACTAAGGTCCATTGTGTATGCAAGATTCATTAAAACAAATTCTGTCATTTGATATGCCAAACAGCATGCAAAGCCTTCATTTGGTTCTTCTGTAGAAACTATACTGTATATTAGCATTTAATTGGCATGTTTATTACAGAGAATTCAAAATGTTACTCAACTGAATCTTTCGTTTACTATTGAAAGTGAAAGTCAGTGTCAGGCATGATGAGTCACCACAAAGCATCTCTCTGGGAAATAGCAGCAAATGAATATTTATTTGAGCCACAGAATAAAGGAAATGTCATCCTTCTGTTTGTTTTTATACTACTAACCGCAGAATGATTCTCATTGACATGCCTAATGCCAGACGTTCAGATGCATCTCATCCACATCGGCCAGTGTTTCCCGCGTGTTCAGTATGTTGACTGATGTGAACTCCACGTCAAGAGTTCTTCGAAGCCATCTGCAGCTGATGAATTGAATTGAAGTTGATGTCCTGTGGCAACAGCAGCAAGTAGAGAACTCTCCCTGATGGAAGAATGGATGAGCGCAAACAGACAATCTGTGGAGTGTGTCTCACACAGAACCCCGCTGTCAGGATAACGTTACGGGAGGTGCATTCATGTCGCATACACACATGGTCCCCTCCCAAGGGCATATTGGGAAATAACCTAATAGCCAGGAGGGAGATTAACCAATCTCAGTCCATTCATTACACTGACAGAGCCCTAAAGAGGAGAGGTGAAGAGAGAGGAATAAAGAGAGGTGAGTTACAGCAACTAATCTCCAGTGCTTCTCTTTCCCCCGACCTTCACCCTTCATCTCCAACCGGGGTCACGTATATATATTCCTGTTTTTGAAAGAAGTGTCTTATGCTCACAAGACTGCATTTATTTGCTCAAAAATACTGTAAAAACAGAAAATAATATGAAATATTATTACAACTTAAAATAACTATTTTCTATTTTAATATATTTTAAAATGTAATTTATTCAGCAAAGCTGAATTTTCAGCATCATTACTCCAGTCTTCAGGGTCACATGATCCTTCAGAAATCATTCTAATATGTGACCCTGGACCACAAAACCAGTCATAAGGGTAAATTTTTTGAAAAACAAAGCTGAATAAATAAGCTTTCCATTGATGTATGGTTTACTATGATAGAAAAAGAAAAATCGATCATTTTGACCCATACGATGTTTAAAAAAAAAAAAAAAATTTAATCTTTAAGAAACACATAAGGACGGAAAGTTGTGACATGTCTTTTCAACAAATGTTCACAATTTCAATTGCTGTAGATGAAACAATTGTTTTTTTGGTTTTTTTGCATATTACCTTAAATTTTATCATGATCATACCGTGACAACTTATATATGACAACAAGCCCCACAACTGGCCATTGATTGAAGTGCTTATGCAAATCACTGCTAGACTGGTGATGTGTAAAATTTTGGTTTTGCTTTTCCCATTTAACAAGAATAACATATACAAATGAGTGTCATAATTACAAAGGACAATGCACTAATTTTGCTTGTTCATTCTCTTCTAATTGCAATATTTATAATATGCAAATCACTGCTAGACTGGTGATGTGTAAAATTTTGGTTTTGCTTTTCCCATTTAACAAGAATAACATATACAAATGAATGTCATATAATTACAAAGGACAATGCACTAATTTTGCTTGTTCATTCTCTTCTAATTGCAATATTTATATATGAGATGTTACAATCTTTTTAAAGCAACTGTGTGCTTGTCTGTGTATGTTCATCCCTGATATGTACATACGTGGGAGTGTATTGTACTTGTGTATATGTCACATTTCCCCATGGCTGAAATGGTTGGCAGGGTTGAGGAGGTGTCAGCGATTACTCCCATGGAAATAGGTGTCCAAGTCAGTGCTGTGTGTTTGTTTTTCTAATTACCATGGCAGCAGCTGTCCTGATTGGTAGCACTGCCTAATTAGCAGGGGTAAGAAGATGCTCAAGATGCCATGCATTTCATAATACTGCCAAAACAAGTGGCTTTATTCTATATAAAATAGAAGATGAGTTTAATGAGTTTTCAAATTGAGGTATTGATGCTACAGTAAACTCTACCAAAATCATTTTTCACCCAAAATCATGGAAAAAAGGGAAAAATATTTTCATTTGCTTAAAGAAAATAAAGTGTATTTTTAAGATAATTAAGATTTTTTTGATTCCATTGTGTTTCCATTGTGACATTGGTTTCCATTAAGTCATGATTATATTTCATTACCTCTAACTTCCATTCTTAAAGCAACTGTATGTAAGCTTTTACCTTGAAATATCTGTTTCAAAATCATTCTGATGATATGCTGACTTCTAATAAGGCGAATGGCTTGTGTTTCTTTCCAATGCTCCAAAAGGGTAAACTGCTTTATGGCAGCAACAAATGCAGTTTCACAGCTATCCGCTGTAAGTACGACAGTGGTATATTTACGACAGTAAATTCCACTCACTTAACTGTATGGGCTCCAAAGTTGCAAAAATAACATTCATACTGTGATATTCATTATATATAAATTGTAAAGTATCTAAATATCATGGCAGTATTTATTCTGCCATCAACATGTAATTGACACTTAAATTTAAGAAATCATTCAATTGTAAGAAATCATACATTTTTAAAATGAGAATCTCCACCAATAATAATCGAAATTACACACACACAAAACATTATAATTAGATTTTGGGGGGAAATTTGCTTAATTGTCATGAAAATATGGTCACTATACAAAAAGAATGATCCTAAAATAGGCTTCATTTCAATTTTTTTTTCTTTTGATTTTTTGGGGGTGAAATGTGACCTACACATTTTTGCAAGATTCACCAATACAAACATAGTATGCTAGTCTTTGACCAAAAATAATTACATAAAAGACAATAATCCGAGGCAATATGTCATACATCCTAACATAAGCCTCTTTTTAAAATGTCCATTACACACAGTAGCCGAGACGATAACTGACCAGCCACTGAGCATCACAGTTATAATAGAGTAGTTTCCAAAAACAGACATTCAACAGATATTAATTTCACACAAATCAATTGCCGTTCTTTTGTTAGTACTAGGCCAGTCTGGATAGGAAATATTTCTACTATCCTGTACTGACCTTGACCAATGTGAACATGTAATGATCTCCAGCTTATGCGTTCATTGGCGGTGGCTTCCTGACCAGTGACCTCAAACCCCCATCGATTTCTGTTTTTGCTCACCAGCGAGTAGTAAATTAGTGGCACAGAGGCCTTGCAGTCACCAAGCTTATATTTGCTGGACTGTCTAGACACAGTGTGTCAAAGTACTTCATTTGTATTTTATTTCCCTCACAGTTGTGGTCTATCGTATTTTCGGCTGCACTTAGAGTGCAAGAATTCATCACCAAAGCCAGCCATTGAAAGAATAGTTTCACTTAATTTAAATTCTGATTAATAATGCATTACTATTTGCAGGCTCATACAGAGGGCATGACCAAAAATGCTCATGAATATTTAATTACGCTGAGCTCTTCTTTTACAAAGATGAATCACCCCTGTGCTCTCTTGATGGCTGCTGCTGTGCAAATAACCCGTTTAATCTGTGGCTAGCCAATCCCCCGCTTGTGCAATCATGACAGATATGAGCTAGACATCACAATGGAGAACCCATTCCATTATCAGAAAGGGGGATTGTTTAACATGAGCTCAGGAATGATGATACACATACACAAACATAATTACTGACACATGTTCCCTCTTGAGTCGAGGACCGTTACGTGCTTGAATAAGATTAAGAGAGAGGGCGAGATTGGGAAGCTGTTGGTGTAGGAAAGAGCTGCCATCTTAACAGCTTTGTGATGACGATGGTGGAGGCTGAGTATGAAGAGAGTATCTGTACTACTCACCCACTCCTCCCTGTGTGTCAAACCGCTCATTTATTGAAGATAAGATTGAGTGCAAGGGACACATCAAGGCTCACAACATCATTCTCCTCAAATCTGGGGGGGAAAAAGCCATTTTAGTAGTGTTTGAAGGATTTATCTGTGTCCTTGCAAAAATATTTTTCATAACTGTACAAATGTGGCTTTATTGCTTATGCAGTGGTGAAGTTTCTTCTATTGAACACCAGGAGAAGCAGAAATGAAGAGCCTTTGAAGAAAGTTTAGATTTTGTTTATATTTACACTGTATTATTCATACTTATGTATGAATATACTTATACATACTTATATTTTATGTTTCTTTGTTTGTGGTTTAATAGGTCGTGGAAAAAAGACTTTGAATTACCTCAGACTCGGTGCGTTCATATAACTTTACAAAACATCAAGGTACATCAAGGCTAATTGTGAAGATCTGGTTCTGTTCAGCAGATACAGGTCAGTCTCTTCATGTTTTCCTCCCTCCCGCGCTCGCTCAAGCGCGCGCACCGCTTCAGTACCATGGAGAGCTCCGTTGTCTTCATAGGAACGTTCAGCCAATCAACGCTTTTCTCAGACAAAGCCTTAAGCAATAAACAGTTTGTTGAACAAAAACGGGAAGCAATTGTTTACGATAGGCTACTTTTGCAAAAAGGACAAAACAAAGACACTTAAGTAGTTTACACAAATATTATGACATCATTTGTTCTTTTAACACAATATTCCTTTGGTAAACAATACACTGTATGGCATTTTAGCGTTCCTTATTGCAATATGCGAATTATACAAAGACGGGATTTGTTTAAAACAATTTCTGTCATTAAGGTTCTGCTGAGATTCGAATGAGACACAAATGGCTTAGTTTAAAGACGTTTTGAATTTTTTTAATTATTCTATTTGTCATATGCAAGCGATAATGTCAGTTTTGTCGGTTTGCAAGTCTGATAAGAATATAAAACTACCGTAGCGAACTAAATAAACGCGGAAAGTCGTGTTTGCCTGAGCAGGTAACCATAGCAACAGTATGCTTTCCATTCAGTAGATTTACATACCAATATAATCCCCAAAAAAAAAAAAAAACATGTTCACCAAAAAAAGTGTTTTTATTTTTTTTTTTTTTTAATACATGACTGTTAATTAACTGCCCTAGAGATTTAAAAAGACGATTTTGTTTGGACAAAAGGGAACCTCATAAAAACCTCATAGAACCTCTTTGTAAAGCTCCCACACTTTGTGAGAGAGCGCGTCTTTGGAACTGTTACAATCGATTAATCGTGAGTAGTGTTTTTGACACTTTGTGAATGATTTGCGTCGTGCGCGCAAGGCAAAACACAGCGGCGCGCGCGCGCTGAGAATGGATGCTCTTGTCTAGTTGGGCTCCGATTGGGCGAGTGGTGGAAATGTGTCGGGCATATGCTCGCCGTGGGCGGGAGTAGACATGTGTTTATAAAGCTCCGTGGGGCGGCGACAGTGTGTTAAAAAGCAAAAGAGAGCGCGCCACAGAGAAACCCTCAGTTTACCCGATGTTAGGTAGGGGAGGCGGGTCGCCCTCTGCCGCTCCGTCTCCTCACCTGTATGGATGACCACTACAATCTCATTGATTCCCCCTCAGCCAGCCACAGAGGGACCAACGCCGACAACCACGGGTACGCGGAGACGGAGAAGGACATCATGACAGTTGTCGCGTGCGATAATATGCTGGAGGAAACCGCGGCGCTTCCCAGTCACCTGTCGCTGGATCGATACGAGCCGGACCACGAGTGCTGCGAGCGAGTGGTCATCAATATCTCGGGACTGCGCTTCGAGACCCAGCTGAAAACTTTCAACCAGTTCCCGGACACGTTGCTCGGGGACCCGAAGAAAAGGATGCGCTACTTTGACCCGCTCAGAAACGAGTATTTCTTTGACAGGAACCGACCGAGCTTCGATGCCATCCTGTACTACTATCAATCCGGGGGGCGCATTCGGAGACCCGTGAACGTTCCCATTGACATCTTCTCGGAGGAAATTCGCTTTTATCAACTTGGCGAGGAAGCCATGGAGAAATTTCGCGAGGATGAGGGCTTTATCAAAGAAGAAGATCGACCGTTGCCAAACCACGAATTTCAGAGACAGGTTTGGCTTTTGTTTGAGTACCCAGAGAGCTCTGGTCCTGCCAGAGGCATTGCTATCGTGTCTGTTTTGGTCATTTTGATTTCCATTGTTATTTTCTGTTTGGAAACTCTGCCTGAGTTTAGGGACGACAAGGACCCAACTACTGTCCCTCCTATTGTAAATGGCACTGGCCCTTTTGCGTCCAGCACTTTCACAGACCCTTTCTTTGTGATCGAAACCCTTTGCATCATCTGGTTCTCTTTTGAACTGCTCGTGCGATTCTTTGCGTGCCCCAGCAAGGCTACTTTTTCCAAAAACATCATGAATATCATTGATATCGTGGCTATTATTCCTTACTTTATCACTCTGGGGACGGAGCTGGCCGAGAGTCAAGGCAACGGCCAGCAAGCCATGTCGCTCGCCATCCTCCGCGTGATCCGTCTGGTGAGGGTCTTTCGCATCTTCAAGCTATCACGCCACTCCAAAGGCCTCCAGATTCTCGGCCAGACCCTAAAAGCCAGCATGCGGGAGCTGGGACTCCTCATCTTCTTCCTCTTCATTGGGGTCATCTTGTTTTCCAGTGCCGTCTACTTCGCCGAGGCCGACGACCCTACCTCCAGTTTCAGCAGCATTCCTGATGCTTTTTGGTGGGCTGTGGTTACCATGACTACAGTCGGCTATGGGGACATGCATCCAGTAACCATTGGAGGCAAAATTGTGGGTTCTTTGTGCGCCATCGCTGGCGTATTGACCATTGCGCTGCCCGTACCTGTCATTGTGTCCAATTTCAATTACTTTTATCACCGGGAGACTGATGGGGAAGAGCACGCACAATACCTCCACGTTGGCAGCTGTCAGCATCTCAACTCCAGAGAAGATCTGAAACGGACACAGAGCACATCCTCCCTCAGTAAATCGGAATATATGGTCATAGAGGAAGGAATAAATAGTGCTTTCAAACAGCCAAACTACTCCAACCAGAACAATCAAAACTGCGTGAATATTAAAAAGATTTTCACAGACGTGTAAATCATGTATAGTGCCAGACAGTCTTACAATAATCACCATGATGGCACCAATGTGAATGCGAGGTGCTGCATTACTAGAGTACAACGGGGCTAAAAGCCTCCATTTGAGGGAAAATGTGATTTTTTTTTTGTTTGGCTCCCAAAGTAAATGGCAGTTGAAAAAAAATATTTTTACTGAATATAGATGGAGATATATAATTTGCATAAAGTAAATAGTAGTTTGTTTTGATTAAACAAATAAATCAATACAAAGGCAGCTAGAGTGAAAATCTGTCACCATATGCAAATACTTTTGATGTAGCAAGATATTTTAGAGTAACATTTAAATACTTCAGCAAATGGTGTAGCTATTTTCAGTTTATTTACTCACTTATGGCATTTCATGGAGTTACAATGTAACTGAAGTCAGATTTCACATTGTAACTAGAGCAGTTAACATCAGTCCACTTTGCACATACTTAACAAAATGATAATTACAGAATACAGTTAGTTGCTCTACAGGTAGTCTGCATCGTCATCCTTTACCAACATCAATACATTTTTGGCTATTCAACAAGTACTGAAATCTAAATCTCCTTCAGCAAAAATCATAAATCTGTAAGTCTTGAGATATATACAATAACTGTAATGATTTCTATTAGCTACATAAATCTGAAAAACAAAATAAGTATTTTGTTATTGCACGCCTTAAGAGTCAGAAATCTGAAGAAAAAACTTCAAAATCAGTCTTTTGTCAGTGCACACCTCATGAATCAGGACATTTTCGCAGTGCATAGAGATAAACAGGTGTTTAGGAAAGTACTGTGGTAGTTTTTGTTGCTATTTAGTGTTTTGGGAGTATGTAAATCACAAGGGCCTTTTACCCCGGGGGACCTTTAGATCCGTTGTACCCTACATGTTATGGACAAGCCAGCATATTAAACTAAAAGTATCGCAGGGCGCTTTTTTGGTAGAAAGGTGCCAAACTCCGATTCACGTGTTGCATTTGTCCACAGCACAAAGGATAAGGTTCAGGTCAGGGACTAAAAAGAAGAAGCACCCACACTGCAAATATTGTGCTCGTAAGTCTGCGTTTGTTATCAGTGTTAACATATAATCATCATAATACGTTAGTATTCGCAATATCTTACGTTTTGTGGCAAAGTGAAACAACCAAATATGTGTCGCTGTTAATGTGAACAAACTGAAGATAATGCTGTGTTGATCATATGTATTTTGTTGAATATATGGGTGAATCTTCAATTAGGGGAACTTTCATGTCACCTAAGGTGATTTTAAAAGAAAAAAAACGTTTTAAAGAATAGATTAAAGTGCCTCTTTAATTGCTTTTTCCTAATTTTAAGAGTACTGAAATGTGAAATTTGCCAGAATTATCTCCTACCCAGACTTTTTAACTTCCCTTCTGAAGTAATTTATAAAATGCATTCAAATCAGGGAAATTTTACAAGGAACTTAAAAACAAACAAAATTATTATTATTTTTTTTTACAAATATTTTATAACAAAGAATTACATGTACCCAATACTGCTGTCAGTTTTTAATAAATTAACTAATTTTCAGTTGTTGTTTTTTTTTTTATTTTTAAATGTTATGAATGTTATGAAGTTACACATGAATATCATTAATTTTAGGAATTAAGAAGAAATCATGACCTTAGAGTAGATTTCTATTAGGTGTCATAACCAAACATTATTTGGTTTGTCAATTTTGATTCTGAAACAATTAGTTTCTTGTATTTTTATTAATTATGTTAATTGGCTCACAACTTTTTTTTTACCTCAAGGTTATTAAGGTCATGTGATCAGTATTCCATGATAATTAATATAGATTAAAATAGATGAAACCGTTTTCAAAAAGTGCCCCGGTTGAAGAATCACCAATACATCTCAGTGCAGACTTCATTTAAATGCAATGAATGTGGAAAAACAAACAAACAAAAAACTAAAACAATATGTTTTGTTAATAATGTAATCAAAGCTGTGCGTCTATTGAATCTGATTTGCCTGTACCAAATGAAATTGGTTAATACTAAATGAAAACAAAATATATCTTTATTTTGTGATCAAGTTATTCGGTGTGCGAAAATTTAGTCATCTCCAGATTATGTAAAACTCAAATCACGTCTATAGCCTAAAAATAGAGTGTTCACGATTTCCCTCAAAGTGAGACGTCACAGTGGTTCTGAATTCTGGGAGAAAAAAAGAGGAAGCATCTGAAAAGGTGGCTTGGATCGAGGGGGAAAAGTACGACTCGATGCCTCCACGACATGGGAGACTACGAGATCAGAAACTGAAAGACTGGGAGATCACGTCTTGAGTCCGCCTTTTGATGCAGTCTCCATGGCGACTACAGTTTCCTGGGTAACCCCCATTAATGTTACCATGACATCCTCCCCCGTTGTCAGAGCAACGCTCCAGATGGTTCACAAAGCCTGACTGGCAAAATAGAGCGCGAGATGTGCGATCAGAAAAGTATCTCAATCCTTTATTGAATGTATCTCTAACATTTTGCAGCCTTATACTAGTATTAAAAAAATTATGTAAAACAGCTTCTGCAAATAATTTGCATAACCCTGGGTTTGCAAACCATCTAGAGCTGATGCACTCCCACATATTTCCCTTTTTTTAATCTTTTACAAATGACTGAATGTGTTGCATGTGGAAAATGACTGATATTGACAAGACGGACCGACAGACAGATAAAAAGCATGCTGTGCTTGCAAAATGCATGCACGGCTTCAGTGCGCGAAGTAGGTTGTGGTGGATTGTTATTGGCTCGGGTGTTTTTTCTTTGTAGCTGTCAAAGCGAGATTGTGTATAGGTTATGGGCTCACTCAGACGTTCCCTATTTGGCTCTCCTGTGGAGAAAACAGGACGCGAGGTGCAGCGTGAGCTGATTACCGGAGGTTTCACGCTGCTGACGCTCCCGTAGACGGGTGTTAGAGACTGCGCGGCAGTCCGCCAGACACGTTCCAAGCGCTCAGTCAGAGAGAATCATTTTCAACCTGTAGATCTGTGCGGTTCAGTCACAGACGTCTGCGCTTTCCGCCCTAGTCGTCGTTTTACACTACCTAGAAATAGAGCAGCAACAGAAGACACGCATGGCTGTTATTAAAATCATTCATAAAGAAAACAAGTACAAACATTTTTTTAATCAAAACAAATCTGCATGTAATTTATTGCTCAATTTAGTCTAATTACCTGTACACTTTCATAACACCAGATATGTAATGCTTATTTGACTGGTATGAAACAAGTAGGTACTTGCTGACTTGTTGCTCAGTGCTGCCATCAAGTGACGCATCCTTGCAAAAGAAAAATCGCTCTTCTGATGACAAAGAATTCCTGTGCATATCTTTGAAAGCCGGGTTTAACTTTGCCATCTAGACCCTGGAAAGAACATAAATTAATTTATCATGTCTACAATGCTATTTGGATGCAACATTTTTTCACCTCACTAAAAGCTTTTGCTTGTCTAGTTTTCAAACTTTTAGATGCACTGGACCCCCAAATAGTCTATCATCATCCTCAAGCAAGGGACCCCCATGCTGAAATTTTAAAGGCATTTATATAATTTGTTGTATAAAAACAAAATGTTATACTGTGAAAAATAATAGTATTAATATGTATAAAGTATTATTTGGAAAATAATTAACTTATTAAATTAACTTTTTTTTAGCTTTTATTAGGCTACATTATTACATTTTTTGTATTCATTATTGTGGCAACTGTTAAATTAATTAATTAATTAATTTACTTTATAATCATATTAATTAATTTACTTTATTTATGTATTTTAATCAAAAATCATATTTATTTACAGACCCCCTAGCATTCCCTTGTGGCCCCCTGTCAGTCCCTGGACCCCAGCTTGAAAACGCCTTGTCTAATGCATGTAGAAAAAAAATCTTCAAACTAATTTCTGCCCAATTTATTGTTCCCTCCATATTCAGATCTTTAAACTGTTTTTCCATCTCTCTGAAACATTCAAGCATTCCTCTGACTACCAAGGGCTCGTCTATGATCAGCTGTGAAGGATGAGTTCTTAATATAGTGTATGTGTGTTCGTTTGGTGCCTGCACTGACTCTCACATTTGCTAGCTGTTATATCCGAGGTGTTAACACAGAGAGCTTGCTGTCTGAGGTGTCGTGCAAGCCACAACACTCAAAATTCAGGTTGACATCTTCATCCTAAGACTCACAAGTCCATTAACTCTTTCCTAAAGGGTGTTTATAACTGTGTCTTCTGCAGCAAAGTTAACTGCCTTTTTGTGTTTCTTTCAAGGAAGCAACATGGACGTCTGTTCACTGAAATTCTGGAGTTTGCTGATGACGGATATAAGGCTAATATGACAAACTGAAACTTACTTGTGACATACTCCAAAACAATGAAGACAACAGGATTTGGAAGGTAAAAATAAAAGGCATTTTTTTCTAGATATTATTTTGCTGCCCAATATTATTGTTGGGCACTAAAATGCAGTTGATTCTTAGCATAATTGTTTAACCGTAATTGTTCACATATGCTGTTAAATCAAAAGAAAATCATTAACTCTGCAGAATTTAATGCACCTATAGCACTTAAACTACCGTTCAAACATTTGAGGTCAGATTTTTTAAATGTTTTTGAAAAAAGTCTCTTAGTTGATAAAACATACAGTTTTTTATCTAATAACTGTTTTTATTTTAATATATTTGAAAATTTAATTTATTCCTGTGATTCAAAGCTGAATTTTCAGCATCATTACTCCAGTCCTCAGTGTCACATGATCCTTCAGAAATCATTCTAATATGCTGATTTGCTGCTCAAGAAACATTTCTTATAATTATCAATTTTGAAAACAGTTGTGCTGCTTAATATTTTTTTGTGGAATCTCTGATAAGTTTATTTTCAGGATTCTTTGCTGACATATAAAGTTCAAAAGAACAGCATTTATTTAAAATAGAAATCATTTCTAACATTATAAATGTCTTGACTGGCACTTTTGATCAGTTTTAAACATCCTTATTGAATAAAAGTATTAATTGTTTTTTTTTTTTAAATACACTCATTATATAGGGCATATAACTGTTGTTTTATTTCTGTCCAGATGGATGCTGTTATATTGGCATTTCTGTTGTGGAAGATAAATTGATTATTTGGCATGAAATTGTATTGTGGTGAATGAAGTGTGTTTATGCATGGCATTGATTTGCAGATGAAATGCCCTTTGCCATGCAGAGCAAAAAAAAAAATCCAACCTCTAATGGATTTCACATTAGATTAATATAATCGTCATTTTAGGGAAACACATCTCAGATGGTGCTAAAATAAAAAACGGGCTTTCCTCCTGCTATACAAACCGAACATGTCAGAGATATGGCCATTTCAAGTTTGAATCCAAGTTTTGTCCTTAAATGCCTTTCATAGGAATAAACTCAGATCAGATCAGATCAAATTCCGGAGGTGCTGTATTCATATCCGACCTGTTCTGGCACAAATTACGGCCTTCAGGTGTATGATTTCAAGACATTTTTCCTCTTATAATATGAAAACAAATATAAATTGATGCCCTTTTACAAATGATTATGCATACACTAAAGTTTTTGTTTACTTAACCTTGAAGGCTCCAGCAAATAGTAATTAATAATAAGGAAATAATAATTCCTTTTGTATTTTTAATAGTTCGAAATAAAAATAAATTATAAAAAAAAAAAAATAGAGCAGATTCTTTTCATTTATGCGTGTAATTCTGCCTTGTTTCTTAAAGCTGTTGGGTAACTGGAGCAGTTTACCACCGTATTCATTTTAAGTGCATGTGTTTGCGCTCACAATATGTTAATAATCTCCTCTAGTCATCTCGCACTCGCTCTTGAATGATATAACTGTTCTATCATTGTCACCAGAGGTGCTGCGTCTGCTTCAATTCATTAATTTGCCGGAGACAGAGGTCGACTGAAAGGGAGAGTGAGATAATCATGACAGAGAGACACATTGTAATGCAGAGCTGTGCTCAAGTAGGCAGTATAATATATAAAAGTCTTTCAGCTTGAAAGATGTGTTTCCCTCTCACTTGAGCGTGTGAGTAAACTACTTCATTTCATCTGTCACATTCCAGCAGCGTAATACGTTTGCGTGTGTCTGTTTCTGCAGGCTCCGGGGGTGATCCACACAGTGCCTAGGACGGATGACCAATAGAAACGGAGGCCGTTAACCTTTCTGCTAACAAAACAGAACTGAACTCACCTTCAAACAACACAGAAGATGCCCGCATATCTCTACTGCCACTTCTCATTTACGTCTGGCTGACTCACAGTGAACCACAACAGTGGCCTTTTTTGGGTAAATTCTGCAGGTTCACATTTAATACGAAGAGAACTGAACTGTTGAACTGTTGGACATGAGCTGATCATCTATGACACAACTGCCCTCTACTATCTGGCAGATATTAATCAAGCTGTTTTCTGGTGTCCATCATGTATTTACAGTTTAGCTGTTGTTGTGCCAGATGTGAGAAACTAAATCTTTCTTGCTCTTTGACCATATAAATAGTCAGACAGATATTTTTGTCTTATATTGCCTATATATTCATTTGATGGAATCAACAGTCTGAAGTACTTCATTCGATATACTCTCTAGAAAGGTATTTGAGACTCTTCAGCTACACTTAAAAATCTGTGAATGTCACTGCATTACAACAAAATATCAAACCATGCACACTTTTCAAGCAAAACATGTTTGTTAGGTTTTAAATGATAAAATAATAGATTAACTGTTCAAAAAGAAAAACAGGACATTCAGACAACTCAGTTTTCAACTACAAATGGAAAACTTTATGCGTTTTGTCTGTTCATTTACACGAGAGCAGCATTTTGGGGGGAAAATGCACATTATATACCAATACCTACAAAAAAAAGGTGAATTTGTAAAAATGGTGATGTCATGCACATGCACATTATGTATAGTTAAGTGCACAGGTGCATAGTTTTTTTTTATAAAGTGACATCACTAACTACTGACCTGGCATTCATAATACAGTGGTTTTAGTCATTTTCGCGGATCCTTGTGAACGGGGATCGTTTTGACAATGTTGTCATCTGTACACAAAACTTTTCAAAAACGCAAAGGATAACTTTTCCGTTTTTAGTACATCATTCTTATTCTTAAAGTCTTGGACACTTTCTGGTTATCCAACATTAATTGATCATTTTCATAAACCTTATGTAGCTCCGCCTCTTTTTAGCACTGCACTCCTTGTCTTCTGTCCTCTAGAAGAATAGATTTAATTTCACACAGGCTCTGCCTCAAAGATGATGTAGATAAAAAATGAGTTACGATTAAACTGAAATATTAATAATAATAATATTATTATAAATTAATAAAATTATTAAAATGTTAATAATAATATTTTTTTATTAATCACAAACCTGACACCTGGTTGTGCAACAGACCTTTTCAACAGAGCTGAAATTTAAAGTCACACAGCTGAGCCCTCTTCTATTACAAACTGCAAAACAAAACAAAACAATCTTTCCACATCCCTCATAAACAATATCTGAACATCTAAGCTCAAAAAGACAAATGTGGAAGACTAAATATTTGTTTTATCAAGCACCAGAGTACAACAGAGAAGCATTTGGCCCCTGAAGAATCACTGAGTGAGTCTGCTAGTTTCAGATCTACAGCGGTCCCATATGGTTGGGATTTAGCCAGAACAACCCACAGAGCCTCAGAGCTGCACGATTTCTCTGTGTTTCACATGAAACAGAACATATTTTGATGAACACAACATTACCACTTTATGCTGCATAATGTAATGAATTAATCTGAAAAAACATATAAACTGTAGGCAGAATCATTTAATGGCTTAATGTAGAAACTGATGTCTTCAACTAATCTGAACTTCCTGGTTGTACTTGTGAAGGTAAAAGAAAAACGTATTTATAAAACAGGATTTATAAAAAAAAAAACAAGCAACACCCTATCAACCACCCAGAACACCCTAGTAACCACATACCATATCAACACCCTAGCAACCACCTAGAATACCCTAGCAACCTCCTAGACACAAACTTGGGACGACCCAGAACACTTTAGCAACCATATACTATAGCAAAATACCAACATCCATCTAGAACACCCAAGTAGTCACATAGAAACACCCAAGCAACCACCTAGTAAGACCCTAGTCACCAACAATACACCCTAGCAACCAAATACCATAGCAAAACCATAGCAACCACCCAGAACACCCTAGCAACTACATACCATGGCAACACCCTTACAATGACCCAGAATACCCTAGCAACCACACACCTCAGTGGCCTCCCAGAACACCCTTGCAAACACATACCTTAGCAACAACCTAGCGACCACCTAGAACACCCAAGTGACCATTCAGAACACCCTAGCAACAAACACAGAATCACATACCAAAGCAACACCCTAAGCAACCACCTAGCAACACCATAACGACCACCCAAAACACCCTAGCAACCACCTAGTAAGACTCTAGTAACAACCAGAACACCCCTTGGGAAAACATAATTTAGCAACAACCTAACAAACACCCAGCACACCCTAGCACCAATATACCATAGCAACATCCAAGCGACCACCTAGCAACCAACCAGAACACCCTAACAACCACCCAGAATACCCTGGCAACCACATACCAAAGCAACCACGTAGCAACACCATAACGACCACCCAAAACACTCTAGCAACTACCTAGTAACACCCTAGTGACCACCCAGTGCATCCTAACAACCACATACCATAGCAACACCCTAGCAACCACTTAGTAACAACCTAGTGACCAAACAAAACATTCTAGCATGGTGGTATTGAGTTTTGCATGGAGAAGAACCTCACAATTTATTTTTTAAGAAAACATACAAACCTTTATATTCTTAATGCCGATCACTGTCTAAAATCATGTAAAAAATAAGGAAGCAAAAAAATTGACACGTGGATGTTGAGTGTACAGAGGCCTCAGCAGGTGTATTCCCAGTAGTTATGTGTATCTGTAATAAAAAGAGCCTCCTTCACTGATTGAACTAAACAGCTGAGCCCCAGCACTCTCACCGGGGGGCCAAATGAGGCATGCTACGTGTGTGTTTGTGCACACAAGCATACGTGTCCTCCACAAAGCCTGGGGTCTTCCCCCCTTTCTCTCTCTCACTTTTGCGGTCCACCATTTGCATCCCAGAATAGTGTCATTCTAGCACTGCAGTAACTCTCTCTGACAGGCTATTAAACCGCTGGAGATTGGACTTTAAGTTTAAATGCTCTGAGAGTTTAAAACCCCCTCTGGCCATATATAAAAAGTTGTGTGCTTATCACATTCAGCCAAAAAAGCAATCTGATCTGTTATCTAATTTCATGCCACTTTATTATCATTATGTTCATAAGCGTAGCAGCATACAGTGGTGGTTAATCTCCCTCCAACATTTGCAAGTGAGTCTTAATGTTTCACCCCATAATTAAAGTATTTATATTTTACTTATGAAACTTAATTCTATTTTAGGATCATTAAGAAATATCATGACATTTTCCATCCAAATTCTCATTACTGTACTTGAGGTTTTTTGTAAGCCCCATTATTTTCAACGGTCATGATTCATTAGATTATTATTAGATTTGTTTCTAATTATTATTAGATTAATATTTAAAAAGTAAAAAAATACTGTAACAATTTTTATCAGCATAAATTAAAGACAGTACAACAAATACTATTATGATATATAATTATGTTTAATTATTATTGCATTACAATGTTTTTCGCATTACAGTAATAAGAATTTGGGTGGAAAATGTGCCTAATCATGATTAAAAAATAATGTCATAATGCAAAAAAAAAAAAATATATATATATATATATATATATATATTGACTGTATGATGAAATATGAATGGGCTTGGTACTCTATCTTGGTCTGGCTTTTGAACTCAGTTGCAAGTTAATATTAACTTAAAGACAGTTCCTTATTATGGCACTACATCAAGAAGACATTTCTTTTGTTAACATGGAATTTCATTTTCCAGGGTGTCACAGACAGTGGTATTTATGGTTGTCGGCTCAACAGGAAATTAAGTGTGAAATTGAAGGGAGACTCCAGGAGAACATTACAGGATTTGCCCTTGATGATACAGTACACTGAGAGAACAGAGCAAAGACTTTATGATCCATGAGATCTGAAGTTAACAGAAGAAAAAAAAACTTTACTTCAAATAAAAGGTTGTGGTCCTTTAATAAACCACAGGAACAGAGGGTCAATGCTGACCAATACGATAATAGATAAAACAGGAAAATAGGTTCAGCGCTGAAAAAAGTGAAGGTCAGATGAAGGAAACTCTTCAAAATGATTTCATAAAGAGCCATTACTCACTTCTGTCTGTTAGAGGTGAACCATTTTCAGGATTTTCAATAATAATACAGAAGATATACAAATTGAATAAAAATTACTAAAAAGTTTCAAATATGTGATATTTGACAATTTGAGACACACACGCACACACGCACACACATTACATTTTTTCCACACTTCACACGTCACTTTCACTTTCACTTAATGTTAATTTCAGCATTTACAAATACATTATTAAAATCAAAAGTTGTATCTGTAAATATTATTTGTTGGACCTCAGCTAACATGAAATAAATGTATTTTTAATGTTAATTTTTAAATAAATAAATAAATAAATAAACAAATATATTGCTCGTTGTTAATGTTAGTTAATACATTAACTATTGTTCACTAAAAGGACCTTATTGTAAAGTGTTACCACGTGTTAAATCTTTACATTATGCATAAAATATGAGTGAACTTGCTCATGCAAAATTCAATGCTATGGTTTTAAGGTATTCAGAGTGCTTTTTAGCATGCTCCTATGTGGTTGCTATGGTAAACGAAGTGGTTGCTAGGGCATTGCAAGATAGCTGCTAAGGTGTTTTGGATGGTTGCAAGACTAAAAGTGGCTAAAAATAAAAGAACCAACCTCTAAGTCTTTGATGTTGTGGTTCATAGATATGGCTTTGGTGTCCCCTTCAATGATTTTGTTATCTGGCAAGCAAAAATAAATACAAGTAAAAGAACATCTTATTGCTGATTGGACAATGTATTATTATTGGACAATCTGAGGTATTATTCATGTCCTTAGCAAAAATAGTGCGGGATGATTATGTGCCAAAGCTTAATACTTAGGGTTAGGGGTTTGTTTCGAATCACTAACTCTAAGAATGAGCAGTAATAATAGGGATGCTCAGAAAGCACATAGGTTATTAAGTATAATTATCTTACTTCGTGAGGATGTCCATTAAATGCTGAGTCATGCCTTTCTTTCCACCTCAGTTGTGGATCACTTACAAGAGCCTGCAGGCATGACATCACTTCTGTGGCCCAACACCATGATTCCTCAGTCTGATGTCATCAGACAATGTATTATTATTGGACAATCTGAGGTATTATTCATGTCCTTAGCAAAAATAGTGCGGGATGATTATGTGCCAAAGCTTAATAGGGTTAGGGGTTTGTTTCGAATCACTAACTCTAAGAATGAGCAGTAATAATAGGGATGCTCAGAAAGCACATAGGTTATCAAGTATAATTATCTTACTTCGTGAGGATGTCCATTAAATGCTGAGTGATGCCTTTCTTTCCACCTCAGTTGTGGATCACTTAGAAGAGCCTGCAGGCATGACATCACTTCTGTGGCCCAACACCATGATTCCTCAGTCTGTGTGATGTCATCACAGCTCTCATCTCCTCCAATCTGCCTGCGGAGGGGCTCTAGGTGCCTGTCGCCATAGTAACAAGAGGAGCACCACCCAGTGATGGCAGAATGTAACAGTGGAGACCATATCTGTATATGTTGGCTTTCACAATCTAGTTTTATTCACAAAATAGTCTCGATGGTAATATGAATGGGATTTTAAGGTCACTGGATAACATCAAGTATATTTTATGGAATTAAATCAAATATTCCATATTTACTTAAGATTTGTTTCTCATCTCTATTACATGCAATCAAACGAGTCACAATGTCATTATCCGCACTGGTGTGCAGGTGTGTGTGTATCACTGCAGGCTGAGATGGATCTGCTGCAGTGAGTAAGTGACCTTGAGCTGCTTCAGGCTCTTGGCTTCCTGCCACTGTCTGCTACCTCCTGCCTCAAACTCAAGCAGCCCTGAAAAAAAAAAAAGCTGAATCATTTAGAATCTTAAGATTTATGAAATTATTATTTGTGACCCTGGACCACAAAACCAGTCATACGGGTCAATTTTTTGAAATTGAGATTTATGCATAATCTGAAAGCCGAATAAATAAGCTTTCCATTGATGTATGGTTTGTTAGGATAGGACAATATTTGGCCGAGATACAACTATTTGAAAATCTGGAATCTGAGGGTGCAAAAAAATCAAAATACTGAGAAAATCGCCTTTAAAGTTGTCCAAATGAAGTTCTTAGCAATGCATATTACTAATCAAAAATTAAGTTTTGATATATTTATGGTAGGAAATTTACAAAATATCTTCATGGAACATGATCTTTACTTAATATCCTAATGATTTTTGGCATAAAAGAAAAATCTATAATTTTGACCCATAAAATGTTTTTTTTGGCTATTGCTACAAATATACCCCAGCGACTGGTTTTGTGGTCCAGGGTCACATTTGTTCAATTTTAGTTACATTTATGTTAGAAATGTGATCCTCAATCTTTTTTTTTTTTTAAATTTGGAAACAATAACAAAACCTGCTGCATAAGAATCAATAAAAAATAAAAAAGTGGATGGAATCTGAGCTACTGATTGTGATCATATTGCAATATGATCACAATCAGTAGCTCAGATTCCATCCACTTTTTTTTGGATATTACATTTAAAAATGTTAGACTGAACCATCAAGATGAAAAAAAAATATCCAAAATGTTCATAAAAACCTTATACACTTACTTGAGGTGGATATTTTTATTCAGTAAGAAGAAGTGTGCATAAACTACGATGGAAACACATTTACTGAATAAATTCCTATATGCAAGTGACTTAGTGGTGGGCTTTTAAGTCATCCTCATGACTCCAGTTTTTTTAATCCACTCACTGAAAGATTGTTTAGATTTGTGTACTGATTTGTTCAGTGATAATTTCTACAGATGACATGTCTTTACATCAATATAGCAGGTAGCCTTTTATTTGTTATGCAAGTTTTATACCTGTGTCAATGAATTGATCTGTTAAAAACACTGCATCGCTCGTTACCGAAATAAGCCTTGTATACTTTATTAAAACGAATGTCAACAGATCCACTTAAAGACTTAAAAATGAACAAAACAGCTCTATAATTTTTCCTCCATTGTGCGAACTGACAAGTCATGTGACTAAATAGTCTGCTCAGATGATTGGCTGCTATACCGCACAGAAATATTTAGCATGCTAGCAAATTTTTTTTTTTGCATGAATTTTAATCATAACCTGAATTGAAACAAAACTACACAATAAAAAAATTATATTCTATTCTAGAAAATACTATTTTAGTTATTTTATTTCAAATTTCTGAGTGAATTTTTTTTTTCTACACCAATTTTTTTTTTGTGTAGTAGCAATGGATTTGGATATACAGTACCATTAGTACAATGTAAAAAGACGATTTATGCAATCCAGCGGTTATCACATCCATCACAGACCATATTTGATTTGACATAATCTGATCATTTAAACAAATAACTTTAAAATATTTATTTCATTTCACTTTCCAATTTCTTTTAAAGCCTTACTTTATAACGTCTGCACTGACAAAATCAGTTTTTCTCTGCATCACTCTATTAAACCAATAACTTGTAAGTGAATCTGTCTTCACTCCTGGTCCTGCTCTTTTTTTTTTTCTACACCAATTTTTTTTTTGTGTAGTAGCAATGGATTTGGATATACAGTACCATTAGTACAATGTAAAAAGACGATTTATGCAATCCAGCGGTTATCACATCCATCACAGACCATATTTGATTTGACATAATCTGATCGTTTAAACAAATAACTTTAAAATATTTCTTTCATTTCACTTTCCAATTTTTTTTAAAGCCTTACTTTATAACGTCTGCACTGACAAAATCAGTTTTTCTCTGCATCACACTATTAAACCAATAACTTGTAAGTGAATCTGTCTTCACTCCTGGTCCTGCTCTTCAGCACAAAGCACCACTGCAAACAGCACAGGACAGGACAGGACAATCTTTTTAATGGCCTTAAAAGCTTTTTCTTACCAGTCCTTTTAACTATTATACATTGACCACATTGTCCCTTGTGACTTAACTTGTATATTTGTGTGACCGTGAGTGTACGTCCAGATTGACCCAGGATCAGGTTTGGCTTACGCTTACATTTCCTCTCTTTGGCTAGTCTTAAACACATCTCACCCAAGCATTGAATTACACTGACCTCTCAGTTTTAATTAAAGAGTGTGAGCTAATGCAAGGCGAAGTGCATGAACACTTCTTTGTATTGGCTTCTCTCATGAATAACGGCTGAACTGTCAGACAGATTTCCTGTACATGTATGCATCCAAGCTCTGGCTATAAAACAAACAGCCTGTCACAAAGCCCTCAGCACAATTTGCATTCAAAAGCATTCCTTGAAAGCACTCTGAATTCAACCAATGAAATTAAATAATTCATTTGCCATGAGATCTAATCATTTGTACACCAAATGTTAAATGCAACAAATTTAAATTATTTAATCAAAATCCCAGTGAAATGCATGAGCTAAAAGCTGACACTAGTGGTAATAAAGGTGCCCTAATGATTTACAACTGCAGCAAATGGCCATATGTGCTGCTTTTGTTAGAAAGAAGACCGTTTATCTGTATCGCTTTCTGTCTGTGACTTTCATGCCTCAACCTTCAGACCCAATCAATGTACAAATGCCACAGCTTCACGGACAGAAAGAAAGGTCAAAAATTTACTCTACAGCTGTTCGGAATACTACCATACTACACCATACAGTATGAATATTGTGCATAGTTTTAGATTTACGGCATGCATAGAATACACACATGACCTACAGTATATCACATTTGTGCATCATTGCATACTGCAAATAATTCCACAATTGGACCAGTATAGTGCAGTATGCAGTAAACAGTACACTAGCAATTATTTTGAGTTATCAGTGTTTCGTTGGAATCAACAAATAGTACAGAGAGGTCACATTTTAAGCAAAAATAACTGTATTACTGTAGTAAAAATAAAAACAGTGACTATGTTACAAGGGATAACATTTGTGTGTATTTTTTATAGGTACTTACAGAGTATGTACTGAAATAATGAAGAACTTCTTGACTTCTTGATGAAGTCAGGGTTAGGGTTCTTTGGGTTTGAGTATTATCAGCCCATCAGATGCAATGCATATGTCTACCAGGGAAATGCACACATGGAGAGACAGGTTTGAAGTTTTTAAAACACATCAAATCGAACGCAATTGCCAATCAGTGGCGTTTAAATTGCAATCCACTCACCGCTGAAAACCCCTGAAGTTTTGTTCAGTGCAGATTTATACAAGCTCGTGAATCCTCTCATTATAACAAAGTGTAGACCCAATGTAAATAAGAGTTTCACTGTGCAGTGTAGAGCTTCACTGATTAACGAAACTCTGTGATCGCGATGAACTAAGAGTGACAGCTTTTTAGTGATTATACGGGGAGCGCTCATTGCACGCTTTCTGTTATAATAATCCATTCAGAATTTATATCAAACTTGTTTTTCGCCCACACTTGCACATACACGCTGTAAAGTTTCAGGAATGACATCCGCATATTTATGCGAGATTCACTCTCAAAATAGCTATGAGTGACGTAGTTCTAAACATAGCAATGGACGGGACAAAAATAGATGTGAAAATAGATGTGCATTAGGGCTAGAGCACCCTCCACTCATTTAAGAAGCATCCTCTGATTTGATTCTTGAAACATCACTCGTGGCGCGTCCCCTTTAAACTGCCCACTCTGCGGATAAGGTGAGGAGTGGTAGCGCGGACGGAGCGCGTGTCTATAATCCAGAAGTCTTTTGGTATGCACAGCAACGATTGACTGCATATTCCATTTACCGCTTAACTAACTGACTAATGGCTTGTTGCGTGAACATAATGCAACAGCTACTGAGACGTCGGCAAGCGAGGTAGACAGACAGGTAGGAGGAGATTCGAGACGTCTGTCGCTGCAGACTTCTTATGTATGATGTTCTGCATCTGTTCCCATGTCAACATGACATCTTGAGAGAATTTGCATTTATACTGTATTGCAATCACTGTAAAAAAGGATCATTTTTTTCTAGATCTAACCCTTGATTCAACTGACCCATTTAGTCAAATTAAAATCTTTGGCGAATAAAACATTAAGATACAATTATAGTTTTTGTTTTCAATAATGCACTTAACAGTGATAGTGCCATCACTTATGATTAAGGGGACATGTCTTTGCAAAAATATATATTTATCTTATTTTAAATTAGATTGGCTCATGGGTCGTTGTTGTGCTGTTCATTTTTATTCTGAAAATATATTAAGGTAAATAAAAATGTTAAAATGCAGTTTTACTTCAGTACAACTAATTAAATGTCATTTTGATCATTTTTGTGGGGCTTGGTGGCATAACTGTCCTGAGAAAAAAGTAACAAAAAGGCTAATTAAAAGGCTGAAATTCTTACAATATTGGTATTATGTCAGCCATTTTGTTGTCATGTGACCAAAATAAAGAAATAACATATTGATCACATCAAGTGGAAAACTTTATTTATAATTTTTTTAAAATCATGATTATAAAAATGTGTAGTTTTTACTTGAAAAATGTTTGAAACATTAAAAAAATCTCATGAATTCAAGGTGCAGAGAAATTATTTTTATTATGTCTGACATACTTTGTCATTGACCCTTACACACTGCACAATTATCAGTAGCTTATTATCAGTCACTTAAAAGAGCGTTCCCATTAATGTAAAAATTAGCTGTCCAATTAATTGATGTAATCCCTGAAAGACTGATACTTACTTAATAATGGGCAAGCGCGATGCTGTGCCTACTGCAGATATTTCACATTCATCTCTACTGTCGTTTGTTACAACCTGTCTAGCAAAGGCTGTGGTGCCCTTTATGGACTGCTTAATGCCTCCTTAAATGTGGAATGAAGAGATCCTCCTTCCTTTGCATCATACGCTTTTTTCCCTGTTCTTTCCTCCTTGTCCTTCTCAAACAACCTGCTGTAAGGAAGCTCTGGGGTAGACGAGGACACACCCGCATACTGTACCTCTCTGCCCCTCCTCCCTGCCTGCCCCGTTATGCACAATACGCCGGTGCACCGAGAGCTACGGCAGACAGTAGCAGCTGGGATTTAAGGAATCAGATGTGTGTTTGTCCTTTTCATCTCAGCCACACAGACGCTGGAGTGCTATCCTCACTTCGAGAAAGCTGTCGTGACTTCTGGGAGCCTGAGGAATCACAGGGGTGATTTAGAAGTTTATCCGAGCAGGTATAATGTCTCATTTCTGATTACGTAGTCTGGACTATTGAATACATGATGCTTTATTCATTTATTTGGTATTTGTGTTTGTATTTTATTATCTACAGTTATGCATCATGTATAATATTATGAGGAGGGAGTGAAAAGAGAGAGACCACAAAGTCTTGTTAAAGCCTAAAATGTATTTTCCTGCAGTTTAATATTTCATAGGCTGCTTCTGCTGAATATTTTAGAGCATGCTGGCACCGTTTGGGACAAGAAACATTCCATTGAAACGCGTCTAACAAATATGTACGATCAGCGTGCCATATGCAGTTCTTTGAACGTTCGGGTATTTCATGTTAAAGGAGGAGAAAGGGATAGGGAACGCACTGAATGGATACAGCATGGTTATGTAGGATGTGCATGTCTCATAGAGAAGGGCCTCTTTCACATGACTGCACTGTGAGAGATGCAGTTTTATGTGAATGGCTATTTGTCCATTGCAGCACACCAGAAAGAATTGACAGGACTTGTCGAAAAGCTTCATTTTGTGGTGCTTTCTTTAAGATGACCAAGGAACTGCTTTGCATGTGAATGCATAACTAAATATGCTGTTTTATATAAATGGTGCTATATTTAAGATATAATTTCTGCCTAAGCTTTGCCATTTTGTACTGACTGTGTGGTCTCTCTCCTGAATATTATTCTAGGGACACACTTATATTATGATAAACATTTTAAATGTAATGAGCAAAAGGCTAAGTCATTAGAATCATATTTTTTTTAAAACGCCAATGACACATTATCAGAAAGTGTCCCACTTTACCTGTGTTCACCTTACTTTTGTTACAGAAGGCCTTTAGACCAGGGTTGTCAAATTCAGTTCCTGGAGAGCCAACTCCAACCCTAATTAAACACACCTGAACCAGCTAATCAAGGTCTTCAGACTCACTAGAACAGGGATGGGCCACTTCTGTCCTGGAGGGCCACTGTCCTGCAGAGATTAGCTCCAACCCTAATTAAACACACCTTCCTATAGCTTTCCAGTGATCTTGAACAGTGGTTCCCAACCCTGGTCCTGGAGGCACCCCAACACTGCACATTTTGCATGTCTCCTTTCTCTTGCTGCGTTTACACTTGGCATTAACATGCGATCTCCGTGATCTGATCAAGCGGATCGGATCATCAGTCAATCAGGACACGGCGCGTTTACACTTGGCAACATCAGCTGACTTCTCGATCTGGATAACCGATCGGATCTGTATTTCCCGCGCAATATTTAAATAAGTCTGCGGTGCAAAGTTATTTTTAAGCAAACTTAATGTGCTGATGCTGCTAATTTAGAAGCAGATACTGCTTTCACAGCTGCTGCTAATTATGTTTTCTTTTTTAAATTCAGAATATAGACATCAATGCAACACGCACAATTCGGGTAGGTTTAACAAAGTGTATAAACCTGAATGTTAAACCAATCTATCCAAACTGATGCCCTACAGTGCTTAGCCAGTGCCTAAGAAATGTACTAAACTTACGTTTGGACGCTTTAAAGCTGAAGTGTGTCTTTTTTTTTTTTTTGATGTTAAAAACTTTCTGTAATCCATTTGTGGGTTAATTTCCCCCAAAAGTGTGGCACTTTCAAATTACTGCTCTGATGTATAAGCAGCACAACATAGCAACATTTTATAATTCCCCTAGTGCAGGGGTATAAGCAGCACAACATAGCAACATTTTGTAATTCCCCTAGTGCAGGGGTAGGCAAGTTTGGTCCTTGAGAGCCGCAGTCCTGCAGAGTTCAGCTCCAACCCTAATCAAACACACCTGAACAAGCTAATCAATGTCTTCAGGATTACTAAGGCTATAGGCAGGTGAGTTTTTTTTTCAGGGTTGGAGCTGAACTCTGCAGGACTGCGGCTCTCTAGGACCGAACTTGCCTACCACTGCACTAGGGGAACAGAAATGACCCACTTCAGCTCTAATGCAGGCAAACAGCAGGTTTTCTATGCATGATATCAGACAGTATGCTGTTGGTGTATCACATGTATCATCCTAATCCACAAACATTTTCACTGTAACCTTATATTTAATGTATGACCGTAACATGTATTGTGCTTTTGGTGCTAGACCTGGCAGTGTCAAATGTCAGGGCTATAACAGTACCTCTTTGAAGCCTTCTTTTTTTCCTCATTGGACAGGCACATCTGTGAAACACTGGAAAAACTCAGTCATTGCTTTGCTTGCAGGTGCACCAGTTTCTCGTATCACATTTGGCCTGTGTGTTTATCTTCTAAATGTCATTTGAAATGCTAAATGACCGCATTGAATGTCACAAAATCATATTTGTTAGCATCTCATAATCAGTCCATTGCCCCGGTTTAGAAGGATGTGCATCAACTTATGCAATCAAATTTTTTTTTTGTCGTCACAAAAGTTTTTCTTTAAAAAAAAAAAATGACCAGGAGAAAAAGCTTAAAGACAAAATCCAGTCAAAACCATATAACCATGAAGTCTCCTTCCAGTATAGCTATATTTCTATTATTAATTCAATAGTCAATTCAATTTATCACACAGATTTGGAGCAGTAATATTTTTTAATTAGATTAAATTACTACATTTTCTCATATTCAATGAGGGAAAAAAAAGTATTTTTATTTTTTATTTTTTGACAAATCATACACCATTAATCCATGACCATTATTAAGTAAATATTTAGATTTCATGATAACTTAAAGCATAAA
The DNA here is from genome assembly GCF_001515625.1 of Sinocyclocheilus rhinocerous. Classification (NCBI taxonomy): domain Eukaryota; kingdom Metazoa; phylum Chordata; class Actinopteri; order Cypriniformes; family Cyprinidae; genus Sinocyclocheilus; species Sinocyclocheilus rhinocerous. The sequence continues at coordinate 1,861,066 of NW_015646846.1, read as the reverse complement.
CGCACTGTTGTGAGTTTCTGATATAGGTTTAAAATACAGTGAAGTTGCACCTGTGAACCAGTGAACTGTTGTACCATGCTTTGATTGCCTTTGGCCTTATGAGTACATGAGTAGGCTGCAGTGATTGAGACGAGTCCTGTATGTGTCCATCCCATGTTGTTGAACCTGCAAAGAAAGTCTCTCCTATTGCTTAATTATGCAATACAGTGTTATATGTGTGTGTGTGTGTTTGGGCATGTGTGTATATCCATAAAGCTCTTCAGGCCCTATAGCCTGTGCTCAACAGCCAGACAGTGGGATGTTTAGACTTATACAAACACTTCAATTGGCAGAGAGTTGAATTGAGTCTATTTCAACCCATTCTGGCTGTAAAGGACAAGCCCCAAGACAATGACTGTTTTACACTCCTGTTAGTGTGATCCAGTATGTAATATTCACTCTATAATGCAGCCATGTTTTTTAGGATGTAACCACTGAAAAACAGTGTCTTCAGTGTTGCTGGATGTAAAAAATAAAAAAAAAAAGCACTTTACAAGCACCACCAGTGGACAATCTATAAATCGAGTCATGCATATATCCCTTCCAAATGATCAATACTGCAAATACAACAAAGATGATATATGAAATCCAAAAGCTGTGTTGCTTGTTCCTTTCAATGTTGTCGTGCATTGTCTAATTGTCACAGAGATGCTCAGAGCTATTTGGCAGATAATTTTAGAAAGGAAAATAATGACGGCATTGCATGTTTTCAGAACATCGGGAGCTTTTTGATGTCGATATTATTAGCTCATCCTGAGGGCAAGGTTTATAGCTTCAAACCATTCAGGGAGAGGTGCCTGTTGGCATCTTTGATTTTACTCCACTTTAAGTGCTCAGTGTATATTCCTCTGCACTTTCCACAGAGAGGAGGGTGTGCTAAAAATAACCATTTTGTTTAGGAGCAAAATAGATGGGGAACTGTATGCGTGTCTGAGAGGAGGATATAGACAAGGCTGGTGTAGAAAGACTGTCAATGTATATCGGCATAAGCTCTGGAGAGTTAGAGGCATGCAAAGTGAGAAAGAGAATGTGTGTCTGTGTGTGTGTCAGTAACAATAGGAGGAGGACAGGATGTTCAGAAGAGACAAGAATAGATGACAGAGAGAGTGAGGTGCGGGATCAAATATGACACCTTTGTGAAATATTTACGGATAGTCGAAAAATTTTGTCCAGCGGCAAATGCTTCCTAATCCACCCTATTCATAGAGTATTGATTATGTTTGTGTCACTCTCATATCTCGATACTCTGAGCTGTTTAGCCACTGAGTAATGATGATTCCTTCAGTGTTCGAACTATACAGTGGACTTTGGGGGAGCCAACTTGTTGTTTTTTTTATAACGGTCCAGCGTTTATTTTTTTTCTACGAATCTTTGAGTTAACGTGAATTTGCACCGCAGCGCCCCCACACCTTGATGCTCATGACAAGAATAGCATGTATAGTTATCTTTATTGAAGTTAATTAGGTTTAAATCGCCGTCATGCATGGATGAATGATATTTTTGCAATTTTACACATAATAATCCACGATGATCACATTACACAAAACTGAAATTGCACGTCAAAATAACACATTGTCAATATTTTCTGAGACCCCCAAAATTTCACAAATCACGTTTTCAGGGGAGCCCATGTCTTATTAAGGGGAGCCGAGCTCCCCCTAGCTCCCCCGTAGTTCGCACCCTGGATTCCTTTCTAATGCATATTCTTTGTGCTGTTTAGGAATCTGGATTGGTTTTATCATTTAGATGAATGTGGACTGACGCTCACTTTAGAGTCAGGAAGGTACAGACTCTACAGTGGGTATAGAAAAGAATTACCCCCCTTTAAAATAATTACATTTTGTTGCTTTGCAGCCTGAAATGAAGACGGACACAGTTTTTGTTTTATCCAGCTGTATTTACTCAGTACAACTTATAACATCCAAGTATAAAGATATAAAATAAAAAATATTTTCTAGATATGCTCTTTTACTCAAGTATTGCTAGTTGCAATATGTAATGCTGTAAGGGTACATTTACATCTAGTCATTTAGCAGACTCTTTTATCCAAAGCGACTTACAAATGAGGACAATAGAAGAAATCAAAACCAACAAAAGGGCAATAATATGTAAGTGCTGTGACAAGTTTCTGTGTGTGTTTTTCTTTTTACATTTTTTTAAATAATAAATAAAAAAGAAAACAAGAAGATAGAATAGAGAATGCTAGTGTTAGAGGCTACAAATTAGTGTTACAAATACAGATTCAAATTCCGGACAATTCTACATGCTTGTTTCATCTCAATCCCTCTGGTGCTGCCCAAGGTAATGTTTCATTGAAAAGGAGAGCATAGATGCCCTCTAAAGGCTATGTCCTGAAATAATGCACATATATTTTCACTGTCTAGCAAGAGCACATTTTTGCTTTTATGGATGAATCTCACAAGGAAATGTCTGGGTCATATTTCATTCCACAATCAAAGAAAAAAGGAAGATGAAAGATAAAAATTATGTTTTACATAAGAAATTGAAGCCACTTCATAAGAATGTTTTTTTTCTTAATCTTTATTTTATCTTTATTTTATTGATTTATTTTTAACAATTAAGCACATCTTGACCCTATTTACAATAATAAAAATTATTTGGTCCAGATATAATGTTTATGCTTAGAACAACATATTTTACCATGATGTATACTTACTATTATACTTGACAAATTTACTAAACAATTGAAATATTAATTTTCTATGCTTAATTGTTATGAAAATAAAGTTCCCATGCAAAAAAAAAAAAAACTTAGTTGACCTAAAATGGCATTCATTTTCATTATGCAAAAAGTATAATAATAATAATAATAATATAATATAAAATAATGAACATATCAAATAATAAAATTAGTCAATTTAATTATTTTGATTTAGTGGTGAAATTTGACCCGGCTATTTCAGAACGCTTCAAAGCATTGGAATTCTAAAAACCACTACATCATATTTTATGCTTATTATTATTTGCAAAACAAGTGTTCAAGTGTTCAGGTGCCATATGGTCTGGACTCAGATCCAAGAACACGGCCTCCTGAGCTCCACCCTCCACCCTGAGAGATGGAAAACCGGTGGATCAGAGGGAGGTCGGGGCACACTTCACTCACACTGCCCTAACCGGCTGTGTTTGTTTACCACAGATATGCCACATACTGTTGAATTTAGCAGCTTCTGTCAAATATTCTATTAGAAAAATCAGGGATTTATTGACAAAATCACTGAATGCAAAGAGTAAGTCCATGGCGTGTGTTATATTAACAAATACAACAAATAATAAATGAGATGATATGGGAAAGGTTCGCAAAAGATGTTGTAAAGAGTTGAGGGCGTTCCCAGACACCGACTGAGTCAATATGACACATCTAGCAGAAACCAGGGTTACTATCATCCACTTATGCAAGCCTCTTGTAAACCTCTAAAGCTGAACTCTTACCAGGTTTTCTTTCATTCTGTATACATGAACATCCTCATAAATCTGTATGACCGTGTCTCCTGCTGAGTCTACTGCTGTAAGCTGTATTGATGTGAGGTGCAGCGTGATTCTCGTAACCTATACCAGAGATATGAGAAGTCTTAAAATACCCGTCATGAGTTAATATTTCATCACCAACTGCAAGCTCAGCACCGTCTCTCTCCAACAGGGAATCTTTCCTATAGAAACCAACAGAAATGTCACAGATATCAGTTAATGTACTAACCTGAATTTAAATAAATGGAAAAAGACTTAACAGAGCCAGAAATTATAGATATATAGTTTACGCTGGTAAAAATAAATGTTGGGTGTTTTCACAGCGATGCCATAAAAGAACCATGCATTTTGGGTTCCTCAATTTTCCTATAGAAACCAACAGAAATGTCACAGATATCAGTTAATGTACTAACCTGAATTTAAATAAATGGAAAAAGACTTAACAGAGCCAGAAATTATAGATATATAGTTTACGCTGGTAAAAATAAAGGTTGGGTGTTTTCACAGCGATGCCATAAAAGAACCATGCATTTTGGGTTCCTCGAACCTTTTTGTCATTAGTTCTTAAAAAAACATTTGTTTTTTCTTCGTGTGAAGAACATTTGAATACTCTTAAGAACCTTTTTCCACTACAAAGAACCTTTGTGTAATGTAAAGGTTCCATTGATGTTAAAAGTTCTTCAGATGGCAATAAAGAACCTTTATTTTTAAGAGTGCAAGGTCAGTGTGAAGAGGTTTAATTCTCTCTTTAACTAATATCAAAGGGACTGTTTAACTAAAATAATAATAATAAAATTCTGTCATGATTTATGCATTTGTTTCACACTTGAATGTGAGCAGAGGCTTATTCTAAACACTTTACCTGTAAGCAGATGATTTTGCTCTTGCCCACTAGAGGCAGTGTCCAACAACACAAGCGCTCCTTATAGATCAAGTTTCAGCAGCACACAGTATCTGTACAAGCAGCATGTCTACTACAGAGGGAACATCACTAGAGAGAAAAGGACATAAATATTGATAAAATGTCAAAAACTCTTAAAAATAAAAGTTCCAAAAGGGTTTTTTTTTTGTTTTTTTTTTGCAGTAATACCACAGAAGAACCATTCTGGGTTCCCCCCCAAAAAACCTTCTAGTTCCTAAAATAACTTTTTATTATTCTAAAGAACCCTTTTCACTATAAAGAACCTTTTGTGCATCAGAAAGTTCCCATGGATTTTACAGGTTCTTCATGGAACCTTGCATGCCAGTAAAGAACATTTATTTTTAAGAGTGAAGGACAAATGGAAACAACACATTTGTTCTCACTATTGTTTAAACAAGGAAAACGCTTATTTGTGAATATTATTTAGAACATTCTTTCTGTATCATATATTTGGGATTATTGTTGCAAGGGCTATATCCAATACCTACTGCATCAAAAGCTATATAAAAGCTCTAGCAAAGTCTAGCCTATAGCTTAAAGTCTCAAATTAGGCTAATTTAGTTAATTCTGTCCTACAAACAAAAACATTTTATATTGTATTCTCAGGTAAACAAGTGTTAAACAGAGAATGAGAGTACTACATTCTTTTTGGTGGCTAACCAAATTATCCAAAATGTTTATAAAATGAACATTCCGCACACTTGCATGTTTGGAACTTTGTGAATGACAGACATTCCAATTCTGTGGGCGTAGATTCTATTGGAGCCTGACTGTGTTTAAAATAGCCAGAAGTTGTACTTCAGGTACTTCTAAGAGCATTAAATGATTACTTACTTTTGTTCATTATCTTCAAGACAAGATGAGTGTTTTCTCTTTGCTGTAAAAGTTTTATGTTGATAGTTGCGTTGTTTCAACTCGAGATATTCAATTTACATATATTTGCAGTTTTGACCTCCAAAATCTTCTACAATATTGTTAATCACCTAGAAACATAATTTTGCACAAGTAATATAATGCAAAAAAATATTACAGACCCATAATTTTGCACAAGTAATATAATGCAAAAAAAGATTACAGACCCCAGAAGGCCGATTTATAAGCTACCATTACTGTTCCCTTGAGCAAGATGCTTAACCTCTAGTTAACAAGATGTACAGTAAGTCTCTGATAAACAGAGAATAATGAAGTAATATAACAACACCGCCCTCCAACAATCAATCCCTCCAATTTACCGTCTGACCCATTTTCATAATTTTGTTCATTATCTTCAAGACAAGATGAGTGTTTTCTCTTTGCTGTAAAAGTTTTATGTTGATAGTTGCGTTGTTTCAACTCGAGATATTCAATTTACATATATTTGCAGTTTTGACCTCCAAAATCTTCTACAATATTGTTAATCACCTAGAAACATAATTTTGCACAAGTAATATAATGCAAAAAAAGATTACAGACCCCAGAAGGCCGATTTATAAGTTACCATTATTGTTCCCTTGAGCAAGATGCTTAACCTCTAGTTAACAAGATGTACAGTAAGTCTCTGACAAACAGAGAATAATGAAGTAATATAACAAACACCGCCCTCCAACAATCAATCCCTCCAATTTACCGTCTGACTCATTTTCATAAATAAACTAGCATTTAAAGAATCAATGTGAGTAACACTAAAGGCCCAAGAGGTGTAAATGTTAAAACCCATTTGTTTATAGAAAGCATCATCTCGTTGTAAGTGAATTGGACTGCATAAAATCAATGGAGCCATTCCATTACTCTCAGCCCTATTGATCGCATACAGTGGAAAAGAGCAGGCTGGCCTGTGTCAAACGGAGAGTCCCTAAGTCTGTGAGAGTCTGGAAGAGTGTTGCTAAAGTGATAGACAGTCTGCCTCAATGTGGGCAGGTCTGTGAAATACTATAGACAAACTGTAGATCTTAATAGGCCAAGTTTCATTTCACATGTAAGACTACACAGGTGAGAGACAGTTAACACTTGACACGCCACAGCATAGCCATATTACAATGGCTGCAAAAAGAGTGTGGACACTTAAGCCACACTTTTAAAAAGTATTAATGTCAATAAATATCCTACCTAATGAGCTAATGAAATGTAATATTTAGCCTAACAAACTTATTTTTGTGAAATGTTTTACACTGTATATACAGTACACACTACCGTTCAAAATTTGGGGTCGGTAAGATTATTTAATGTTTTTGAAAGAAGTCCCTTATGTTGACCAAGGCTGTTTATTTGATTAAAATTTCAGTAAAAACAGTAAAATTGTGAAATATTATTACAATTTAAAATGACTGTTTTCTATTTGAATATATTTTAAAATGCAATTTATTCCTGTGATGCAAAGCTGAATTTTCAGTATTATTACTCCAGTCTTTAGTGTCACATGATCTTTCAGAAATCATTCAAACATGCAGATTTGTTGCACAAAAAATATTTATTATTAATGCTGCAAACAGCTGTGCTGCTTCATATTTTTGTGGAAATTGGGATACTTTTTTCATGATCCTTTGATGAATAGAACAATAAAATAACAGTATTTAGTTGAAAAATAAATCTTTTGCAACATTCTAAATGTCTTTGCTGTCTCTTTTGATCAATTTAAAGGGGTCATATGATGCAATTTCAAGTTTTCCTTATGACACTTTCTGAATGTGCAGTTGGAAGGTCTACCATTATTTGGCATTGCATTACATTTAGTTTATATAACTATGCAATGAACTTCATACATTTGCAAATGCACAACTACTTTTTGGGGTCACTGTTTAAAAAAGCCAACAGTTTTTAATCACTCCTTGCACACAGTGACTCCAAGGACAGAATGAGTACACAAATATGAATGTTAAAAGTTTATAGATGGAAAAAAGTCAGTAAGAATACTGCAATACATGCAAGTTATACAGCTTGTTCTGGGAAATGTGCCCTAGAAATATCAACTCATGCTTTCCAGCTATAAATAAGCAAATATGAGGGGCACGGCTACTTTCAGGCCCCATTCATTTCAGATGTAACTCAGTTGAATCCTTGATTCTCTAATACGCATTTTTGCATGCCAGATAGCATCTGCTTAACCAACGCAAACAACACCAGTGTTGTGGGACGACTCTGCTGCTGTACAATAGGCTGGCCAGATGGCTCCACAGTGTGAGACTGATATAAGTGTAAACGACTCCAGAGAGCTGGCGCGCACCTGTGAGAGCTGTTGCGGAACTAATTAAGAGGGGTGGCTGCGCTAACAGGCTGCTTCCAAAACTGGCAGGTACAGGTAGAACGCTTCCAAAATAGGTGGTAATCTTAAGTGCATATGGTCTGTTTTATTGAGAAATCTTTAGCTGAGGGAATGACACTACTGTAACAGGTGAGTGTCTCTCGAATAAATTAGAAGGACAATCCCACAACCGCTACATAAAAAACATTCTCTATCTCTATTTATAGGAGCTTTTGCTAATTTATACTGTCTGAGTGATACTCTGGACTACATCCAGAACCCTTTATAGGCTCGATCCCTCTGGGCGAGTGGATCATTTCTGGCCTCACCGGGAACCCGCTGCTCGATCCTTTAATGGGTGTGATGCAGCAATGCAAACGAAGCAACTGTAGCCGGCTCCTCATTACTTAAGACAATTAAAAAGAAAAAGGGGTGTCTGCATCAGAACACTAAAAATAAAATAAAATAATAAAATAAAATAAATATTTACACATTTTCAACAAAAAAAAAAAACACACACACATATATATACGGTAATATTTTAAAATGTAACAAATAAAAAAAAAAGGTTAATCAAAAAGAAAAATAATTAAAAGGCCTGTTTGCAAAAAATTTAATATTTTTGCAAATATTTACCAATATTTGACTGAATTTAACTGAATATATAAAAGAACTGTACACTGCTCTAATGTGGGTTTTCACAAGAATGTTATACATTTACACATATAATATGTTATGCTTATTTTTATATGGTGTAATAAGTTTATTCCATGAATGCAATATAAAAATTAAAAAACAATTAAAAGGATAAAATTGTATGACAGAATATAATTGGATATATAAAGGAATTGTGCACTCCTCATATAATAGTTTATGTACATTCATGTGTGTGTATATATACTGTTTGTGTGTGTGTATATATACTGTGTGTGTGTGTGTGTGTGTGAGAGAGAGATTAATAAATTACTTTTCTTTAATTTTCTTTAAACTAAATTTAAATCCTTTACATATCATCTCACAAATATTTACCAATATTTGACTGAATTTAACTGAATATATAAAAGAACTGTACACTGCTCTAATGTGGGTTTTCACAAGAATGTTATACATTTACACATATAATATGTTATGCTTATTTTTATATGGTGTAATAAGTTTATTCCATGAATGCAATATAAAAATTAAAAAACAATTAAAAGGATAAAATTGTATGACAGAATATAATTGGATATATAAAGGAATTGTGCACTCCTCATATAATAGTTTATGTACATTCATGTGTGTGTATATATACTGTTTGTGTGTGTGTATATATACTGTGTGTGTGTGTGTGTGTGAGAGAGAGAGAGAGATTAATAAATTACTTTTCTTTAATTTTCTTTAAACTAAATTTAAATCCTTTATATATCATCTCAAAACCCTCACAAAACATCAGTCCACCACCCATTCCATTATGGCTGTCATCAAAAACATTCACACTGTAGGAGCTTTCCCTCTTTACTCTTTCTGTCTGGCATGATTGCAATAGATTTACGGTTACATTATTCCTCGTTTTTATCTCTCTCTGTCTCCCGTCTCAAATCCATGACTGGCTGTTCATTCTGTTAATCTGGCGAACCCTCGCCTGCTGGCACCGGTTCTGCTTAAGTTGGCAAGAACGTCAAGAATGAATTACAGTCAGCCTTCCGGCGTGCAGGAAACTTGGGATTTAGAATGAGGGATTTTGCTCTTATATGGAATATGACACTGCGCTAATTGCCCCTCACAGTCCACAATATGCCATTACCATATGCATAGACAAGCTCAAATGAATTTTCAGTAGCTATACTTTAGTTGACATAAAAACTGCCAACTGTGTTTGAATCAGCTCAGACGAAATGTGATTCATGACTGTTTTTCCCAGGTGTGGTTATAGTGCAGCAAACGCAGTCATGTGTTGTTTTAAAGCACATATTTTTGAGAACGACAACAAGAATTGGAAACCTCAGCTTTAAAGGCCCTCTTTTCTGAGCCATATGCACATAGTGAATGAGAACAAGACTACCGATTCAATTCCGGTGTTATGTAACAAAATGAGTGTCGGCAGAAGGATCAGTTCTCTAGCGCTTTGTGTACACACGCCTGGGTGGTCCATCAAATGCAAGGGGCAACAAATAGGACATTTTCTTAATAATATTGATTGTAATTTTGACATTATGTTTTCCTAAAAATCTGAGGTACATAGTTTCGCATAGAAAGACTTTTGCACTATCAACTTGGTAAAATTTGCACCCAAACAAACAACAAACACAATTTTGAAAACGTTTTGTCATCAGTGCAACAGAGTGGTTTTTAAAAGTTTAGTTTTTAGAAAGTGCAAAAAGCCAGCCGTTGTTGCTTGCAACATGCATCAGGTGGTCCATGAACGATCCGTGGATGTGTCGTTCCTGAAACTAAAGCATGACATGAATTCACGTTGTTCAAAGTATGATGGGTTAGCACATATTCAATCAACTGATACAGCAACACTTAGGCCACCAATGTCTCATGGCCCTCCGTCAATCAATAATTGGGTGACATTCAACTTCTCCTCACCTTTTGTTTGAGTTTCACAGTGGATCATTCAGCACTTTTGCGACCTACTCAAAACCCTTACTCAGGCCCTGCTGAACATTTATAAAGATATGTAGATTGTCTGGAACCAAATCAGTGTATCACAGCACTTAGATACATTCTTACATTTTTGTATGTCTCATTTGCAGTTGCCAGACATCAGCAAGAGGCTAAAAGAAGACTTGATGAATGGCCCCTTTCACTTCTGCCTCTGGACCCTAAACAGAATTGCACTGGATCTCCTGTATAAGCAGTCTAATGTTCTGGACTGTGTGCAGTGTAGTTGAATTGCTGCTGAGCACTGCTGCAGATGTTTGTATCTGTATGTGTGCGAGAGCGTATGCGCTTGTGTGTGTTTGACAGCGATACTGGGTGCCGAGTCAGGTCCCCTGAGCTGATGGGGGAGGAAGGAGCCCGAGATGTATGTGATGTGATTTGTGTGCATTTCTATGCGAGTTAAAGTGTGTGTAAATGTGTGCGCTTATGTGTTTGACAATAATGCCAATTCAGGTCCCATGAGCTGATATGATGGAAACAGGTCGAAACATATGTGATGTGTGCATTATACAAACGTGTGTATGTGTGTGTGCATTAATGTGCGTTAAATAGAGTGGCAATGTTCAAAATTGAAAATAGCTTACTACTTACAGAATGCTATATACTGTATATAAGTGAAAAAAATGTGCTTTGTTCCACAATAATTGTATCAAACAGTAGTGTCAAATTATTAACACATGACATCATACATTTATGTTCAATTCAGTGAGTGGCTTTAAAAATAAACAAATAAAATAAAATAAACATTATTTTGCATTTTTAATCCATTTATACACTATAATTCAAAAGTTTGGGGTCAGTAAGATTTGTATTTTTTTTAAAGCAAGGAAATATTCAGTTGATCAAAAGTGTACCATTTATAATGTTACAAAAAAAAATTTTAATAAGTGCTGTTCTTTTGAGCTATATCCTCAAATACTCCTGGGGGGGAAATGTATCACCATTATTTCTTGAGCAGCAAATCAGCATATTAGAATGATTTCTGAAGAATCATGTCTGGAATAATGATGCTGAAAAATCAGCTTTGCCATCACAGGTATAAATTATATTTTAAAATATAAGATGATAGAAAACAGTTTTTTTTTATTGTAATATGATTTCACAATGTTACCATTTTTACTGTAAGTTAATGCAGCCTTGGTGAGCATAGGAGACTACTTTCAAAATATTTTTTTCAAAAAGTGCACTGCATTGTGGTATACAATATTCTACACAATAATGATATGTCCCATAGATGGTATAATCCTACATGATATCTCACCTGTCTCAACAAATATCATCTAATGTAGGAACTTTTTAACTCATTAACACAATTTATTTGCTTTAAAGTCAATAACTAGTTAATCTCTCTCAATGCCAGCATGAAGTTCGACACAGAGTGCCATTCCATTGCACTTTTCTATGTATAAAGTAGAAAATTTCAACATTTTGAGCTTGTCTTCCAAGTATTCTATGACCATTAGCATACTATACATACTCTATAATAGCATGCTACTCCAAACATAGATTTAGTGTCTATGTAACTGCATATGTCTATGCAACTTGCGAGTGTGAGTGAGAGTAACTGTGAGTACGTATATGTGTGTGCGTGCTCTGGAGATGTTGCTCTGCTTGCTTACTCGGCATGAGCTCAGGTCCTGCCGTCCTTTACTCAGCGCTGTTTGCCCCGCAGAGCTCTTGCCGGCTCCCGTGCCGTGGGGTCCTGCTCTGACACCCCAAAACAGACAGACTGACAGAAAGCAAGAGAAACGCACACAGAAAGGAGAACCCGGTATAAGGTTTAAAAAGCCAAGCCAGATGCGAAAGGTAAGGTGTGTGTGTGTGAGCATGTGCGTCGCTCTGATGGCAGCCGTGGGTCTCAAGTTACTCAAGAGGCATAAGATTACTGAAAGGGAGAGAGCTTAAACAGAACACAAGGGTGTGCAGAAATCTGATTGTAACGTAGGCTGAGAAGAGGAGCAAGACTAGAGAGGGACAGAGGCAAAAAAGAGGAGCCCCACTCATCCTGGATCACAGCGCTCACAGAAGGACCGTCCTGCCCCAGATGCTTTCCCTGGTGGGTACTTCATTGAACGTTTGACCGTGTTTGGTTTTATAGATGTGCTTAAGCATGTACTTTCGGTCTTTTGGATTCTGTTTTTTGAGAAGGATATAAGTAAGAGTTCAGATTAAGTTTGGATGTAAATTAATTTATTGGATATGAATGGAGCTGTTACAGAAGTTTAGAAAGCTAGATGCTGTTATTTGTTCTCTCTGGCAAGCCACATATGTGCTGTGAAATGTGACTCTTTAAGCTTTAGCTGTATTTAGCTTTAAGAAATTAGGAGTGAGATGAAGATTAGAAATAGTTTGTTGTTTGATTTGATGTTGATTTTTGGAATGAATGATGGTTCAAAAGTTTAAGACTAGTATATATGTGGGTATATATGTCATTTTAAATTATTGTATTAGTACATTTGAATCTTTATTTGATTTATTATAATCACTATATTCTCAATTTCAATTTATTTTAAAGGGATAGTGACCCTTTATCAGATAGATATTACCTGATTCATAGTAGCACACAAGTTCTAAAATATAATTTTTTAATTTAAAGAGATAATTACCCAAAAATGAAAATTCTGTCATTATTTATTCACCCTCATGTCTTTGCAACTTGCATGACTTGTTCTTCTGTGGAACATAAAATAAAATATTTTGAAGAATGTTTTGGAGACCATTGACTTTCCAAGAAAGAAAGCCATACAGGTTTGGAATGACATGAGAGTGAGTAAATGAGAGTTTTCATTTTTGGGTGAACTGTCAAAAATTATGTTGAAAATGTATATGTTAGACCTTCTGTGCTGCTATGAATCAGGTACTATCTGACTTTGAAACTAAGACAGCTATAGCATCTTGTCTAATAATATTTCTACGATTCAAGCCAGCGGAAATGATTTGTGCTGATTCGTTTATATATGAAACCATATTTTCACACAATTATGCAAACAATCTAACACATAAAGTACAAAACGTATGTGATGCGCCTTTACACATGCACGTGCCCTGAGGTGCTTGATACAAAACAATGACTTTGTACCTGTGATGCATGCGGGGAAACTTTCCCACACGTAGGTGATCGATCTTCTAGACACATTGCGAGCACACACACACAGCTGAAGGATATAGATGTCATCCTTGTCCGTGGTGCATTTTCACATCTTCAGCATTTTCCCCAGACAAAGCACTGCAGGATAAGGACGGAAGTTTCTGTCACTTATAACTTTTATCCATCCTGCCATCGCTACATAACTGCACCCTCGCATGTGGATCTGTAAACCCTGCAGTTTACCCTGCTGATAATACACTGAAAAAATGTGAAAATAAATAGATAAAAACAGCATGTAACGCGTTAAATGTGAAATTTTGAAGTAGAAAAATGTTTACATTATTTACAAATAAAAAATATTTAAGTGCAGAGTATATAGTTAATACTTGTAAATAATATATATATGTTTGTGCTAAGTGTGTGTGTGTGTGTGTGTGTGTGTGTGTGTACCTGGTATTTATCACGTTATGGGGACCAAATGTCCCCACAAGGATAGTAATACTAGTAAATTTTGACCTTGTGGGGACATTTTTGAGGTCCCCATGAGGAAACAAGCTTATAAATCATACAGAATGAGTTTTGTTGAGAAAGTAAAAATGCACAAAGTTTCCTGTAAGGGGTAGGTTTAGGGGTAGGGTTGGTGTAGGGCAATAGCACATACAGTTTGTACAGTATAAAAACCATTACGCCTATGGAATGTCCCCATAAAACATGGAAACACAACATGTGTGTGTGTGTGTGTGTGTGTGTGTGTGTGTGTGTGTATCAAATAAGTCAAGCTTACTGTCATTAAACAGGTATAATGAGGTTAGTTTCCTTTTCTTTCACAAGGTCATTGCAGTTACTGTTGAATAATGTAGGAAATAAATAAATATAAAGAAGTACAATAAATAATAAATAAACAAAAGGTGCAGAGTGCATGGGATACAGGTAACAAAGGCAGCACAAAATATTACAATTGTGTAACATAAGTCTTTCTGAGAAGAGTAGACTTAAAGGGGTCATATGATGCGATTTCAAGTTTTCCTTTCTCTTTGGAGTGTTACAAGCTGATTGTGCATAGATGAGATCCCTGAAGTTGCAAAGACTAAAGTCTCAAAACCAAAGAGATATTCTTTATCAAAGTTAAGACTCTGCCACGCCCCCCTAAAACGGCTCGTTCTAACACACCCCACATATCTAC
>NW_015646846.1:1832894-1846423 GCF_001515625.1 Sinocyclocheilus rhinocerous | reverse complement strand
GAGGCGGGGCATAGAGGACCTACAATAATGTACAGTATTTGAAAAATAATGTGTTTTTTGAACATTAAAGCATGTCAACATATTCTGTTACACAAAATACACAAAATAATGATCTTTAAAAAAGCATCATATGACCCCTTTAAAAAAGAGGCAGCAGAAAATTGAAATTCTAATCATCTGACCATTTAATCACCCTCAGGTTGGCCAAAACCCTTTATTCTTTCTTCTGTGGGACACATAGGAATATATTTTGAAGAAAGTTCGGCTCTAAAACTCGTTTTTCAAAATATCTTCTTTGTGTTCCACAGAAGGAAGAAATGCATACAAGTTTGGAACAACATGATGATAAATTATTTTTGGGTGAACTGGGTGAGCTCTCTCTTTAAGTAAAATGCAGATATTCAGTCATACTGTATGTGGCCACTACAGCTGGGCGAATAACAATTTAAACAGTATGATGCTGTTATTTATCCTTCAGCACTGGTCAACTTTTCCTTAAAAATTCAACACCAGCACTGCAAACATGCACTTATCATATAAACGAGGCCATCTTGCCAATGCTGTAAAAAATGTGGCCACATGAAACAGAATGCCCATGTAACCCACCCATCCAACAATGCTACTCTGACAATGGAAAAGATAGGCCCTGCTGTATACTAATAGGGTCAATGGAATATAACGCAGAGCGAAGGTGAGAGGTGTGCGTTACCTTCCAGTGTAGCCACACAAGCTGTCATGGAGCCAGAAGCTTTTCTTTTTGGCGACTGTGTGTTCTATGGTGTCAAGTGGTAGGGGTAGCTGTTTAAATCCTCTGTTAAGGTTATGGTTACCTGTCTCCATTAAACTCTCTGGAAAATAGAACGCTGTAGATAAGAGGCCCAAACTGGACCTTTGACCCTGAGAGCAACAGCACTGGAATCCAAAAGCTGCTTTAGTTGGATTTGGAATAAAGTGTGTTGAATGTATATATTAAAAGAATATTCTAGGTTAAACATCTTAAACTGTCACTGATGCTGTTGATTAATACAGAAACTAACAACTAACCTCAAACTAACTAAAACTACTTCTACCACAATATCGTAGCATAGGGCACTGTTGCATAGAAGATTACTCTTTTTCAATTGGTATAAATAACTTAAGAATGATAAGTTTGCATAAATTAAACTGTAATACATTAATTATAAATAACAATCATTAACATTCTAAAAAAAAAACTCCCACCATTTGCACAGACATGCCTAATGAACTATTTGGTTTCGACAATCGATTGCTACTCCACTAGAGCATAATGCGCAGGAGAAAACAATACAACAAAATTCGAATGGAAATTAATAAAGCATTGCAATATAATCATTTCTAATAGGTATGGCACAAGATTAGTGTAATTACTTACCAACATTATCTGTGCAGATTATAACCCAAAACTTATTCTGTGAACATGTAAAAGCTAGTGCTTTCACTCAATGTGTGCAAAAATAAAAGAAGTGATGTAACAATATGTTGCTTACCTGAAACTCAACCTAAAGGAATTACATCCATATCAGATAACCACAAGTTAATCTAGAAGAGTCTAGTCCGACAGATAAAAGGATGATTGAACCAATTTTACAGCTCAATAAAAATAATAAATGTTATATGGAAGCAATTAAATTAATATGCCCCTTTTGTAAAATAAATAAATAAATATTATTTATTAATAATAATAAATAAAAAACAAATAAATAAATGCATTTTAGTTTGTAAAAACTGAATAAATGAGTCAAAATTACTGCCTGTGGGAACTGTCACGGATGCTGTTAAAACGAGTTTAACTTATATTACACCTGGAACATAAAGTCTGAGGTCTGAATCTTTCAATATTTCCTGGCTGTCTCCCAAAAATCATGCTAAATGTGTCTGTAACCGAAGATTTGTGTCTGCTTACAATTTCTGGATTCTTTTGCTGAGCGTTATTAATTCCATATTCAACAGTGTAAGTACAGCTCTATTGCTGTAAATACTACAATACAGAAGATGTGAATTCAAATGTGTGTGTGTGTGTGTGTGTCACTAAAAGAGGCCATAAAAGAGAAATGATGATAAAGTGCAGTTCTCAGCTCTCAAGCACACTTGGCAGTAGATAGAGAGGACAGGAAAACATGTTCAGTTTGAATGCATTATTTATGCTTTTTTTTTTAGCAACATTCAAGGAGAGACTAAATGCAATCTGTTAGTTGTAATGTATATCCTTACAGGATATTGGCCATGCCAAACTTGTATAACTTAGAAATTGCCAGTAAGGTATCACAAATGTTGTTAACGTATTATTCACTGAAAATCATGACATGAGTTCATGAGAAAAGCAGAGAGGATTGATTCATTTGGTAGAGGTGCTGGATTCATTCTCATCTCTGTTGAATTGTTCTTTTGGGTTAAATATTTTAAGTGAATTGGTTGATTAAGCTACCAAGGCAGGCCTGGATGATTTGTTAACGCATCAGACAGATCTGATGACTGTTAAATTCACTGTCAAATTTCAGTGTGTTCTTTATACAAAGCTATCATACAGAATCAGAAGACTTGGAATATAGCACATCTTTCATTGTATTTTAATAATAGTTTTGAAACCCTTGAAAAGAAGGTCCTACAGGATTGAAACAACAAAAAGGTGAATAAATAATAACACTTCATTTTTGATTGAACTAATCCCTAACCTATAATGTGCATGCTTAATTTTGAATGGACTGCAGTTGAGTAAAGTATCGAGTAAAATAATTGAGCCTAAAATCTCTGTTTGTTCCTATTTCATTGTCTTGTTGTAGAGTTTATATTACTTTAGATTGCTTTAATTGTTTCCTAGCCTGACTAATGTGCAACATTACCTTTGATGCAGTAACACATCTGTTTTGTTCTCTTTGTCTTAATCTGCAGATCAGCTGACCGTATCTTGGGATTCGGCTCTCTGCTGCAGAACCAGCCTGAATCTTTTCTGATCTCTTTGCACTTTGTGGTGCAGAGTGGGCTGGCTGGCTGGCTTGTGCTTTTGGCTGCCCGTCTGTCATTTCATCCTGGGTTAGGAGCCTGAGCTCAGCCCCAGGGAGGGGAGGGAGGCCATGGAGGTTCCTCTAGTCAACTTTGAGAACCTGGATGACATCGGAATCAATCTGGGAGACCCGAGTGACTCGGGATATCCAACCTCACCCACCTCAGATGCCCTGGAACCAAACCAGGGGACCCATGGCATAAACTCAATCACACACTCACCTCAGAGAGGAAGACAGCCGAGGCACTCACCTGCCTCTCCACCAACACTCAGCAAGAAAGGAACAACAAGCTGCAACAGCCTGATTTCCAACTGGAAGGTTCTGATAAGCAGTGAGGGCAGTCCCAATGAGGCACTTCTAGGAAAAGTTGCCAAGGATTGTTGCGAGGACTATTTTGCTGAAAAGGAGAAATTCGAGGAGGGTGAACAAAAAGTGGTTATCAATGTCTCAGGGATGATGTACGAGACAACACTTAAAACTTTGAATCAGTTCCCAGATACCTTGCTTGGAGACCCCATGAGAAGGATTGACTACTTTGACCCCATGAAGAATGAGTATTTCTTTGATCGCAACCGCCCCAGCTTCGATGGAATCTTGTATTTCTATCAGTCCGGAGGTAAGATTCGGAGGCCAGCAAACGTGCCATTGGATGTGTTTGCTGATGAGATAGTGTTCTATCGACTAGGGCATGAGGTCATGGAACAGTTCAAGGAAGATGAAGGTTTCATCAAAGACCCTGAGCCTCAACTCCCAACCAGTGAGCTTCACCGTCAATTCTGGCTGCTCTTTGAGTACCCAGAGAGCTCCAGTGCTGCCAGGTCAGTGGCCTTAGTGTCTGTTTTTGTCATCACTATATCTATTTGTATCTTCTGCCTGGAGACGCTCCCGGAATTCCGTGATGAGCGTGAATTTATGCCTGCTTTTGTCAACTTAACCCGTGACGCCAATGGAACGCTTCTATCCCCTACTCCTCATCCTAAGGCCATGCTCTCTGCTTTTACTGACCCTTTCTTTGTGGTGGAGACCATCTGTATCATTTGGTTCTGTTTTGAGCTTGGAGTACGTTTCATAGTGTGCCCCAGCAAGAGCGAGTTTTTCAGCAATATCATGAATGTTATTGACATTGTGTCCATTATGCCCTACTTCATAACCGTCATAACGGAACTGATGGCCACCCACGATGAAGACCCCACCGCCAACCAGAACATGTCTCTGGCTACGCTACGTGTCATCCGATTAGTGCGCGTCTTCAGGATTTTCAAGCTGTCCCGCCATTCTAAGGGCCTCCAGATTCTAGGCCAAACCCTGAAGGCCAGCATGAGGGAGCTGGGCTTGCTTATTTTCTTCCTCTTCATTGGCGTCATCCTCTTCTCCAGTGCCATTTACTTTGCTGAGGTTGACGAACCTGATACTCAGTTCGTGAGCATCCCAGAAGGATTCTGGTGGGCTGTGGTCACAATGACGACGGTTGGCTATGGTGACATGTGCCCTATCACGTTGGGAGGAAAGATGGTTGGGATCCTCTGTGCCATCGCTGGCGTACTGACCATTGCACTTCCCGTTCCTGTCATCGTCTCCAACTTCAACTACTTCTACCATCGTGAAACAGAGCAGGCGGAGAAACAGATGATTGATGCTGCTGCTGAGGCTGCTGCAAATCAGAAAAGCAGTTCTGAAGAGAAGTATGAAAGCAATTACTCGCTGGACAAGAGCAATGGGAATTGGCAGACAGGGAAAAACGGCATTCCATAAGGATAGGTATATTTCTCATTACTAGCAATAATGACTATACAACAATGCACTTAGAAACTCTCCGTTTTATGTTTTGACAACTGCTTAATTTAGAGTTCTACATTTGTACCTAATGCTATGCATATACCAACAGTACCTTTGCGGAATGTGCTGTTTCAAAGGGAGACCTTAAACAGGACGCTGTTTTAGCCAAAGGCTGCTAAAAACACCTTTGATGGATGACTATAAAACCTCAGAAGCACTATTTACTAAAAGGAAGCATATTACAAATATTGTAAGGAACATCCCTTTAAGGCTTTACAATAATACAAACTGAAATGCACTGAACTGAAAAAAGGAATATGAAACACAGAAGAAAAAAAAGTACTCATGTCATCATTTGTGAGTCAAACGGCTGCGTTTGACTGAGGTCAAAACAAGCATTTAATTAATCGCGATTAAGTGCCTGTGTTGCCGAGTCCCTCAAATTAATGCCGAGGAATCATGAATCTGCACTCTGAGCATCCACCTAGTACCACCTTTTGCTGATGTTGTCGCTCCTTTAGAGTTTTGCACTGACATCACCTTTTGTCGCTGCTGCTCGTGAGAGAAAAAGCTTATGCCAAACTGTTATCCATCTTTCAATGTCACCGAATGTCTCCTCTAACAGCCCTGGTAGTTGTCATACATAATCAGGACTGTTTGGAATTTAAAAACAGTATCCTACGCATGCAAGTATGTTATATTTGGATGACCCACCGTGCTGTGGCAGCATCTGCTTGCTGCTCGTCCCAAATTTCCTTTGGTGTTTTTATTCTTGTCAACATACACACAGAATGAGATGCTAGAACTCTATCTTTAGGGTGAGATTTCTTTCTATGCTGAGTAAGTTCAAGTTTTGGTACACACCTTTGCTTGGCAATTTCAGTCAAATATTAGTTTCACATCATATCTTGTCACTTGTTTGACCGAATATATATGAAAGTATTGATGATAGCTAGTAGGATACACAGCACTTACTTCTTTATCTAAAGGCTTCACTGGCCTACTATCAGCCTTACTCATTATGCACACGGATATGTATGGCTGGAAAACGCACAAGAATTTAAGCATACATTTATATGAGTTAGCCATTCAAAATATATACTTGTCGGTCAAACGGAGCACACATTAAAAAAAAGCTTTAATTTGATTGCAGCAAATATATCATCTAATCCAGCCTAATGACTTACTTGTAAATGTTTGCAACATCAGGACGTTTCTTGTGGATTTATCTTATAAACAGAACAGGAAGAATCATTATCTTACAAGCATATTAGTAACATTCATAAGTATATGAAAGCAATTGCACAATGTTTTTGTCATGCAATCATGCAAATGAGCACTCATGTCTGTCTTTGCCCATGATTGTAATAGATGACATGTTTTGTTTCACTTATGAGACGTTGTCTTTCAGAGGAGTACAATTTCTGTCTTTGGAATAAGAGTAAGACGTGTTATGCTAATCACATGATTTTTAATTTTTCAGTGATTTCACTATGCTTACAGAAATCTGTCTCTCCATAACTTGATGTTTCTTTATTGCAGGAATTCCCTTTTATGAGAGAATATTTCCTGTTTTATTCAAATTTTAAAAATTGCGCATTTGCATGTTTTTGTAAAAAGCAAAGTTGAAAAAATATAGAGAACAAATGTTTCCAAAGCAAATTTTGATTGTAGCATTTCAGCACTGACTAAAGCAAACCAATACAGCACTTTTCACGGAAGCTGAAATACGTTTTCCAATAAGCTTGAAAATGAACTTATGCCAGCAGGTAACATTGCATTTTTCAGACACTAATGTATAATTGCAATATAGAACTTAAAATGCTTTTTATCATGCCGTTGTACATTTTAAAAGGTGCATGAAAACACTGAGATTAAAGAATATGATAAAAATGACCATGCTTTGACTAGAGGTAGAAATATAATATTTAAATCAACCCTCCATTGTGTCAATGGAAAAACTTTAAGTATATTTCCGTGTGCATGCATTTTATGTCATAGTATGCTGTAATATCAATAGTAATATTGAAAGTCATTGTTCAATAAATCCTGAGAGTCTATTTAAATTTTTTTACAATTATCCCACCGACGAAGGTGATAATGCCAGTGTTATGTGGTCATTATGGCATTTAGCATCTCATGAATGTATGCAATGGCTGTATGATATATCTTGATTGTTTAAGCACTATATTTTATTTATGATATTCTGAGTGCCTTTTATTAAATATATATTACATTTATTGGCTCCATCTTTGTGGGATTTGACAAGGACTCACACATTCTCATTGTATGATTACGTGGCGAACAAACACAAAATCATATATGCTTATCGTAATAAAATGAAACAAAAATGTCCTTAAAATAAAACATTAAAGACCAAAAAATTGGTGCAATGACATTTGCTTCTGTTTTTAATTCACTGCACTTTTCACTTTTCAAGTGTAAAAAAGTCTTTTAACTAAATAAATTACAAAATGCCCTCCACTAATATTGGCACCCTTGGTAAATATGAGCAAAGGTGGCTGTGAAAATAAATCTATATTGTTTATCTTTTTGATCTTTCATTCAAAAAAATTAAAAAATTCGAACCTTTAATTGAAGTAAAACAATTGAAAGTGGGGGGAAACTCACATTATGAAATAAATGTCTTTCTCCAATGCATGTTGGCCACAATTATTGGCACCCCTAGAAATTCTTATGAGTAAAATATGAAGTATATTCCCATTCATTTACTCAAGGAGTAAAACCAAAGAATATAGTTCTGATGTGCAGCAAAAGATTGTTGAGCTTCACAAAATAAAAAGTGGATGTAAGTGGATGTTCCTCCATCAGGGCAATAATTAAGAAGTTCCAATTAACCAAAGATGTTACAAATCTGCCTGGAAGAGGACGTGTGTCTATATTGTCCTATAATGCATGGTGAGGAGGAGAGTTTGAGTGGCCAAAGACTCACCAAGGATCACAGCTGGAGAATTGCAGAGATTAGTTGAGTCTTGGGGTTAGAAAGCCTAAAAAAAATATCAAACAGCCCCTACATCACCACATGTTGTTCGGGAGGGTTTCAAGAAAAATCCTCCCCACTCATCCAAAAACAAACTCCAGCATATTCAGTTGTCAGACATGATTGGAACTTCGAACGGAACTGGCTTCTATGGTCAGATGAAACTAAAAAAAGAACTTTTTGGCAGCAAACCGGGATAAAAAGTACCCCATGTCCACGGTTAAATATACTGCTGGATCTTTAATGTTGTGGGCTTACCTGATTGCCTCTGTTAGAAATCTTATAATGAGCCGTGGTTGGATCTTCGATCAGGATCCAAAACAAACATCAAAATCAACACAAAAAATGTGTCACTGAGCACAAAATGAAACTTCTACTATGGCCGTCCCAGTTCCCTGATCTGGACCCTATAGAATATGAGTAGGGTGAACTGAAGAAAAGAAGCACCAAAATGGAGCTGGGAATCTGAAGGATCTGGAGAGAATCTGCATTAAGGAATGGTCTCTGATCTCTTGTCAGGTGTTCTCCAAACTCATCAGGAATTATAGGAGAAAACTCAGAGCTGTTGTCTTGGGAAAAGCATGTTGCAATAATTGGGTGCCAATAATTGTGACCAATGTGAAAAACAATTATTTCATAATAAGATTTTCCCCCCACTTTCCATTGTTTTACTTCAATGATAGGTTAGAATTTTGTGATTTTTTTGAAAGAAAGATCAAAAGGATAAACAATGCAGATTTATTTTCACAGCCAGCTTTGCTCATATTTACCAAGGGTGCCAATATTAGTGGAGGGCACTGTATATTTATTAAGCCAATAAAACACCACCCAAAAACATTGTGGTCAGCACAAACTACATTTAAATGTATAAAGTAGCCTTCAATTTTTACTTTTCAAACTACTTCATGTCAACAACAAAAGATATTACTAGTGTGCTCTTCAAAAATTGTTAAGCCCATTCATTTTGCTATCCTAAGTATGCGCACATATACAGATATACATACAGTATATTAGCATTTAGCTTTGTTTCTTCCCAGAAAAAGACCTGCAACCAGTTTTTACCAATAAGTTCTGAATCACTGCTGTCATTACAAAATGTTCTTCTCATCTGTGGTTTTGCAGTATTATTATTCATAAATCACGATATCAACTCTCAGTATTTGAGAGGGTGGCAGTGTGAAAACCAGTGTATTAAGGTTTTAATACAGTATAAGAGAGGTTAAAAGGTTCGTCTCAGGTCACTGAGATAAGTGAGAGAGCACCTGTGATTTGTTGGCACGACCTGTGGAGTTTTACAGGGACAGAGTCTAAACAGTGCAAGATCCCACAATGAGAGCACATTAATCTTTAAGGCCATTTTGCTTGTGTATGTGTGCGTGCATTAATGTTTCAGAGCTCACCGTCTATGTGGACCAGGTTGTGCCGCTCCATCTGAAAGCAGGTGATGGCGATTTACTACTAATCACGGAACCGGCTTTACTGACGAGATGCGCATGACAATCACATGCGATTAACTGCACAGCTCTATTATAATGTATGTAAAGTATGCAAATGCAGCAGGCATTTTAAGTTGGTCATTCCTCAGTGATCTCAATGTCTTTCCTCACATTCATCAACTGCCAACTGCTCTGAATTGCCAACTTAAAGTCAATATAAAATCTAAATTTGGGCTTGAATATTTGGTTTGATCTTCAAGACCATATAAAAAATTTTGCCCCGATACCAATTTTGCTTTGCATATTTATCCATTTATTCGGTTGAGCTATAATTTAAAACATACACTGAAAAAAATGGTGTAGAATCTATTTTCACTCTGAAAATTTGCTAGTAAAATTCACAGAAATAATTATAAAGAAATTGCAAGTAACACGTCAAATTTTTTAAGTATAAGGACTGAAATAGTATTTTCTTGTAAAACAAACTCCAATAATACCTGTTCTATTTAAAACTTCAAAAAATCTAATTTTACAGTGTAGATAAAAATATTTACGCATCTATGGCAAAAAAAGAAAAAGAAAATAAACACTCATAAATACACACTCACTATTTTAATTGTACTTAATTAGCATTTTGTTCTGATTGCTTTGTCTGTACGGTTATTTCAAGACATGATTGATTTCAGTCATTTGACAGGCAGTCATAAGAAGCACACTTGTCTAGAGGTGAGAGTTGAGACACTAAAATATTGAGCAGTGAGACAGCAAAGTAACCAAATACCGAACTATGTATATAGTATGTAAGAGAACGCTGTTAGTGTTTTGTGGTTATGCAAGAGGAATGCTAGGTATTATATGACTGTCATTTGAGTAGTGTCATTTCTGAAGTATGATATCGCAATATTTGTTTGTCATAAAAATATAGTTTGCTGTATTTTTAGACGTGAGAACACACGGTTTCCAAGCAAAGCAATTAAATAGTTTGATAATATATTTTAGTATATGTTCATTTAAGCAGATAGTTTATTATGTGTATGGTCAAACAAGAAAACAAAATCGCGGAAAAAATACTTTGTGTAAAAAACAAATAGTGGAAAACCCTTTTTCGTTTGGAATGCTACGCATTGCATTTTATACAATTGAACAATATATTTTAAATAAACAGTAATAATTAAATATACTTAAAATATACATTAGAAACTCCTCAGCAGTTACACCGGTCAAATCACAGTCCGGACTAGGTGTCTAATAATGTGTCCTTAATTTTATCTGCTTTTATCTCTAGAACCCGACACTATGCTGATAACCCGATAGGACCAATTAGGAGATTGGGGAAAGAAAAATCACACAAAGCCAGCAATTGCCTTAATACCCTGGAGATACCCTCAGTCTCATATATACTTGACTGGTCAGGTGCACGGTAAGGTCAAACATGGTATGGAGAGAGACGTGTTATAAACAATTAATGGCCAGCCATTTTGTTCTAGTCTTGCACTGTTTAGGCCGTTCAGGACTCTCTAGCACTGCGGCTGGAAAACATTACTAGCAAGTTAAAACTGGGTAAGATTGATTACATCTACAACAGGAAGAAAGTGAAAGAGACTGACCCCTATAACCCGAGCGTGGCTCGATTTGTACTTTCACGCAATCCTGATTACTGGGGTAACTTTAGTATGCAGACCAGACGATATTTGAAGTGATTGCAGCTTTAATCAAAGAAAGGTGACACTTACTAATTTGGGGATTATGGTTACTTACAAGTCTCCAGCATTTTCACTGGAAATCGGAATTCATTTGATGCAACTTAAAACTATCAGCCTCGCATTTCCTGTAACTTTTTTCAGATTTTTTATTATTATTATTGTTTGGTTGTGTTGTGCTTTGCAATGCCAAAGTCATGGGTTCAATTCCCACACTTTCAGAAAAAAGCATACTGTCACTGGGGCGGTACCCTTTCCAAAAGTACTAATATGTACACTTTAGGTACTAATATGTACCATTTAGGGCAGGGGTGGGGAACGTTGATCCTGGAGGGCCTGTGTCCCTGCAGAGTTTAGCTCCAACCCTAATCAAACACACCTGAGCAAGCTAATCAAGGTCTTCAGGATACAGGTAGGTATTTTTTTTCAGGGTTGGAGCTAA
Source organism: Sinocyclocheilus rhinocerous (assembly GCF_001515625.1). Lineage (NCBI taxonomy): Eukaryota > Metazoa > Chordata > Actinopteri > Cypriniformes > Cyprinidae > Sinocyclocheilus > Sinocyclocheilus rhinocerous. The sequence goes on along the minus strand of NW_015646846.1, from coordinate 1,835,045 downwards.
ACTCTGCAGGACAATGGCCCTCCAGGATCAACGTTCCCCACCCCTGATTTAGGGTAAATAAGGTACAAAAGTGTACCGTCCCAGTGACAGCTTTGTACCTTTTTTAATGAGAGTGCAGGGGTAAAAGCAACTGGACATTTTACTTTCAATGGCTCTCAAACAGAGGTCAACTTCATGCAAATGAGCAGAAAAATAATGTGGCAACTACCAACGAGAAACCAAACAGTGACCCGCTGCCTTGTACAGCTGGATTCCACATTCTTGAAACCAGCAGCAAGCCAACTTTTAAGGCTGTTCCCTAGGGATTTTATCGCTGTAAGTGTGAATGGGACATTACATTACATTAGTCACTTATCTCTGACATGTACACATACTCTATGCTTATTTATAATTCGACATGACAGAGATACATCTACTGTGATGTATGGCCATGTGTGTATGCAATAGGCTATGTTTAGAGGTGAGACGACCTTAAGTGTGAAGTGTCATCTTTACTGTAGGAGCTCTCTCCTGAATTCAGATTAATGTAGAAAGTGGAATGGAATTTTTATTTTTCTGAAGGTCATATCAAATTTGATCTTTATATTTTCAATTTATGTACGTGCCCCCTTAGATTTCTGAGCCAAGTGGATTTTGAATGCAGCTTCCAAAAGACAAAAAATAGCCGAATAATATTTTTATATTTGATACAATCACACCGGTGTGATTAGATCGTTCAGTGCAGCACAGCATCAGCTGCTAAATTCAAATCTGCGTTCGCTGGCTGGCTCTGAGCCAGATACAGACGCGTTTGTACAGCGCTGCATTATAACCAATCACACACGGTTCTGTTGAGCTTATGAATGCAATGGCCAATCAGAGGTGTGCAGATGAGTCATCGCTGAAACGCGGTGTTTTGTTCACTTGCTCGCTGACTGAATTCTCTGGCGAATTCTCTAATCAGAAACAACAATGTGCAGATGTGCGTACGAATGTAAGTTAAGATATTCATTTCACAGTGTAAACAGCTTCAGTGATTTAAATGGGAGCTTTTGAGAGTGTCTGAACTCTGGCTTGACTGAATGAAAATGGTCTTTGATAATGTAAATGTTCTTTGCTCACTGTATGAAAGTGTTATAATTAGTAACTTACAATATTGTTATTAAATTCACATTAAATATAAAGTCAGTCGTATTAAAAATATTTTATGGCATGACACCCATATCTGATACTTAAGTAAAAAGTCGGGTTTTTATGTGTAGTTAACAGATTACACTATTAGTCTACTTTGCCCATCACCATTTATTGATCAAATAACATAATCTATAAATGTGCTAAACGTACTAACACATATGTGAGAATCGAGATATTTCCTGATATAGTTAACATGTTTGGAAATGTTTTGAATAAAAAGGAAAAATAAAACATAAGCCTATATCAGTTATACTAACAGTGCTATCGTGGCTGCTGTGTGTAAATGACAAGCATGTGTTCTTTTGAAGTAAGACTATCCAACAATGACAAAAGGAGACAAAAAGTTTGATTTCAGTATGGAGGACCGTTTCAGCTCATTGGTAATATACAGGCACAAAAAAAAAATGATGAGAGGAAGCCTTCCACATTAGAGGTCTACACGAGTCCAAAAATTCGTACCCGAACCCGAAGAGACCCGTAAATGTGCTACACTGAACCGACCCGGACCCGTATATTATTTTGAAAGTTGGACCCGGGCCCGTGCAGAACCGAGAAATGTCAACAATGTACTATCCGGAACCGACGTGGACCGTCAATTATTTGAAAGATGGACCCGAACCCGGCCGGGAAGACACAGACCCGACTGGACCCGATCTGCACATATTCCACAGCAAATTACTATTAACAAGTCGATAAACAAGTTGCGAAAATAATTTACTCTGTGTGCCCATTTGGAATAAAATAACGATTGCTCGTCCAGCCATGGCTGCTGACGTTAGCTTTACTTATTTGCTATCATCTCTGTGCTCTCTGAGCAGAGTCTGAGCAAAAATTTTAGAAATAACAACAAGACTGTTCATTCATAATATTATTTAAAAAATAATCAATAATAACTCACATCACTCATGAAGGTATCCATTATCACCGTGCGTGTGCATTAACTCCGCCCACCCTGCTTCTGATGAAGTCGCTCGTGTT
>NW_015646846.1:1827691-1832829 GCF_001515625.1 Sinocyclocheilus rhinocerous | reverse complement strand
CGGATCCCGGGTCGGGTCCCGGGTCCTCGGGTCTCGGGTCCTCCGTGTAGACCTCTACTCCACATAGCTATGAGAAGCGTTAAACATGGACTCGCATGCAGTTGCCGCACTGTATTAAAGCTTTAATCAGGATAAAACCGTATATTAAAAGCTAACATAAGCAGTAGCATTTACAAATAACAGCATATCTAAAAGTATGAGACAACAACAAACAAAAAACATAGGCCTACCATTAAAAGCCGTGCTTGCACAGGTTCTGCACGATCCTCTTCAATAATATCCTCTGCTTCGCAATAGGATTCAAACTGATAAGTGATATTAACAATGCGTTGTTTACAATACAACCGGAGCACATGCCGCTGAGGTGAGGGGCGGGACGCTTAGACGTTCACTAGAGGTGGTTTAGCCAATCACAACACACTGGGCTAGCTAACCAATCAGAGCCCATCGCCTATTTCTGATAAAAGCAGGAAATGATCAGCCCGTTTCTCAGAGAAGGGACAGAGCGGTGTGGAATAAAGGTAAATTATGTGAAAAATAATGGGGGGGGGTTTTAACGAAGCATTAACACATGTTAGACTGCACCCCATAAACACAATCAAGCCTATAAAAAAACCAGTGAACCACCCCTTTAATAATTTGTGTTCCGAAAATGAACGAAGGTTAGGGGTTTGGAACCACATGAGGGTGAGTAATATTAATGGCATGGTGAACTATCCCTTTAAAATGACTAAAGGGTTTTGCTTGGTTTTTTTTAAATAATACTGTCTTTCTCTACTAGCGTCACCTGCAGTTCAGTCACAAACTCAGGTCCGATCGAAAGTTTACTGGATTTAATATGACGCCCTGTAGAGTATAAAATGTATCATTACAGCCAACAAATGCGTTGGTAATTTGGCACATATTCTGCTTTAACGTAGACGCTGTCTCAGGCAAAACTCAAACCCCCTGTCCAAATACCCACACTTGCGGTCTTGGCCACTTGAGAGCGCGTGCGCGCGGCAGGAAGTAAGTGTGCAAGACTGTCCTAGGTCTTAAAAATGCCAATTAAAATTGTCATGTTATAGGGACTATTGAACAGACATTTAGAAGTTGATTTTAAAATGCAAAGTATTGAAAATAAAAATAAAACTCTGTAAACACTTGCGTTTTTACAACACTATAAGTGTGTCCCATCAGGTAATGAAAAGTTGTACACACACTTGTGGTCTTCATGCTTACTTGAACACTTGGGCCAAATACAGGAAATACGTCATATAAGTAGTCAAGTGATCAAGTGCAAAGACCGCAAGTGTGTGTATTTGGACAAGGCAACAGTCATTCTGACTTACAAAGAACTTCTTCTTCTTCTGGTGTTTTATGGCGGTTTGGCAAACCAGCGGGGATAATCTATGTTTGACCTAATCACAGCACAATAAATTATTTTCAATTACTGACAGCTTGCCCCCCACTCAGCTCCTGACAAGCACCTTAAGACATTTATTCCTTTTTTGCATTTTTCTATCAATTTCTGTATATGAATTAAAAAATTTAATTTAGAGTCCATCCACATACCCAAAAATCGACCTACATTTACTTGTTCCAGCTGATAACCATACATTTTGACATTCAAGCTTGGATTATTTTTCTTTTTTGAAAAGCATATTACTTGTGTTTTTGCCCCAGAAAACCGAAAACCCCAACTATTCGCCCAATTATACAAAGAACTGACCTACCTCTTCCTACGCGTATACATCTCATGTGCACATGCGCACGCAACGCGTTTGCCTCAATGAGAACGTCATTAGCACAAAATAAATAGAAAGTTGAGCCACACACATTCTACTCCAATTAGTCTAGAAAATACAGACTTTTTCCATAAATGTGTTATTTTCTTTTAAAATTCTAGATATGCTACCTATATCGTATTATTTCACGCAGCTTATCTTGAGAAAGAAGTAGATTTCCTCAGACCAGTGTGGTACACAAATACGGGTCGATCACCCAGTTACGATATAGATTGTTGTAAAAAATTATGTAACACGACTATGGGAATATCCTCTACCTGTGTTCACGTGCTGAACTTGCTGGTTCTCCTTTCCTCTTTTCTCAATTAAGCTGTAAAACAGCTAATGAATGTTAATCATCCCATGAGGGATTTCCCTTGTTGCTTCACGTCTGTCCCTCTAACTCGCTATTACCCAGCTTTGTTACACCCTTTTCATTCATTATTTACATGATGTTTTGGTCTCACTCAATAATTCAGAATGGTCACATGATGTCTAATAACTGGAGCAAAGTTCAAAATAAAGTAAATATGATATATTTCTATGAAGAAGACAGTGACCTGAAGAAAGACATCCTACCCATATAAAATACAAATGGGTGAATAAAATGGTGAAAACACATAAAATAAATGGCTAATGAACTTTCCCTTACGCATTCATAGTACCCATTTTAACCTAAACTACCCACATAATTTGACAGCTAACATACACAAACACTGCCTTCAAAGATATTGAATACTACTCAGTGGTTTTTAATGTTGGCATATCAAAGAAACAGATTCAGTTCATACAGTCGCATGTTTAGCTATGAAAACCTACTTCATTACAGAGGAGTTTAAAGAAAAACATTAGTAAGCATGTGTATTTTTAGAAGCAATATGCAGCAAACATTAATCATCTGTCTAAGAACATATGCGTGTTTGGAAGGTGAGCTTCCTGCCAGCTGTGCATTGTTAACCAAGAAGGATATTACGTCGCTATATGTCCTTGCCTGGAGACAGAAACCTCCAAATCACAAATGCACTGTGTGTAGAATAATGAGAATAGATGTGCTTCTCTGTTTGCACTCACACTCCAGTTTGAGGGGAACATGCCTCACTTGAAGGCCAAACTGACAACAGTTTTCATGTTCTGCCTTCAAATAGATTGTCATATTTAAATCTAGCTGGCACCAGAATTTGCATTAGATCGGCCTACATACCTGTTTGTCTCAATAGCTCAATAGGGGACATTTCAAAGGAAATACAGCTCTAAATATTATTTAGACAATGTTGTGTGTGTGTGTGTGCTCTGAACAAGAGATGAAAGCACAGCTCAGTCATAGTCATGAATCAAAATCACCTCTTTCCAAATAATATGGAAAGAGGAACTTCCTTATACAATGTTGTCTGAAATGCATGGTGGATTTCCAGGCCTGACTTGCTGATTGCTTACAGTTTCGCAATTACTGCCTGACAGTAATAAAACGTCTGTCCCCTGAATTATGTATGATGTAAGGCATATTTCCAAAACTAAAAGGCTTTAAATGTGCGTGCAGTAATGCAGGCGTCATTCAGTGAAAACAAGGTGACAAGTCAATCATATGCCTTCCAGGAAACTGTCTACATGATTTCAGTAAAGCAGCCGATCCTTCAAATGACCTCTAGTGGCCATAATATTGAACTGTTTAGTTTAAATGGACCACAGAGAAAATAAACCAGAGATGCATTACTTAATTCATCTTACGTATATGAAAATAGATGTATGTGATATGCAGAAAAATAAATCAAGACAGAATGGCACTATATCTTTACAGGATATGGCATACGTAAGCCATACAGGAAGTACTGTGTATGATATGCTATGAAAAAGTGTATCTGTCATCGTTTACTGGATACCACTGTAATGTACACTGTATTGGTACTGTATACAAAGTAAAAGCAATCACCTTGATATTCTTGTCTACTTGTAATCATCAATATAGACCTATGCACTCCCACAGCATATTTTGAAGTAAGAAAGTGTCTGCTAATGACGTAAATGTAATACGCAAGTGGTTGTTATTGCAGTTATGTATTTGTGCATTTCTGTATTTGCATAAATGCATTAAGGCAGCTACTATGAATACAGTAAATATGAAACATTATACAAATGTCTCTTTATTATTTCAGTCTCTAATAACGAAAGGGTGAATAAAGAAAGTAAAGAGATTTAATGTCCTTTTCTGGTGAAAAGCAGCCCGTAAACAATAAAAGAACTCTGCTGACAAACTGGTTTGACTTTAAATGGATTTTCCCTGTCTCATTTTAATACAAAACATGTGACATAATGTATTTGCATAAGTCACATTAATGGTCAAATGAAGTCTTCTACAAATGAAGTCCAAATTGTTACTGATGGGTATATTTTTTTAATCTTCTATATCCTTAAATCATGCTAAATGAATGACATTTTACTTTTTTTCCAGATGTTTGTCTGCTTCCATTTTAGTGCATTCGATATGAATTACTTTTCACAAAATCAAAAATGTCATTCCCAGAAAATTTCTTTATATCGCAACACCTGAATTTTTGCATACCCACTTGTCTTGACTTGATTTCATTTTTCATTATGCACCAGACTTTCCATGTCGTATCTTAGACCTCCACAAAATGGAGGGTTCAGGAATTTCTTACTCTCATAAACAATTTAGTGTACATGTCATCAAACAGTCAACGGCTTACTGGCTGCAGAATGATGCAATCTCTTCTTCTTGTCACATAAATGCATTTAAGCCACTCGTGACTTGGAAACTCGTGACTTGGAAAAAACAAATGAATAATTATTTTTGCACAGCTCAGTTTTAACTATTCAACCTAACTATTTTAAATTATTTTGTTGTGCCATTTCCTTATTCTTCTTAACATGGAGAGAAAACGGCGTCGAAACCGTAAACATCACCTGACAAGCCTTTTCCCAGACTACCTGGATGACGTCAACCCCTGCTGCCGCGCCTGCTGATAGGTGCTTCCAAAACGGAAGTCTTTAACTTCGCCTCCGCGTCCAAGGTTCCTCAAAAACTTTGCACAAACAGTCGGTCACAACTGGAGATTGGACAAACATCGAAGAGTGCAAGAAATAGTAAGACAAAGTCAATGGTTGATTCGAACATTTCAATACATTCGAGTAACGTTCGTATTCTAATATCGTTTTGTGTTTGTGCTTTCGCTGCTAGCTGAATAGACGCGTGCCGTTACCATGGTATTTAAAACGATTTTAAGATCGACACTTCTTAAAGGGATTTACATTTATATATATATATATATATATACATATATATTAAAGGGATTAAAATGTTTTATGTCTCCGTGGTAGAGCATTGCGTTAGCAGCGCAAAGGTCGTGGGTTCAATTC
>NW_015646846.1:1810280-1827512 GCF_001515625.1 Sinocyclocheilus rhinocerous | reverse complement strand
CTATATCATGTAAAATCATGTAAACCGGTATAATTTTCTTTCTTCCAAGGAACACAAAAGGAGATTTGATACAATAAAATTGAATGGTGATTTTCTGCCTCAGTAATAAGTGAATAATCGGACGACATTTGGCCGATTTTAGCATTGGACGATTAGCTTTAATTTACTTTTTCTAATTTTCATTAGTCATTTTTTATTCAAATGTTTCGTAAAATAAGTGTTCATTTGCAGTTCAGCAATTTTGCATGTTATCTTTCTCTCATATATATGTGTGTGTGTGTGTGTGTGTGTGTGACCCTGGACCACAAAACCAGTCATAAGGGTCAATTTTTTTAAATTGAGATTTATACATAATCTGAAAGCTGAATAAATAAGCTTTCCATTGATGTATGGTTTGTTAGGATAGGAAAAATCAAAATACTGAGAAAATCGCTTTTAGTTTTGATATATTTGCGGTAGGAAATTTACAAAATATCTTCTTTTAACATGATCTTTGCTTAATATCCTAATGATTTTTGGCATAAAAGAAAAATCGATAATTTTGACCCATACAATGTTTTTTTTGGCAATTGCTAAAAATATACCCCAGCGACTGGTTTTGTGGTCCAGGGTCACATATATGCATTATATTAGCCATGATCCCTGCTCAGTAGATATCAGCATTGGAGATTAAAGCCCATATTAGTCAACCACTAATACAAATGTTGATGTATTTCTTTGCAGTATGACAGCATGGCATCCATTTCGACTGAGCAGAATACACAGCCCACTCCTCAGCTTCTGTCAGTCGGAGAAAAGGATAAGAAACGGCTGCTGGAGGTGTATGTGAAGCGAAGTCTCAGCCTTAACGATGGATCACAATGTCCTCTGAGACAGGAGCAAAGAACACGCAAATGGGTTGCCATCACAGAGCCGAAGACAAGACATCGCAAACATTCCAGCGATACGTCTCTGAACTTGACTTCTCAAGCCTCCATCTCAGATGAGGACATTAGATACGAGCCCCTCTCTGAACCACAACTGGATAAAAAGGAGACGTCGTCTGAAAAGAAATCCAAAAAGTGGAGAGTTAGAGGGAGCCTGCGCCGCAACGATAGTTCTAATGCATCGCAAAAGTCCAATAGCAAACCCAAGAAGTGGTTTCAACGTTTGGATAAGGGCAAGGAGGAGGGTGGGCAAAGCACTGATGCTTTACCTCCCCAAACAAGTACAGTTACTCCTGGAGATATGCATTCAAATGTGCTAGAAAATCTGGAGACTTCTACAGTGGAAAGGAAGGACAAAGAAGGCAAGAAGACAAAGAAGCCCACTGTATGGAAGAATTTCTTGAGCTGGTTTTCCAAAGGAAACAGTGAAAAAGAACAAGATCATCAGAGAACCAAAGAACAGTTACCTCTTTCCCAACCCTCAACACCCCAAATCTCTTGTTTGCCTTTAGCTGACACCCTATCAAAAAGTGAAATCAACCTGCGCCGTTCAAAGTCTTCGAAAAAGAAATCGTTGCACAGGAGATCATTAAAATGCAGGCAAAGTGGAGATATGTCCACTGAAAAATGTATGTATCTCAGATCTTCTCCGTGTATGTGCAACTTTATTATGTATGTTATTTGTATTAGTTTGATGTTTGCATATATTGGAAAAAAGTTCTAATGAAAATTTATTTCTAACAGCTGTTGAGATAGTGGAACCCACTCGTACTAACTATGAGAAAATGTCAGAGGAACTGGAGAAAATTGTGCATGAAGTGAAAGACAGTCCAGCAGATGACAATGCCACTTACCAAATAACAGACCAGAATGGTGTAAATGGTGAGTGTTATTATAATAGACAATTTGCATAATGCAAAAGAGGTGGGTTACATATTACATAGACAGAACGCCACAAACCAGTATAGGGTTCAGCTAGTTGTGTCTGAATTTCTGAATTACACAAGACAACAGAACAGAATGAGATTAAAGGAATTGTTCACCCCAAAAATGAAAATACTTGTATAATTTACTCACTGTCATGTCGTTCTAAACACTTTATTTCTTCGGTGGAACACAAAAGAAGGTGTTTTGAAAAAGTCTCCATTCCAATTCTGTTTGATTACTGACATTCTTCAAAATATCTGCTTTTGTGTTCTACCAAAGATACAAGTTTGAAACGACTGAATTTGACAGATTTTTTATTTGTTCAATAAACTGCAATCAATTAAGCAATAAATCTTATGCTAATTTAAAGCATGTACTAATAATTTAAAGAAATTCTGTAATTATTTGCTCATCCTTATGTTGTTCTAAAACAATATGCAGTTTTTTTTTTTTTGAGGAACACAAAGGAGAACAATTCATAGTGACCACGAAAGACAAAAATTCCATGAAGTGCCATAAAGAGTTCATTATTTTTTTTAAGTAATAAGAATGATCATTTAGTTATGAACTTCCCCTCTGCTTTCTCACATCTCGTTTTCCATTCTGCAAATTCTCACACAAAGGCTTCAGAAGCCTTTGAGTACAGTACAGATTGTATGTTATTTTTCCTTTAGACTTTGACAGAAAACGTCAATATAACCTGTTATTGTACAGAAAAGCTGTGTGAAAATGATTCCAAAATGTATCTTTGGTGTTCTAAAAAAGAAACCCAGTATGCGGGTTTTGAAGGATGAGCAAATAGACATTAGCCAAAGGTTTTTCTTGCAATTGTCTTGTGATGAAAATGATGTATTCTATAATATTTGCTCATTTTTCTATCATGTTTCTCCAATTAGTCTCAAAAGAAGAGGTTATAAAGAGAATCATAGAACTTATAAAACAGGAAGGAGACTTAATACATAAAAAGGTAAGTGTGTCTCATTCCTTCTGACATCATTAAATATTACTGAGACCTTTTATTAGTATTGCAGATGTTTGGCTCAGTTTCAAACATGTATGAAAACCACCCAAGTATTGCCGTTCCTTGCAATGTGTTATTTAAAGGAGATCCACCAAGTTCACTAATGTTTTCTGATCTCCCCTCCTCCCCCAGCTGAAAAAGAACAGCACCGTGAGCGATTATCTGGATGGATTCACCTATGGATTCTTCCAGCAAATGGCTGATCAATATGTGCAGTCAGAAGTTCCCAATAAGAAAACCCAGCTGCCTGTCGTGGCACCAGAGCTGGTGAAGTTCGCCTTCACCCTGGACTTCACAGCCAGAGTGGCTAATCTGCACCGCCAAGCCACAGGCCAAATCATGGGCTTCGGGAACCAGTATCTCCAAGATCGCTTCACTCACATGAGCGAGAGCCATCCGCATCTCTCTGACATTAAAGCAGAGGATCGGGAAAACACAGAACTCTGAGCAAGAATTCATAAGCTTGTAGAAGTGTGAGCTTCTAGCTGACATAGTTTTACTGCTGGATTTATTTTAAATGTAGCAACACAAAAGGAGAAATAATGAAGGCTTTTAAAATAGAATAGTTTTTTTTTTTTTTCATTTTGCACAATAGCACACACAAGAAACACACCAGAATGAACAGGGTTGGTAATATCATAAAAAATGTAATACATTTATGTGAAATGTTATGCAGTTTTACATCATAAAAACCTCGAATGAAGTTAGAAATCTAAATGTGAATTTATTGTTGACAAATTATGATGTATTTCCACAACTGCAATAATTATTTTATTTACATAATGTAATTTTTTATCTATGCAACTCAAATTTATAAGCTTTACTCACCAAGCATATATTGTGTGTGTGTGTGACCCTGGACCACAAAACCAGTCATAAGGGTCAATTTTTTTAAATTGAGATTTATACATAATCTGAAAGCTGAATAAATAAGCTTTCCATTGATGTATGGTTTGTTAGGATAGGAAAAATCAAAATACTGAGAAAATCGCTTTTAGTTTTGATATATTTACGGTAGGAAATTTACAAAATATCTTCTTTTAACATGATCTTTGCTTAATATCCTAATGATTTTTGGCATAAAAGAAAAATCGATAATTTTGACCCATACAATGTTTTTTTTGGCAATTGCTAAAAATATACCCCAGCGACTGGTTTTGTGGTCCAGGGTCACATATATGCATTATATTAGCCATGATCCCTGCTCAGTAGATATCAGCATTGGAGATTAAAGCCCATATTAGTCAACCACTAATACAAATGTTGATGTATTTCTTTGCAGTATGACAGCATGGCATCCATTTCGACTGAGCAGAATACACAGCCCACTCCTCAGCTTCTGTCAGTCGGAGAAAAGGATAAGAAACGGCTGCTGGAGGTGTATGTGAAGCGAAGTCTCAGCCTTAACGATGGATCACAATGTCCTCTGAGACAGGAGCAAAGAACACGCAAATGGGTTGCCATCACAGAGCCGAAGACAAGACATCGCAAACATTCCAGCGATACGTCTCTGAACTTGACTTCTCAAGCCTCCATCTCAGATGAGGACATTAGATACGAGCCCCTCTCTGAACCACAACTGGATAAAAAGGAGACGTCGTCTGAAAAGAAATCCAAAAAGTGGAGAGTTAGAGGGAGCCTGCGCCGCAACGATAGTTCTAATGCATCGCAAAAGTCCAATAGCAAACCCAAGAAGTGGTTTCAACGTTTGGATAAGGGCAAGGAGGAGGGTGGGCAAAGCACTGATGCTTTACCTCCCCAAACAAGTACAGTTACTCCTGGAGATATGCATTCAAATGTGCTAGAAAATCTGGAGACTTCTACAGTGGAAAGGAAGGACAAAGAAGGCAAGAAGACAAAGAAGCCCACTGTATGGAAGAATTTCTTGAGCTGGTTTTCCAAAGGAAACAGTGAAAAAGAACAAGATCATCAGAGAACCAAAGAACAGTTACCTCTTTCCCAACCCTCAACACCCCAAATCTCTTGTTTGCCTTTAGCTGACACCCTATCAAAAAGTGAAATCAACCTGCGCCGTTCAAAGTCTTCGAAAAAGAAATCGTTGCACAGGAGATCATTAAAATGCAGGCAAAGTGGAGATATGTCCACTGAAAAATGTATGTATCTCAGATCTTCTCCATGTATGTGCAACTTTATTATGTATGTTATTTGTATTAGTTTGATGTTTGCATATATTGGAAAAAAGTTCTAATGAAAATTTATTTTTAACAGCTGTTGAGATAGTGGAACCCACTAACTCGTACTATGAGAAAATGTCAGAGGAACTGGAGAAAATTGTGCATGAAGTGAAAGACAGTCCAGCAGATGACAATGCCACTTACCAAATAACAGACCAGAATGGTGTAAATGGTGAGTGTTATTATAATAGACAATTTGCATAATGCAAAAGAGGTGGGTTACATATTACATAGACAGAACGCCACAAACCAGTATAGGGTTCAGCTAGTTGTGTCTGAATTTCTGAATTACACAAGACAACAGAACAGAATGAGATTAAAGGAATTGTTCACCCCAAAAATGAAAATACTTGTATAATTTACTCACTGTCATGTCGTTCTAAACACTTTATTTCTTCGGTGGAACACAAAAGAAGGTGTTTTGAAAAAGTCTCCATTCCAATTCTGTTTGATTACTGACATTCTTCAAAATATCTGCTTTTGTGTTCTACCAAAGATACAAGTTTGAAACGACTGAATTTGACAGATTTTTTATTTGTTCAATAAACTGCAATCAATTAAGCAATAAATCTTATGCTAATTTAAAGCATGTACTAATAATTTAAAGAAATTCTGTAATTATTTGCTCATCCTTATGTTGTTCTAAAACAATATGCAGTTTTTTTTTTTTTGAGGAACACAAAGGAGAACAATTCATAGTGACCACGAAAGACAAAAATTCCATGAAGTGCCATAAAGAGTTCATTATTTTTTTTAAGTAATAAGAATGATCATTTAGTTATGAACTTCCCCTCTGCTTTCTCACATCTCGTTTTCCATTCTGCAAATTCTCACACAAAGGCTTCAGAAGCCTTTGAGTACAGTACAGATTGTATGTTATTTTTCCTTTAGACTTTGACAGAAAACGTCAATATAACCTGTTATTGTACAGAAAAGCTGTGTGAAAATGATTCCAAAATGTATCTTTGGTGTTCTAAAAAAGAAACCCAGTATGCGGGTTTTGAAGGATGAGCAAATAGACATTAGCCAAAGGTTTTTCTTGCAATTGTCTTGTGATGAAAATGATGTATTCTATAATATTTGCTCATTTTTCTATCATGTTTCTCCAATTAGTCTCAAAAGAAGAGGTTATAAAGAGAATCATAGAACTTATAAAACAGGAAGGAGACTTAATACATAAAAAGGTAAGTGTGTCTCATTCCTTCTGACATCATTAAATATTACTGAGACCTTTTATTAGTATTGCAGATGTTTGGCTCAGTTTCAAACATGTATGAAAACCACCCAAGTATTGCCGTTCCTTGCAATGTGTTATTTAAAGGAGATCCACCAAGTTCACTAATGTTTTCTGATCTCCCCTCCTCCCCCAGCTGAAAAAGAACAGCACCGTGAGCGATTATCTGGATGGATTCACCTATGGATTCTTCCAGCAAATGGCTGATCAATATGTGCAGTCAGAAGTTCCCAATAAGAAAACCCAGCTGCCTGTCGTGGCACCAGAGCTGGTGAAGTTCGCCTTCACCCTGGACTTCACAGCCAGAGTGGCTAATCTGCACCGCCAAGCCACAGGCCAAATCATGGGCTTCGGGAACCAGTATCTCCAAGATCGCTTCACTCACATGAGCGAGAGCCATCCGCATCTCTCTGACATTAAAGCAGAGGATCGGGAAAACACAGAACTCTGAGCAAGAATTCATAAGCTTGTAGAAGTGTGAGCTTCTAGCTGACATAGTTTTACTGCTGGATTTATTTTAAATGTAGCAACACAAAAGGAGAAATAATGAAGGCTTTTAAAATAGAATAGTTTTTTTTTTTTTTCATTTTGCACAATAGCACACACAAGAAACACACCAGAATGAACAGGGTTGGTAATATCATAAAAAATGTAATACATTTATGTGAAATGTTATGCAGTTTTACATCATAAAAACCTCGAATGAAGTTAGAAATCTAAATGTGAATTTATTGTTGACAAATTATGATGTATTTCCACAACTGCAATAATTATTTTATTTACATAATGTAATTTTTTATCTATGCAACTCAAATTTATAAGCTTTACTCACCAAGCATATATATGTATTAGATATGTTGTAACTGTATATGCAGGCATATGCAGAATGTTTACTTTATAAATATTAAATATAGTGAATAAAAATGTTTTGTAAAGTGTTGTCAATTATTTCATTTATTTCCTTCTAAAATTAAGTTAAAATTATGTAAAATTGTAATTTAAAAGAATATGTATGGTTACATTAAACTATGTATGTAAAATGTTTATATACCAAATAATGGTCCATTTAAATTATTCCAAATTTTAAAATAAGAGCATTGCAAATTTAGTTATGAATGACAAAAACAGTCAATATTATTACAGCCAACTATTGACTGAAATAGTTTAATGCTGATTTGTGCAATGTTATTTTCATTGTTCTATTTGATCTATTCTTAATTTAATTATTTTTCATTTTAATAAACAATATGCACTGTGGAAGCTGTCAAAGTTCAACTTGATAATGCATTTATTAGATTATAACAGAATTACATACATAAAACAGAATTACATACACTGTAAAAAAAATTCCGTAAAATTTACGGTAGAAAACCGGCAGCTGTGGTTGCCGGAATTTTACCGTAAAAAATACGGTAGCAACGTTTTAGGTTTTACGGTTGTAACTTAAATTTACAGTTAAATACCGTAATTTCATTAACTGATAAAATGTTATTATATACCAACCTATTGAAGTACTAAAATCTGTTTTGTACCTTTGTAATACACTGATAACCACCAAATGCAGGTGGTGATGAGAAAGTCACACGATGAACCAAAGCCTATCACAAGCAGCTTTTAAATAATAACATATATAGAAGGTGCACAGTGTCATTCACACAAACACCAAACACCATCATGGTAACACACATGAAACTGAAATAATGCAATAAACATTCAACAACATTAGGTGTAACACACAACCCTAATATACAAAACTGATAAGAAAAAACTAAAAAGAAACATAGTTATTTAAAAAAAAAAAACATCAAATTTGAAATGCAGGGAATGCAGGGAGCTCTGGGAATGTCAATTTACGGTCATTCACTGTAAATTTTACGGTCTTTTTCAGTTTAAAAAATGGTATACTACCGTCAAATTACATGTAATGTCCAATACAGTTTTTCACCGTATATAGTAGGGGAATTTACCGTTAACCATTTAACAGGATTTTACTGTAGCATTTTTACAGTCTTTTACCGTTAAATTCACGGTCATTTTTTACAGTGTACATAAAACCGAATATCACTGGAAAGTTTATTACATTTTTACTAAATTCCTACATTTGTCATTATGTAATTTTAATTTTTTTATTGGATTTTTTTTATTATTAATTAATTATTAGTTTAGTTTTAGTAACATAAATACTTCAACTGATTTTCAGTTCATTCCCAAAGCAACATTTCTCATTTTTACTTTTTAAGTTTATCTAATATTTATATTTTATTTCAGCTCAATTTCAATTTTCAAGTAATTATTACAACAACACTGATATGTACAGTATACATTGCCATATTCAGAGTATTGCCCAAATATTCTACTATTCCACAGTACAGAGACTTTTGTCTGCAATATAACACAGTCATTCAGTCTTCCTCTTGTACATCCATGTAAGAAATAAAAGGAGACGAGAGATTCTCATCTACTTCTGTGTTTAGTAATAAACTTCCCTCACAATCTAGTGTGTCCTTCTGAAGCTGTAGTGGTTCAGGATGGCTGTCCATTTCTAACTCTACGTTGAGCTGCAAGAGGAAGGCTGAAGATTGTGCCTCTGCATCTGCAAGGATGCTATCTGTCTTTTTGCAGAAACTGCTGGATCCGGTGAGCTGGAAGCAGAGGAGAGATCGTCGTCTAGACCAGAGAGTCTGAGTCTGAGTCTGGCTCCTGCGCTCGGGCTGCTTCTTTGAAGTTGAGGTGGAGAGACGGCGTGGCAGGAAACGCAAAGCAAGAGAAAGTAAAGTAGAAGGAAGAGATGGGAAACAGGACCAGGGTGCAAGAAACAGAGAAAGCATGGGGACCAAAGGTAGAATTTGCGAAAGCAGGAATCTGGAAAAATTCAGAAACATCTGATAATGGTAATAAGTTCAAAATCTACAATCTAAATATGCAGTCACATTGTTCTTAATTCAGAAATAATGTCACATAATGGAAGTTAAATGGGCTGCTAATATCATTGCATGTTGATTAAACGGTCAATCATGTATGCAAAACTTTGCTCTACTAGTTTTACCTGTTCGGCATAAGTCCTCTCAAGTGCGCAAAGACTAACCGCAGATGTACGATTACTTCCTGTTTTAATTCCCTGCCTGCATTCAGAGCCTGGTGGGGAATTTTCTTCACCCAGCAAAAAAATCTGTTTGGAGTCCAAACACATGCAAAAAAAAATATATATATATATATAAACACGAATCACAATAGGTGCTTACATTTTCTCTCTCTCTTGTACTGATAAGATACACAGACATGAGCAACACAAACAACACATTTAGACTAAAGATCTGACCTATAGATGAATGAGATGACAGTTGAAGCAGGCAGAGTGAATGGCAGTAGGGTGTAGGATATGAGACGACACAGCAGGATGTTGCTGTGAAAGGTCCAGATGCCAAACTGCTCAGCTAGGTTGCAAAGCAAAGCTGAAGAGAGAGATTTCATTTTTACATGTGCAAACATGAAAGCAATGTTTCAAAGTATAATTCTGATAATTATTATATTATTGTTTAATCACTGTGCATTAGACTGTATATAGTTCATACATCTACAGCTGTCCCAAAAAGGATTCAGACACTTAAGTCACACTTTAGTGTTAAATATCGTTTCATTAAATAATATCAAATCAGTTGTAATCTGCAAACAAATGCTGCTATATAGCTTTTCCGAGAAATAATGTTTCTGGGCCATCTTTGCAATGAAAGGCTGCATTTATTTGATCAAATATACATTAAAACAGTAATATTGTGAAATATTACTACAGTGTAAAATAACTGTTTTCTATTTGAATGTGTTTTAAAATGTGTTTTATGCCTGTGATGCAAAAGTTAATTTTCAGCATAATTACTCCAGTCTAAAGTGTCACATGATCCTTCAGAAAGCATGCTAATATACTGACTTTCTGCTCGAGAAACATTTCTTATGATGTTGAAAACAAACAGTTGTGTTGCCTGCTTCATATTTTTGTGAAACTGTGATGCATTGCTTTCAAGATTCAAAAGAACAGCATTTATTTGAAATAGAAATCTTTTGTAACATTATAAATGCCTTTACTGTCACTTTTGATCAATATAATGCAATCTGCATTGATATTTTATTTTGAACAGGACTTAAAGGCAGAGTAAGTGATTTTTCAAAAACACTTTAGAAAACTGATTCGGGCCGAATCGCAAAACAAACTTGTAGCCAATCAGCAATAAGGGGCGTGTCTACTCGTGATGTGGAGGAGAGAGCTTTCAGTGCATGGGACGGACATTAGCCGAGCCGAGCGACAGAAAGATAGAGATGGCGGATAAAAAAACAAAAGAGGAAAACGTCTGCGGAAAGATAAGGCAAGAATCCGTGTCACTAGTTAAAATTGCTTGTTTCTCTGGATTTAAACATTCTTCGAAACATTTGGGATAATGTAAGTACACAAGTCAGCAAAATATATAACACCGTTCTAGTGGTTTTTGGATATTTTAATTAAAAAAATCTTACATGTTGTGCCTTTAACTATTTAAATACTTTTCAGGCCTGTATATCGTTAGGTAGTCTTTGTCATACTTAAGTCATGAACAACTTGTACCACAAAAACATTTGCCCGACATGATCCTTCTGTAGAGCAGGTGGGATATAAAGGGCGTAAAGAGAGATGGAGTGCTGCCCGCTGGCCCTCATAAAGCTCTGATGCAAGGTTTCCCCAACCCCAGAATCACCAGTGAAAGCTGAAAGTGCATTGAATCTGGACTAATTAAAAGAACCAAAGACTTAAACTACTTCAGTCTGTGTGCATTGAATTTATTTAATACACGAGTTTCACAATTTGAGTTGAATTACTGAAATAAATGAACTTTTCCACGACATTCTAATTTATTGAGATGCACCTGTATATTATTGGGCTACTCACCTTTTTGTATCCATGCTGGCAGGCTGATATACAGTAACTGCTCCAGTGAGTTCAGGTTCCAGGGTAAACCCTCAAGCCCAAGATAGTACTGTTCTGGTAATTCAGTATCCGCTTTTATTTCTTCAAAATGCTCTGCTTTGTCCCACTGTTTCTCTTCTTCTTCATTTATCTTATTTTCTCTGACTTCTTGTGTTCTCTTCATCTTCATGTCCTCAATTGATTGTGTTAGATCATGATGATAAAAAAGGAGCAGAGTTTATTGAATAGTCTTTGTTGTGTATGTTTCAATGCGTCTGACCAGCACAAATTCAACAGGTTTTCTTATACCACAAGCAATAGCAATGGAAAAGTACGGCTTCACAACAACATCCCATGACGTTAAAAACCTTGAAATGGCTGGTGGATTATGTCTTTGTAGCAAGTGGATTGCAAGCATGTTGTCTTTTATAATGACCAACAACCTAAAATATTCTAAACTTAAAGGGACAGTTCACCCAAAAATGAAAAATGTAATCATTTACTCACCCTGAAGTTGTTCCGAACCTGTATGAGTTTCATTCTTCTTTTGAACACAAAAGATATTCTGAAGAATGTTGGTACAGTTGTCGGTAAGAAATAAATTCTTCTGGTCAGTAAATGACTTTTTTTTCCCCCCAAGTGGACTATTAACCCTTAATTTAACACCTTTCTTAGGTTTTCCCCCTTTATTTAAACCTGATTATTGCATTACATACACGTTTATTTTACAGGACTATAAATGGATCTTTTAAATGGCACCTATTACAATTTGTAGACAAAGGTGTCCCCCAAAATATATACTCTTTATATTTTCTATATAAACCACCAGTTAATCTCAGTTAACCTCATAAAAATTGAGAACAAACCAACATGTGTAAATGTACTTACATAATAGTTCATAACATCTTTTAAGTCCAGGAGAGCAGAAGAAGCCCTACTGAAACGCTGATTTAGTCTGAGCAGTGAATTAAGATCAAGCTTATTTTAGAGAGTGACAGCAGGCAGTCGGAATGACAAGGCATTGCCAGTTTATGCTATTTTGCCACCTGGACCTATTTTTAAACACCACAGACTGGTGATTGATGGCTGTAATAATGCAACTGACTTCTGACCAACACAAGCTCAGGGCTTTTGCTAGGCACTCATTGTGATTTTCAAACCTTCTCTAAGCAACGTCTTTTTTTTTTAATAAAAGTCACCTTCTTCCAAAGACTGAATTAATATTTTTTCTCTTATCCCAGTTTCATGTGCAGAGGCAGCTTTAAATTATCATGATTTGCTTGATTGTTATGACACCACAATTGACTCAGACAATGCTATGAGTTTGGAGCAGAACTAGCCAGTTTTTTTTGTTTTTTTCCCAAAATTTTAAAGTAGCACTGTTATTGAATTTATTTCCATAGAGTAAAACAATTAAAAGTAATTCCGACTATTACTTTCGACTTACAATTTTTCTTAATTGTGAATTCTATTTCGCAACATGCCTTCATTTTAAAAATAGATAAATAAACAGAATTGACCATTTTCCAGACAAATAATCATAAAAGGCAGCTTTAAACACAAACCTTTTCCTTTTTTATTGTATTTTTACAGATACAGAAGCAAGATTAATCAAACAGGCCAAAGCCCATGTCTTCATCAGACTCCTCAGATTCTTCCTTCTTCTCTTCCTTTTTCTCTTCCGCTGAAAAGTAAACATGCAAATATGAAATTACACATCAAAAGGCTTGCTGGTTATTTCTAACTTCAACCACAAAGTATATCATCAGTGGACCAGATCAGCCTGCCTATAATTAAAGTTTGGACTGCTGCTGTTTAGCAAGAGGGAAGGAATGTTACGATCTGATCAGATCCATTACAAACCAATCAGTGTGACGTTCAGCTACTACTGAAAAATAGATCATTCACACCAGGAATCCGAAAATTGTGCAAGGGGACATTTTGCTAACTGGAAAACTAAACAATGACATTGAATTAAAGGGATCATATGATGCGATTTCAATTTTTCATTTCTCTTTGGAGTGTTACAAGCTCTTGGTGCATAAAGAAGATCTGTAAAGTTGCAAAGACTAAAGTCTCAAATCCAAAGAGATATTCTTTATAAAAGTTAAGAGTCAACCACGCCTACCTAAAACGGCTCATTCTAACACGCCCCCACATACCTACGTCACGATGTGGGAAGATTTGCATAACGCCACCCAAATGTTCACGCAAAGAAAGAAGGCGTAACTTTTATTCTCGCTGTAGTATTGTTGTTGCCGCCGCCGCCATGTCGTGAAGGCGCTGTGTGTTTCGTTGTGAAAGCGAAACTACTTTGTTTGGCCTTCCAAAAGAGGACGATATCCGCTTCGTCATGCCTAGAGGTATTCGGCCAATCACAACGCACTGGATACACACCTCGCTTTTCAGACCGATGAGCTTTGTAAAAATCGACGCGTTTCAGAAAGGCGGGGCATAGAGGAGAAACAATAATGTACAGTATGTGGAAAATAATGTGTTTTTTGAATCTTAAACCACATAAACACATTTCATTACACCAAATACACAAAATAATGTTCTTTTTAGCAACATATGACCCCTTTAAAAAATATATATTTTTCAGTAGAACTTATGTCATCAAATTGGAATTAAATGGAATGAGGCAGTGCTATTTTTTATCATTAATACTATTATAGTTTTATTAGTTTTTATTTTTATATTTTCAATGTTAGTCTAAATTTTATTAATTTTGATGTGTATTTGTCTTTTTTTTTTTTTTATGTCTACATAGTTTTTTTTCCGTTTTAGTTTAGTTATTTTAGTACATCAAGTTAAGCTAAATGAAAATTAGACATTTTTAGTTTTTTTGGTTTTAAACTTTTTTGGGGGGTGGGGGTTAATGATTTGTTTCAGTTTTCTATAACAACCTTGGTAGCAGGTTAATTCAACTACCCACCTGCAGGTGCTTCCCCAGCAGGAGCGGCCCCACCACCACCAGTGGCAGCGGCAGAGACCGCCACTGCACCACCCGCTGGAACGGAGGCCAACTTAGAGAGGCCTGTGGGAAAACAAAAGTAAAACAACAGAGTGAGACTTATGAAGAACTCATAGCTCACATGATTTTAATATTTCGTAGGTCAAACTGTAAAGGCAATGCAGCCTTACCGGCATTCATGACTTCATTGATGTCTTTGCCATTCAGTTCACTGATGACCTATTGAGTAACAACAAAAACAGCGAGATTGACTCATTTGGGGAATTAGCTACATTATGTGAGCATCCATCTTACTGATTAAGAACAAGGAAACAAGGGCAACAGAGTTGCACGTGCAAAATCATCAGAACTATACTGCATTCCTTATAATAACTAATAATATTAATAGAATATACCCAAGAGATTTATTAAATATGGTAAATGGTTGTAAGGCAGAAAACCAATTAAACATAAATGTTAAGACGTTTAACTTTAAAACAACTGTTTTAAAAAAAAATCATTTAAATTGAGATGAAGATTTAAAACCAGGTTTATTTGAACCAGGATCCACCTTGTTAAGACGCTCATCATCAGCCTCGATTCCAACACTCCCCAGGATGTTCTTGATGTCTTTGGCGGATGGGTTGTTGTTGCCCCCCAGAACAGCCAACAGGTAAGCGGCCACGTAACGCATTCTAGAAGTTACAAATATTACAACTGATTAATGGGTTTGTTTACAGTTATCTTCTATTCATATGATCTAAAGAAGAATTTTGACCAAATATATAAAAATAATGACCAAAAAAAATTTATTAAATATTTTTATGTATGTTAAAACATGTTTTAAATGTTAATATTTATAATATTAAATTATAATGTAATAACATTTAATTTAATATTTTAATATATATCAAAAGCAGCTCCAATAGGAGAAAAAACTCAAGACTGTCTAAATTGGTCTCACTAAGAATACTATATTTTTGGAAAATGGTATTAAATTACACAGAAAAAAAAAAACATTTAACCTAAGACATCGATTGAAATAATAAATTATAAAAGAGATTGAATGTAACCCTCCAAGTCGGGACTGAACTTCACATCAAGCAGCTGACAAGGTTTATCAAGTGTGTTATTCATGCTTTGTTTAGGGTTAGAGACATTTACATTTTAGAACATTTTTCAGCCCTTCACGACATATTGTGTTGTTAATTATAATTACTTTCTGCCATATTTCTATTCTGAAACGCAAGGAAACAAAATGGAGTATGGCTATATCACGTTGCATGTGCTTACAAGGCGAATACAGCAGCGTTTTAACGTTAATCACAAATACTACCTAAACATACTTCGACCATTTTAACATATGAACGACACGTCAAAGCAAGACTTAGTGGTAAAATGTCAATAAAAACGTACTTTAAGTCTGCGAAAGACACGAAACGTCGGTCACGCTGCAATTTCCGGAAAAGAAAGGACGAGTGGAGGGAAATAGCTGAACAACGTCGCAGTATGCGATGATCTGATTGGCTGCATGATGCGCCCTGTCAAAATGGCAAACGTTGATTGGCTACTATTTTTTCCTCGTTCATGGCGTTCTGTCAGCGCTGCGAGTGTGACAGCCATGATTTACTTACAGTATACTGTTGACCAAATTTCACATTCATAAGTGTACATTTACCAATAAGAAACCCAAGTTTATGGTTTTGTTGACTGAAATATGTATATATATTGACAACATCAGAGACACTTTGACGAAGAAAGCTGTAAGAACTTTGAAAGCTTGTGAACTTTATATTTATTTGATTTATATATATATATATATTCCCCAAATGAGTCAATCTCGCTGTTTTTGTTACTCAATAGGTCATCAGTGAACTGAATGGCAAAGACATCAATGAAGTCATGAATGCCGGTAAGGCTGCATTGCCTTTACAGTTTGACCTACGAAATATTAAAATCATGTGAGCTATGAGTTCTTCATAAGTCTCACTCTGTTGTTTTACTTTTGTTTTCCCACAGGCCTCTCTAAGTTGGCCTCCGTTCCAGCGGGTGGTGCAGTGGCGGTCTCTGCCGCTGCCACTGGTGGTGGTGGGGCCGCTCCTGCTGGGGAAGCACCTGCAGGTGGGTAGTTGAATTAACCTGCTACCAAGGTTGTTATAGAAAACTGAAACAAATCATTAACCCTCACCCCTCAAAAAAGTTTAACACCAAAAAAACTAAAAATGTCTAATTTTCATTTAGCTTAACTTGATGTACTAAAACAACTAAACTAAAACTGAAAAAAAAAAAAAAACTATGTAGACATTTAAAAAAAAAAAGACAAATACACATCAAAATTAATGAAATTTAGACTAACATTGAAAATATAAAAATAAAAACTAATAAAACTATAATAGTATTAATGATAAAAAATAGCACTGCCTCATTCCATTTAATTCCAATTTGATGACATAAGTTCTACTGAAAAATATATATTTTTTAAAGGGGTCATATGTTGCTAAAAAGAACATTATTTTGTGTATTTGGTGTAATGAAATGTGTTTATGTGGTTTAAGATTCAAAAAACACATTATTTTCCACATACTGTACATTATTGTTTCTCCTCTATGCCCCGCCTTTCTGAAACGCGTCGATTTTTACAAAGCTCATCGGTCTGAAAAGCGAGGTGTGCTCTTGATTGGCCAGCTATCCAGTGCGTTGTGATTGGCCGAATACCTCAAGCGTGTGACGGAAATGTTACGCCCCTACCATACTGTGATGATGCCCTGTCAGGCCGGAGCGATGATTCAAAAACATGAAAACCCATTATAAACGAGGCATTCGTTGCATCCAGTGGGGACATAATTAAGGATTATTATGACTTATACTGTCTTTTTACACGTTGCATTGCATCGCGCCGCGTAAACATAAAACCAAGTCTGCATTTGTGATCGGAGAAATGACAAACAACAAGCACTACTCTACACTGCCCAAAAAACTCGCTTTAAATATAAAAAATATAAAAAATAAAAACTCTTTAAATATAAAAAAAACGTACTTACAG
>NW_015646846.1:1794626-1809774 GCF_001515625.1 Sinocyclocheilus rhinocerous | reverse complement strand
AACGAGAAAAGATGTCGTTAAAACGACATAACATCTCGTTATTACGACATAATTGAGTGGAAAAAATAATATGTGTGTGGCAGCAATGCGCTTACCTCCCCCTGGCAACTTTTATTTGTTGGAATGTGTCTTTCTATCTTTTTTTATTTTATTATATTCCTTTTCTTCTTTTAGAATTTTGTTTCTTGATAAAATATTGTATGTTATTGTTTTTTGAGTAAAAAATAAAAAAATAGTGACAGCCATGGTAGTGTGAATCATCAGTATCCGGAATTAGACTTTAACACAGGGCAATATGTTGATTTCAGGAATTTGTACCCCTAGCGTTTTCCTTTAAAAAAAAAAAAAAGATTAAAATACCCAATGCCATCAATTTATGTCAAACTTGATCATTTAATAAATAAAATTCAATTTAAATTTTCTTAACAGTTGTGGTTTGTTAACTATTTTAAATTATAACGTTTTAAGTCTAAATTTATTTAGAGCTACGTATTCAACAGCACCTCATATAGTGAATAGACACTTTAAAATATGAACAGCTAAATCTTCTAAAACGACAGTATGAAACTAAAAAGGTAGTTGAAAGGTAGCAGTAAAAAGGCCATTTCAATTATTTGGTCTTTTGTCACTTTTGATGCCATTTAATGGCCTTAACCCTCTTAACACCATTCTGACCTTGATACTTCTTAATGTTTAATTAATTGCCTCATCTCTACTTTTTCTTTTATTAGTACAGGTGAGAATAAAAGGAATGAGACATGACATATCTTCCACATTCTGCTGTAAAGAACCCTTTCTTGAACTTGTAAAGGTAATTCATGACACATCATAGCCAAATATTAGAACAGCAGCTACTTAAAGTAAAACAAGCAGCTCCTGACATAACCACATTAAAAGAATACAAAATGAATAGAGAAGCTTTTTATTCACAGGAACGAAACCTCAAAATGTCAAACACAGCAATCACAAACACTGACTCAGGTTATCAAACAGATTTCACAATTGTACAGGTAATCAACACAACCTTTTATACTTTATTGAAAGATTCCTAGAATTAGATTCAGTTTCAGTTCCATGTTGATGTAGAAGGCGATC
Source organism: Sinocyclocheilus rhinocerous (assembly GCF_001515625.1). NCBI lineage: Eukaryota > Metazoa > Chordata > Actinopteri > Cypriniformes > Cyprinidae > Sinocyclocheilus > Sinocyclocheilus rhinocerous. The sequence continues at coordinate 1,808,679 of NW_015646846.1, read as the reverse complement.
AAGGAAAACAGATGTGTATTTCAGAAACGTCTACAGTTCTATTAGCTCTTCATCCTTCTCTTGTGTAAAGAGGTACGACACAATTTCCAGAATAGACTCCAGGGTTTTCCTCCAGCTGGTCACATACCAGATCTTATACAGGAAATCTCCTAAGAGTACCAGCAAAAAGAGTGCAAGAAAACTCAGGAAGATCCGATCGACGTGGTAGAGCACCTTCTCTTTTAATGTGCGTTGCTCCCATGGCACTGCGGCCCGAGCCTCGCTGTATTTGCCAAAATGGAGGAGGGCTTCCTCATCACTGTTTATCTCCCGCTCCTCCACAGCTCCGTCACCTTCTGCCATCCTGCTTAATGCTCTCTAAAAGTCAGGCCTTTGAAAATTGCTTTTGTAATGAAGTTTCCAACTTGTGGAGGCAGGCCTCTTCTCGGTGCGTCCTCTTTTTTTGGTCTTCCCTGGGCGCAGCTGGAGAATAAAGCCTGAAGAATTGAAACTGGCAGCGGCTTAATTAGTTTTCAGTCTCTTTTTAATACCTGAGGTTTACAAGGATGCCTTATTTAAATGATTTCAATATAACTAATTAATTAACTGTAGCCATTTTAATTGAGTTGGTTTATTTCCATTGTCCCGGTCAAGGCTGCTGTGCGTGTCTGACTGAATACAGCAGGCTGATTATGAACTCACACCTCAATAAGGAGATCACTGGGACTTAGTGATACTCAGCACTTTTCAAAATCCTACAGTAACAGATGGCAAATAAGTACAATGCTACCCGATGCTGATAAAAACATTGCTGTACCATTTCTTTGAAATACTCTTTCATAACAAAAATGTAATCTTATTCTGTAATTTCTTTACTTATTTTAACTGTACACTGTAAAGAATTGCTGTAATTTTTACTGTAAATATTTACAATAGACCACTGTATTTAGAAATTTACAGCATTACTGTATTTTGCTATGAATTGTGGGAACATGCTAAATAATTGCTGTAAATTTTTTACACCAAATACACAAAATAATGTTCTTTTTAGCAGCATCATATGACCCCTTTAACATGAACTACCCATAAACCATGCTTTTACAACACTTATTAATCTATGTCCTTCTGTATTTCTTTTACAGGTGAATCCATGACCCCAAGCAAGTGGATGTTGTCAGTCGAAAGGGAAGTTGTCTTTGGCCCATGTTCAGAGGCATTTGTTGAGGGCCTGGCAGCATTGTTTGCGACCTATTACAACTTAAACCTTGCTTATCAGGATGAAGCTGCATGCACCCTCGAATTTATTCAGAGGTATGTCAGAGCATAAACTCTTACTGAATATTTATTGTAGACATCCAAATTTCCATTACTTTTTTTAGGTTTACAGGTTTGGATGGCTTATCAGGATTAGATGTTTTTTGGAAAAGTTTTCAAACAGCAAAAAAATGCTGACTGCACACTGAATTGAGTACATACAACCAAAGTCCAGCAAAAATATTTTATAAAAAAATCTATTACAAAATATGCAAACAAATATAAAACTATACAAACAATGCAGAACCATAAAAAAAATAAAATTATTAGAAAAAATAATAACGAAAATAACAGGAAAAAAGCATATAAATAACAAAAATAAAAAGTCAATATAATAAGATAAATAAAAGAAATAATAATTATATAATTTAATAAAACAAATTATTTGTCTCACCTTTTTGCAGCATGTCGCAGCCATCAAAATCAATTTCTTTTCAAAATACAATTAACTTGGTCAGTGAAACTATTGGAAATATTTTCTTTGGCCCTAACTCTTCAATAAATGAAATAATAAGGAAAATGTGATTTAAAATGACACTTAAATTAATTATATTCTTTGAGTATATGCAGTTTTTTTTTTTTTAAATCTGATGTTGTGTGTTTTTTTTTCACAGAGGAATTGTGGGCATTAACCCGGAAACTGGATCAAAAGTTGCTGGAAAGAGAGACAAGAAAATGAAAGTAATGAACCCACATGTATGCACACTGCTGCGGAAGCTAATGGACTTTGAATGGCTTGCCATTTAAAAAAGAAAAAAAAAAGTGTTCCAATGGAATAGTTAATGTACATGCAATGTCTTGCCCCTTCATGGATTTGGCAATTTAAAGGTAGGCACAGTTCAGACCCTTTCTTTTGTGTTTATTTAAACTAAGTTTATGAATGAAGTTCAGTCCCACTGTAGGGATGTTTTTTTTTTTTCTTCTTTTTTCCCCCAAGGCTAAAGCCTTTGGTTTAATGTGCAATCTCCATTTTTGTGTCTCCAAATATGTTTTGGAAAATGGTGTACATGTTAAATGAACATTATTGTACAATAAATTGTTAAATTTATGAAAACCTGTTATTTTGAAAGTTTTATTGTTCACATTACACATTAAATTGACAAAAAAGACTACTGAAAATTACAGGAAACAGTAGGTTTAGACTATCACAGCAGTGAAAAATCTCAACTAGTTAATTTAGTGAACTGAATTTCACAACAAATGCCCTAATTTAATGTAAAATGTATGTATAGCAGTACAAGTTCACAGTTGCTCTTGTAATTTCACTCACATTTGTAAACATTGCTACTGTAATCTTACAGGGATAGCTGTAAAAAAACAACATAATTTTACAGCATATATATACAGCAGTGTGCTGTATTTTTACAGTACAATTGTAATTATTGATTTACAGTACTCTTGTAAATTTACAGTCTTACTGGCAACCAAAATTGCCAGTAACTGTAAATTTTACAGTAAATTTTTTACAGTGTATTTATTTTGTATTTGGGACAATTTAATTGATTTAATGAACCCATTTACAGATATTAGACTTTCATAACTGCCACCTTTCTGTCTAAGAGTGGCCATAGCTGTTTGGATGCAAGTAAATGCACTAACAAGTGCGCATGTAAATATTTATATAATATATGGGTATATTATTTGATATATGCAGACAAGCCAATCTTGAAGTCACGATCTTCAGATTATGAGATACTGTGCCTGACTGCGCTAACAAGGTTAGAGGTGCAGTTATACAAAACCTGAACTTTGTACATCTGAGCTTATAATAATATAGTGTTTCCCTATGCATAGTTCTATGATCAAAACATGGAGTCTGTCCTGTGCTTATAATTGCTTTAAATTAGCAAGAAGGATATTTATTCATCATATGAAGTTATTTAAAATTATTTAAAATATGAATGTTATTTTATTGAAGTATCTTAATTCCTCAGCATTTTTTTTCCAGATTTATTTCATATAATGTAGCTATTACTAAACACTTCTGCTATAATTCATACAGGCGAAATGTTAACTGTATTAAAAGAACCCTATTATTCCTTTGAGTTGTATTTATTCGAGAAACAATATTTTAAAGGGGTCATATGATGCTGCTAAAAAGAACATTATTTTGTGTATTTGGTGTAATGAAATGTGTTTATGCTGTTTAAAGTTCAAAAAACACATTATTTTCCACATACTGTACATTATTGTTTCTCCTCTATGCCCTGCCTTTTTGAAACGCGTCGATTTTTACAAAGCTCATCGGTCTGAAAAAGCGAGGTGTGCTCTGATTGGCCAGCTATCCAATGCGTTGTGATTGGCCGAATACCTCAAGCGTGAGACGGAAATGTTACGGCCCTCACATACTGTTGTTGCTGTGTCCGGCCGGAGCGACGAGACATAAACATTAACACCCATTACCAACGAGGCATTTGTTGCATCCAGTGGGGACATAATTACTGATTATAATGACTTATACTGTCTTTTTACGCGTTGCGTTGCATTGCATCGCGCCGCGTAAACATAAAACTCTGTCTGCATTTGTGATCAGAGAAATGACAAACAACAAGTGCTACTCTACTGCCCAAAACTCGCGTTTGAATCATCAGTGGCAACGAAAAACACAGCGGCCTAGCGTGAGGGGAAGCCCCGGCTTAGCGTGCACTGAGGCCGGGATAGAGTGAGCTGAGGCGGGCTGGACTCCGCTTCGTCCACGGTGAAAGTTGATGTATTTCCTCAGCGACCAGCTCTAGGCATGACAAAGCGGATATCGCCCTCTTTTGGAAGACCAAACAAAGTAGTTTCGCTTTCACAACGAAGCACACAGCGTCTTCAGGACATGGCTGCAGCGTCAACAATACTACAGCGAGAATAAAAGTTACGCCTTCTTTCTTTGGTGAACATTTGGGCGGCGTTATGCAAATCTTCCCACATCGTGACGTAGGTATGTGGGGGCGTGTTAGAACGAGCCGTTTTAGGTAGGCGTGGTTAACTCTTAACTTTTATAAAGAATATCTCTTTGGTTTTGAGACTTTAGTCTTTGCAACTTTACAGATCTTCTTTATGCACCAAGAGCTTGTAACACTCCAAAGAGAAAGGAAAAATTGAAATCGCATCATATGACCCCTTTAATATATTTATTATTATTTTAAGTGCTATGAAAAATACATAAAACAACGCTGACTGCTAATATTAATTTAATATTTTGACCAAGCTCAAAAAAATGTTGATGTAAAATAATATTGGGGATATTTTCACCTATTATAATAACAACAGAAATTAAGTTTGATCAGATGAAAAATGAAGGATTTAGAACTAAACTTGACAGAGCTCCAAACTCAAACTACACAGCAGCAACAAATGCACTCAAACCATCATGCAGCAACAATCAAAACAATTAAACACCAGGACCTGTTTTAGATATTTTTTTTATTTTTCTGCATAAAATGCACAGAACGTGACCGTTGACACCGCTTCACATGGGCTTTGCAGGAGCTCTGGGTGCAGCACCCTGCAGGAAAAAAAAAAGACAAAAGAAAATGCTGAGATGCAAATAAACACCAAGTAACAACAAAATACAATGCATGCACTGTAACCCTACTAATTATTATAGATTAGCCTGCAACAGAATTTCAGTGTACTTACACTAGGCCTGAATCGTGGAGGTGGTGTTCGGTCCTTGCGGGCCTCCCGGGATCTGTTTCGCACCACCTTGCTGTGGATGGCACAGCTAACACAGTAATGCAGCTTCACGTACAGCTTGGGCAATATGTACGCTACATAGGAGGAGTGAAAAGGAATAAAAAATTATATGGAAGAGCGCACACTAAGACTCTGACAATGTTTTGGTAGTTAAAGCAGTCACTTACAGTCAAACACACTAGCTTCTGAGATGTCCCTCACAGCGGCGGCTTCCACAATGTTCCTGATGACAAACTTCTTGATGGCCTTGTCCTTGGGAACACAGCGGGCACAGTTGGTGCAGCGGATGGGCTGGACATGACCCCGGCCCTTCTTTGCACGTCCGTTGTTCCTTCTCTTCTTAGTCTGTCATGTAAAAATTTAAATACTTCAATAATTCAAGAGTATAGATCATAATTTAACATCCTACACCTTCTGACCAAACATTTCCCCATTCATTTTCCAGTTGTTCGTGAGTAATTTAATAATTTTAATTTAGTTTTTATACAAATTCTACTCCAGGAGAGCCATTTCTTGCATATGCTAAAATTAAGATTATTATTACTTTTAATTTCATCAGAAAATTACATTTTTCCAAAATGTAAAAATGAATTCAATGTTAAAAATACAATTTTAGCTCTGTATGCAGTTCGCATAGTAATGGAAGTTATGGAAATAAGGAAATCACAACTGTAAAATTTCCAAAAATGATCAAATTAAAAATCTATATGTGGTTCCCATAATAATGAGAATTGTACATTTCCAAAAATTATATTTCCAGAATTTCCATTACCATGGGAACAACTTTCAATTTAAATTGTCATTTTACTGTTCTAAATAGTTTTTGGAAATTTGAAAGGAATAATAATAATAATAATAATAATAATAATCAGGAAATGACTATTTTAAAATGTCCAAAAATTATACTTCCAAGGATGGGAACCACTTAAAGACATCATATTACCTTTTTTTTTTTTCTTTTCTTTAGGTAGATTATTTTTGGAAATTCGAAAATTGGGATTTGCTGACATGTCCAGGTGTTCCATTACTATGGGAACCACATACAGATCTTTATATTTCCAAATAAGATACTTTTTTTTTTTTTTTTTGCACCAATCAAAATAAATGGCAACTTACTAAGATTATCAACGTCTCGATCAACTATTAATTGTAAGTTATATGATAACGTTACTAGAAAGCAGTTAGATGCATCAATCTTCATGTCAGCTCAGTTTACACTCAAGCACCGACAGGCTGAGGGTCTTGATATATAGGCTAAATAACGACTATACCACACCCTGCATCGGTACGTTGAATAACTAATGGCGACAATAAGCATTAAAGAGAAGTATTTGACTTCATAAACACAGAGTAGCAGGCCCGTCCATGCCGCGTGCTGCAGCAGAGGCAGCACATGCTAGCCATCTTCACAAACGCTTTACTAAAACTAACAATCCTATAGAGTGCCCACATCTAATACAATCAAATACGTTACTAACTAAACTAAGTGATCGCACAGTTTTCTTTAGTATATAAAGGAGATTTAATATACTAAAACATATTCACGAATCAATCGCGAAGGCTCGAGACTCACCATCTTGAACGGGAGGCAGGAAAAAGGACCGGAAAAGGCGAACCGGAAGTGAAATCTCTCTCCGCTACACAACAAAAGTCCATCGAATATATATATATATATATATTTACACAAAATCTATAGCACTGTAAGCTGCACTTCAAATATTACAAACATATGTAAGGTGCTCAAGAATCACTTGATTTAGTAATTCCTGGCTAAATTGTCTTCAGAATAAAAGGCACAACTGAGAAATGATTTCAAATTTATATTATTTTAATTAATGAATACTAAAAATAATAATACATACAATGTATTTAAAAGAGATGCACAGAAAATTACAAAGGTTGTAACCTGAAAGGTTAGGATATAAAATCTTTGAACATGATACATTGAAAAGAATAAAAGGTGGCAAAAGAATCAAATCAGATGTTTGTATCTTAATAATGTAACATTACAAGAAAACTAGTGGATCAGAACATATGCAGACAGATGAAGTGGTTTAGTTGACATATCAGTGATGTCAGTGCCTCAGTAAATCACACAGGAGAATTTATTGGGAAAATATAATCTAACAAAATTTCTACTTTCAACATGGTCCATATGGGAAAAAAGAAACAATGAAACGGAAAGGAGACACAGCCACACACAGATGCATGCAGACACACAAACACACATGGGAACACAAGCAAAACAACTTCCCCCTTACAATTCCAAACCAAATATCGCTACATAAAAAAGACTGGCATTGACTCCTGTAGATATCATTAATAAAATCACATATAAATTTGATCACAGGCTGTATTCGAGAGCTAAACTAAACCTATTTTTTTTTTAACAATTCCATATACACAATCCATAAACATTCCATGTTCACATCTGTGAGAATAAATGCACCAGATTCGAGCACCACTTGAGTTTGGTCAAGAAAGTTGCCTTATTTAAAAAAATCTGAACCACTGATTTATCATGATTCATCACATTCATTTATTTATTATTATTTTTACTGTATAAAACAAAGACCTGCAATCTTCTTTTCACTGAACCCTTAATGAATAGTAAAGTGCTCTTGGCAAAGTTTGCCCTTACGTGCTGATTTGGGTCCGGTCCTCCTAATTTAAATACATAAACCATAAAAACAGACATACTAATAACCGATCAGCAGCTAGACGCGAGTTAACCGATGCCAAGAGCAGCACAACCATGCTTTTAAAAACGGATGGTCCATTATATCAACTTCAAGAACAAAATAGCTTATTTACTTTAAAGCAAATTTGGGAATTGTCAGAATGAGAGGAATCATGGTGTGCTTTGATTAACTAGTGCAAATCCGACTAAACAGTGTGCTTGCTTTGGTGTTTTCCACAGACAACCAAGCAGCGCCCTCTTAGCATAGAATTAACCAATCGAGATTTTATAAAATTTTTTTTTTTTTTTTTTAAGTCTGACAATTTTGGTTGTCCAGTGTCTATATGTCATCTAGTGACTGTAAAGGTTGCCTGGAAAGCAACTCCTGACAGCTCTCTAAAATACTGGCCCCTTTTATTTATAAAACGGTGAGAAATAAAACCGCTCTCCACCAATCAGGGAAGACGAGGAGGTTGCGTTTACGTACGACTGGATCACACTCAAAACACGCAGAAAAAACATGTACATTAAAATGTCAGTATTGAAAGACAATAGTAAATTGTGAGCTACAAAAGGACTGAGCAAAAATAGAGGGAGGTTTTCGGCTCCTGAGCTGCAAAAATTTGCTCATTTGCTGTTTCTAAACCCCGTTTCCCACAACAATCTGGGTGGATCCTGAGGCTCAGGTAAACAGGAGGTTGGTAAATGCAGCAACAGTTCTGCAGCATCACTTGGGCTCGGCTCGATACCATTTTGCGCCATTGCAGCTTTAAAAAAATCTGAATATCAGGTCTCCCTGAGTTAGTAGCACTTCACTGTGTCAGTCTGCTTATGTCTTCTTAGTCCTTTTTGTTTTATGAAATCCACAAGAAAATTAAATGGAGAAAAAGTCTTACAAATGTACAGTTAGCTTTGGAGGGGCAGCTGGTAGCATCTGAACCGTCTGATGAGGAGAAACGACACAATCCGCTGTTGAGATGCGTCTTGTGTCTCCAAATACTTTCTGCTGCCGCAAAGGTGCAAATAAAATCTTGCACCATTCAGAGAGGTGAGATGGTTGTTCTGTGTTTGAAGGTGTGAGTGTGTGTGTGTTTGGGTGGTTAAAGTGAGGCTGTGTAAGTGAGAGGCTGAGTGAGCAGTCCTCATGTGTAAAAAGTATTGTTTTGCATTCCTTTTTAATTACTTGACAACGCAATCTCACAATTTTATCATCTAAATGGTGAAAACCACTGTGGAAAATTATTTTGCAAGGCTGTATTAGTCGTACTACCATAAATACGCATACATTTGCATATTTTAAGGATCCAATTTCAGATTTAGCTACATATCAGTAGAAACGTTTTATAAATGAGGCCTGTTTTGTGTATAAATGCATAATATATGCATGCACTGCCAAATATGGAGCGTATTAGGAGAGGACAAGGATACACTGTGTGTGTGAAGGTCTTGGTCAGTAGTTCCTATTTGTAAACACTCGTCTGTGAATCCGTTTAGTGTTGTTCCTGCTGGTGCTTGTTCATGTGTGCGAGTAGTACATGGTGCTAAATTAGCGCTGATGTGTCCATGACATTTCTGTTGGGATCCAGTGTGGAGAAGAACTGCACATCCCTGTCCTTGTCCATCCTCAGCTCAGACAGAGCCTCTTCCAGCTCATCTGAGTAAGCGCTGCCTGGGTCCTTGAAGTACGCTGAGATCAGAGCACAGACATAAGTGATCAGAACAGCAGTGACACTTACACTAAATACATATGAAGAGTTAATTTGCAAAAACCGATAACTCCATTTTTATTTATTTTTTCAGAAATCACGTTTTTTAATTGCGCATTCCAAGTAATATCATTCAAACTGCAGTTGTTTGATTATGTAATAATAACTTAAATACAGGTAATTTACTAAATTAAAGTTCATTGAAAGTATGTTTTTTTTACATATTAAAAGTGTGTTTTATAGCAAAAGCAGATAACTCCAACAGTCGTTTTTTGGCTAAAGCAGATAACTCCACATTTCATGTTTTAGAGTTTAAAAAAACACTCGTTTAATCTTTGTAATCTCCTCAGATGACAATGTAGATGCCTGACAAACGTTGTTGTTGTTGTGATCATAAACTGTATGGATGTGATTACACGCAATACACAGAGCTTTTCCCTCATCATTGTAACGCGCTGCTTTTGCAAGCTTTCGTGAAAACGTTTCAGCTTTTATTTTCCTTTTTCGCCCTGCAGAAGATATCACAGGTTCATCAAGTTCGTCGAAATTATCCATCCTCGATCACTGTTAGTCAGCTTTGACGAAACTCCTCTCAGCTAGCACGTCTTTTCAAAGTGAAAGTAGCCTTGTCACCTGACCTGAATACAGCGTGCTGATTCGCTAAAATGGACTTATCGGCATCGGTTCAAAAACAACAAGGGCGCGTGTTGGCTTCTGCAGTAAAACGTGAACTCGCGATGCCTTTTAAGTGGACAAAACCAGCTTTTTTGACAAAACGTGTTTAGAGTTCAGATCGCGCTATATGTGGAGAATAATGCACGGCAATCAGCTCTTTTTTTTTTAAAGTGGCGTTTATCGGTTTTTGCAAATTAACTCTTCATATTTAGAAAAGCAATTTATTTTTTGTGCTAGTAACAGTGACAGTTTATGTTTAAAGTTAAGTTAAATGGCCGCTAGCCTACAAAAAAATTCAAATAAAGTAAAAAAAATTAAAAAAATATATAATAATAATAATAATTATTATTATTATTATTATTATATAAACAATATTAAATAAAATAAAAACTAAAAAAAACTAAAAACTGAACTAAAAATAAAACGTAAAAAAAAAAAAAAAATAGAAGAAAAAACAATAAAAACAAAATGAAATAAGATAAAGTAAAATAAATAAAACAAACAATATGAAATATCTAAACAATAAAAAACAAAACACACACACAAAAAATAGCCAATGGCCTTTACTTGACAGCTTGCACTTTGGACATCATTCTAGAAAGCATTTCACTGGACAAAAATAACTATGCACTCTGCGCAGGATATTACTCATAAATATTTTTGTCCATTAATTTAATTTAAGCCCTTGGAGGGCCTAATGATGGAGGCACGAGTCTGCGTCAACATCCTGTAATGCATGCATCCTCTAACATGTTTATGTTATGTTTTGTGTTAGTGTGTCTTACGTTTTTCCAACACGCTCTGCCGTAACGCCTTGGCCACCAGCACACGTACATTGGGTACAGGATCTGATGAGAGGCTGAGCAGACTGGGTAGAAGGTGCTGTGCAAACTGGTCCATGGGCATACAGTCCTCCTCCACAATGGCCTATGTGGAAACATAAGAAATGAATTAATCACTCTCACACATTGTTAGATATATCATGATAGCTTTAACATTCTTGCTCAGCTAGTGGGCTTTTGAAAATTTTGCATAACGCACTCAAAATAACTAAAAACAACAACAAAAAAGTTATACATTAAAAAATATATATAAATAAAATAAAATAACCAAGAAATGGCCATGAGTTTTGACCTAATTGGTTATTTGCTCACCAGTCTATTACCAGATTATTCTGGTATCATCAATTTCAGAATTATCAATCCCATAATGTCTCGAAAAAACTACTGTACTAGGCTACTCTGTGCAAAATATTTATTGAAACTTGAAACTAACAGCACCAAAAATATAAGATTATGAATGAGAAGTGAAAAAAAAACTACTGTGCTAAATCAAATAATGTAAAGATGGTGTGACTACTAGGCCTGGGCGATAAAATGGTATCGATATTTATCGACGGTACACCTTCTTCGATAACGATAGAAAAAATGTTCGATATAGCGTACGATATAGGCATGTGCTATGAGTGACGCAGACAGCACACACAAACACGAACACATGCTGAACTGCGTCATCAGTGGTGCGCGAGATGCGGTGATGATGTAAGTGACGTACGTTGTTGCATTTGAATGTTTTGTTAGTCTAGCCCAAGATACGCGCCGCTGCTGCGTTATTCATTCAAAATATTAGAGAAATATAGAAGCTCAATGCGGAGAAGATCAATGCCATTCACACAGAACGCATATTCAGTGCATTTTTTAGTCGGACAAATACGACTGCTGCACTCGCGTCTCACACAAGAGATGTATAGAAAGCCATGCAATGTTAAAACAGTTTAAACGTTTAGAAAACACGTCACAAATTTTTGGAGGTTTATTCCTTTTCACTGCGTCTCATATGTTTTTTAATGCAATCTGTGTGAATGGCGCTTCGGTTCTTTGGATTAAGCAATGCATAAATACATGATGCTGTTTTGTTCATAATCGTTTATGCAATTTACAAAATTATATTTGATTTGATTGAGTTAATTTAGACGTAATGTACGTTTTTTAATAGAGTTACTTCCTTGCGTTGACAATTTAAATGTGCTGCATTATTTTGCTCATTGTGCTCTCCTGTGGCCTCGGGAGACAAGACAAAAGTTTCCTTAAAACCTATTTAATCTGCATATAAAACATTAGAAATTAGATATTTGTTTAATTTTTGATTGTTAAAACAAAAATATTTGTTGTTTGTCTCAATAAATTGGGTTAATTTAAAAATACAGTGGTTAAATTAAAACATTTTTTCTATTGCTTTTTGTATTAAAAAAGGTTATTAAAAAATGTCAATAATTATCGATACCGAACGATATGAAATATTATAATAATTTTTATAATTTATGCATTTAGCAGACGCTTTTATCCAAAGCGACTTACAGTGCATTCAGACTATAAATCTTTTACCAGTATGTGTATATTATATCATTGATAAATTTTTTAGCTATATCGCCCAGCCCTAGCTACTGTAAAAATCTGATGTAAATATTACCTGGCAAATGAATGCAAATGCCTGACGTCCGACCCATTTGGAACAGTGGCAGAATCTCATAATGAGCTCATTAATGAAATTCAGACCCAGATCATGAGCTTCACAGGCATATAATTTCTGCAGGATCTCCACCACCTACACACATTCACAAGATAAAATGTCAGCACTAAATACAAGTGTGGATGGTAATGGAAACCTGTATTATAAGCTGAGGCTGAAAACAGTACAGTGGAGTTACTAAAAGCAGAACACAAACGTAAACAATACAGCTAGTGAAAGGCAATGTTGCTGCTATTTTTGACAACAAGCTGAAGGGTACATGATTCACCAGTTTATAGGAGATCCACCGCACTTCAGACACTTTGTCAGAGCAAAGGTTAAGTGCGATCTGTCTGAGGTAGTCATAGACATCGTTGTGGCTGTACAACTCAATGATCAGGATGAGCTGCCTAAATACACAGACAGACAAATGCCACAAGAGTGAGATCACACTTGAGAACTACAAAAGGCGCTTTGTCGATGAAGCATGTAACAAAGTAGCACATACTCAGCTAGCTCATATCGGAATCTCCAATTTCTGCTGTTGTCCGTCACCATGAACTCCTGCAGCTGATACAGATATTCCCGACGCTTATCGGCATGAAGAAGCTACAAAAGAAGACACAGAAAGATCTGTCAGGGCCAGTGTTGTTGGGGCCATTGTTAACTAAATCTAAATCTATTAAAAATAGTTTTCGGTAATTGAAATAGAGCTGAAATAAAACAAAATATAAATATTAGATGAAGAATTAAAACGAAAATGAGAAATGTTGCCTTGGCAACTAGCTGAAATAAGCTTAAGTTGAAAGTGCTAAAATGACAAACTGAAAAATAAAAGATATATATTATTAAAAAAGAAAAACTAATAAAAATGACAAAAGCACATAAAATTACTTAAAAACAAACTTAAATGAAAAATAAAAGCAAATTCAATATATTAATAAAAACTAGTACATAAAAACTACTAAACAAATTAGCATATCATAACAAAAATCCCTATTTAAACATATGGTAGAAAAAAAAGGAATATACAAACTGTCTGAAATTATAATTTTTAAACATTTTTGTTTTCAGTATAAGCAATTCATTTTCAAAGCTCTTGGTATAAAATACTCAAATATTCTGTCTTCTGAGTTGAGGAAATTTCATTTTCTCACCTTCAAGAAATCATACAGGTGTTTGAGGACTCCTATCCGCACCTCATCGAGGTCTTTGAGGAAGCAGTTAAATATGGGCACCAGGTCAGCTGCAGTCAGCTGATCCCCCAGAATCACTGCCAACTCGTGGATAGAGAACGCCAGCGTCCGCCGCACCTTCCACTGTAACACATTCAATAGTATTTAATTTGACATCTACTGAAGCTACTGTGTCTATTCCGTTTTTTTTTTTTTACAAAATAAAGACAAACAATAATAATCTATAATATTATGGTACGGAGAAAATATTGTTTAATTAATAATAATAATAATAAAACACACACACACAACATTAAAGGGATAGTTCACCC
>NW_015646846.1:1786256-1791344 GCF_001515625.1 Sinocyclocheilus rhinocerous | reverse complement strand
GTATATATATATGTGTGTGTGTGTGTGTGTATACCATCAGCAATACAGATTAAGAGGAAGTTTTACCTGTACGTCTGTAGCAAGGGTCTCATATGTGTCTTTGAGGCAGTGCCAGTTCTGTCTGCCCAGCGTTAGGGCGACGCCTGGCAAGCTGAATGCACAGTGTTTAGCGATCTCAGTGTCTACGGTCTGAGCTCGAGCGGGGTCTGTCATGGACAGATACTGATCCAGCAGCTGCTGTGGAATTACATTCTGAGACAACAAAGAATGACTGTTCGGGAACTAGTCTGATCAAGCAGACTTAGTCTGTTTATTTGTAAAAAGGAGATTATTTATACATTTGATATGCTTATGTCATGAATACTGTGGAAATCTAGTTGAAAGCTAGTAGATTTTTATTTGTTAAAACATGTGAGAATTCTTTTTTTTTTAGATACGGTTTCATAAGTTGCTTGTATTTTACATAAATTACCTGTACTTTAGATTTCTCCTCATCACATGTTTTAGCTGTGTCTGAATCTTTGTCCTCTTCCACATTTTCTATTAGGTCTGACTCCTGTGTGCACACACACAAATGCATGTATAATGAACTCTCTACTGTAGAGTTACTGTGGCAGTACTTCCTTCGAATTACATTTGCATAAACAGATTTACATAAAAATGCAGATGGGGGAGTTGCCATGACATGTCAAACAATTGCAGCAGCGTAAAAAAAAACATTTAAAACAACATTATTGTTGTTATGACCTGTTATATTAATTGACACACTACATCGAATATTGGTATTTTTGCACAATAATATAGATTCTTCACTTGGGGGCTTTTCTCAGCAAATATTGCTATGCAATTAATTTGATTAAATATCTATTGATAATAATAATAATAATAATAAAACATTATATTAATACCAATGAAATATAAACTATAATCTTAACATTAAAAAAAGAGAGATCTAATACATATTTTACATTTAAATTATTATTAAATTGAATGTAATAACACATTTTTTAAAATTTAAAATATATGATAAAATATTTAAAATATTATAATAAATAATATATAATTTTATTATTATTATTAGGGCTATGAAAAGAAAATATTTTAATCAATTTAATTACATGTACTGACAGTAATTAATATTAATAATAATATAAATATTTTTTAACATTTAAAGTATTATAACCTTAATTAAATTTCATATTTCAAACATTTAAAAAAAAAAGTAAGATAATTTATTTTAAATACTATAATTGTTAAATTACTTAAAAAAATTACTTTTTCCTCAGAGACAAAAAACATTCTTTGGCATTTAGTAACTACAAAGTCGTCCTCTCACCTCACTGCTGTGTTCAGAGTCGTCTACCAGCACTGGTGAACTGGAGGGTGAGTCTGAGATCTGTGCGTCCGTCAGTGAGAGTTCACTCCTGGCACTGAGCTCATCAGATGTCGGGGAGCCTGTGGAATCGTTACTCTCTGACAGAGACTCATCCGCATCTTCTCTCTGACTCTCTAGTTGGGCAGCTTTCAGCGCAGCGGACAACACCTTCACTTGAGCTGCGAGTGGAAAGCACACAGGAAAATGAATAACTATGTCCATATGTGGAAAAGGGCAAAAGAACTATGCGCTCTTTTTACAAATCACCTTGCACATCAGGATCATCCAGGTGGGGCTGAAGACAGTCCAAAACCTTCTGGATCTGGGAGCTGGTGGCTGGGCCTTGTGCATCTAAACTTGGCACGTCTTCCTTCCACTCACCTTCTGTGTCCCTCATGGTCTCATCTTGTTTCTCTATCACCTCAACTCTTTCCTCTTCTTGTAGTAGCTGCAGGTCTTGGGTGATGTCAGGTAGTGGGGATCTCCAGAAGTTGAAGGAGTTGAACACTGTGCAGTCGTCCATCTGCTGGTGGGACAAAGGGGCTGAGTGTTTAGGTTGGCCCAGGCTGGTGCCATCTTCTTTGGGCTGGGTAGAGGAATTGCCTTCTGGACGATGTGATGGTGGACCCGTCAGATCTGAAGTGGATTGTAGCTGCTCTGAACGGGGCTGAATGAGACTGTCTGGAGAACCATCAATGAAGGAATTGCGGCTGTTACTGGAGTTGCTGGTGGTCACTTTGTGTCTGTGGCTACAAAGACAGAAGAGCTCCATTTAGAATTTATTCATTCATTTTGTTGCGTAAAAGAGTTTCAAAAATGTATTCAATATAAAGAACTATACTACTGTTCAAAAATTTGTTTTAATGTTTGTGAAAGAAGGCTACATTTTGTGATGAAAACTACAGTAAAACGGCAATATTATGAAATATTATTACCATTTTTATTTCAATATATTTTAAAATGCAATTAATTCCAGTGATGTAAAGCTGAATTTTTAGCATCATTACTCCAGTCTTCAGTGTGACATGATCCTTCAGCAATCATTCTAATATGCTGATTTTCTGTTCAAGAAACATTTCTTATTATTATCAATATTGAAAACAGACGTGCTGCTTAATTTTTTTTTGGGTGGAAATCTTTTTTTCAGTATTCTCTTTTGATTAGAAAGTCCAAAACAACAGCATTTATTAAAAAAAAATATTATTATAATTAATTCTAATTTTATTTTTTAATCAATTTAATGCATCCTTGCTGAATAAAAGCATAAATGTCTTTATTTAAAAAAGCCTAATTATACAAGGCTTCCAGTAAAAAATCCATAACCGACTACAACAACCAGTCGATTACAAACAGTAACAGAAACCATGTGCACTTACCGCTCTGAGGAGATCTTCGGTATCTCGTGGAGGGTTCCATCCTCACAGAAATTCAGTCCTGTGATTGAAGGGTTGGCAAACGTGGAGATAAAACGACCTAGAGACTGGAACGCAGCCTGGCGTACCTGAAAAGGAAAAATGATAGAAGAATATAAGCAGATGTTGCCGCCCCTTTAAAAAAAAAATGTGAAGAAAATTCCTAAAACAGGTGGAAAAACAAAGTCAGAAATCTCACTGATCCAAAATCCTACTCCACATCCGCATACTAAGCATCACATAACCACATTCACTTTCAGTGAAGATAGAAATTACACGCCGAGTCACGGCATGTTAGCACACAGTGTTAGTGTGTGTGTTTCTTTGCTCTTACCCAACGTGACTGATCACTAATGAGGTTGATGAACAAGGGGGACAATTTAGTGCGCCGCACCTCCGGAGAAGTGCAGTTTGAAACAACCATGAAGCACTCGGCACAGGCTTTCCGAATACCCCACAGACTGTCTGAGCACAGGTCGAAAAACTTTGGCATCTGAGGTGAGGACAAAGAGAGAGTGCTGGTTAACACATTTGCATGTCCTGTCAACCAAAATCTGCACAAAGACACAAACAGACTTAAAGGCTTCATAAGATTAAAGTTTTTTTGGGTGGGGGGTCTTGCACTCAGAAATAATTAGATGCATTAATTCTGACCCACTGTGACTGCAGTTTTGTTATAAATACAAGCACAAGAGGAACGCAGAAGGTCTCACCAGAAGTTTCTCTGTGGCTTCCTGGCCAAGAATAGAACAGAACTCGCCAAAGTTTGCAGCACAAACCTGACGGTGAGAAAAAAAAGTGTAATAGAAGGTTTAGGCATTTGCAATGAGGTCAAATTGAGTCTTCTGTTATGTTGTAAACAGAAGCCTGTTGCAATGCAAGCAACATTGCTTCTTGCCAACCCAGCACGAGTTGCAAAAGAAGATTAACATTCTTCACAACGTCTTCTACACAGAGTACGCCTGAGCTTTATCACTGCAGTTTTTTGAATGACAAAACAGTCACAAACATGTGCATGTATCAAAAGACAACTTCAATGAGTCAAGATTTCTCGTTTTTGGAAGCCATTTCTGTCTATTGTGTTCTGATTGTTACTTATTTGTCTCAGGATTCTGATATAATAATGATAATGCATGGACTTGGTATTTCCACACTTTTGTAAAAAGGGAAATACACTACCGTCCAAAAGTTTGGGTCAGCAAGTTAAAATGATTTCTGAAGGATCAGCATATTGGAATGACTTCTGAAGAATCATGTGACACTGAAGACTGCTGAAAATTCAGCTTTGCAATCACAGAAATAAATATTCATATTATTTCACAATATTATTGCTTTTACTGTATTTTTTATCAAATACATGTAGCTTCCGTGAAATTAACAAATGGCATCTGCAAACAAATTTTTTTTTTTTTTTAAGTAACTTCACTTTTTTGAGCCATTTTTGGATTTACTTTTGGTCACAAGGTTATTGTTAGTGTATGTTTGGCATATGAATTTCACACACAGACACACACAATAGGGCTGTCAAAAATGTTTTCCAATTTTGAATATTCGTCGAATTTCAAATAAAAATCCACATTCGAATGCAAAAACGTTGTATTCGCATTTTAGGTGTGCATTAAGGAGGCAGCCTTATCAGCGGCGCACGAGATGCGATGACGATGTAAGTGTTGTTGCATTTTAATGCTTTTGTTAACCTATACAGTTGAAGCCACTAGATGCGGCGCTGCTGCGTTGTTCATTCAAAATATTGCGGAAAAAGAGAACATCAATGCGTTCAACAACAATGATCTTGTTTACATCAAAACTGAAACCAAGCCAGTCACACAGAACACATATTTCACGCATTTTCTAGAGGGACATCTATCACCGTTGCACTCATGTCTCGCACAAGAGAGCCGCATCTTTAGAAAGCCATGTAAAATTAATGTAAGTTCAACTTTTTAAAAACATGTCTCGAAACTTTATGGCGTATATAATTATATGTATAATAGGTCTTTAGGATCAATACAACACCCAAAGCTGATCAGATGCATATCTTAAGGATATATGGACAGCAAACATGAAAGTGACAGATATTTAACAAACCAAATACTACACAAAATGTTCATAGTCTTCGCTGAAAAAAAGCCTACAGATTATGCATAATAACAGAAACATTGCTCAAGCGATCTTGTGAAACTTACTGTGCATTTATTACAAAATAACTTTTTAGATGGCTATCAAAAGGGATGAATTTAGAGATGCAACTGAAAGTAAGTCAAAGCACAGCATGCAGTCAGCAACCAAACCCTTCTCTGG
>NW_015646846.1:1784884-1786155 GCF_001515625.1 Sinocyclocheilus rhinocerous | reverse complement strand
ACACAGAACACATATTTCACGCATTTTCTAGAGGGACATCTATCACCGTTGCACTCGCATCTCGCACAAAGGAGCCGCATGTTTAGAAAGCCATGTAAAATTAATGCAAGTTTAACTTTGAAAAAAACATATATCGAGAGTTTATGGTGGGGTTTTTTTTCCCCATCCCTATGCATCTCAATATTTTTAAATGAAAAATGTACTCTGTGTGATTGGCTTTCCGCCCTTTGTATTAAACTATGCATACATACATGATGCTGTTTTGTTTATAGTTGTTTAAGCAACTTAATTAATTATAATTGGTTTATAAAAATTATTTTAAACATTTTGCACTTTTTCCCCACAGATATTTTGCTCGATGCACCCTCTTGTGGCCTCTGGAGAGAAGCCAAAAGCTTTTCTTCACCCTAACTGAAATTATGCATTTTAAATTTGAATATTGATCATATTTAAGTACAAAATTCGAATTTAGTTTTTCAGCCATTTTGACAGCCCTAATACACAACGCAGTTCATCACATCAACTATGAAAATGTTCCCCAAAGACTTGACATGTCATAAACCAGTTCTAAGCTCATCCAAGAATTATGAAACGTTTTGAGAGTATCATTACCTTGCGGACTTGAAACAGTCTGACGTCACTGCAGAGTTCACAAAAGCGCAGCAATAAAAGGTGTTCCACCGTGTCTTTAGTCAACATGGTCACCAGCTTACACATGATCTGCAACAAAACATTATTCACCATCAACCCAAAGATCAACACCATCAACCCAACCCCACAAAACAATTAAAACAGTAACACAGTATCATGCAGACAGTAAACAGATATGCATTCCATCATAAATGGAATGAAGTTACGACAGGAAATATAACAAGTTATCTTTTCAGTCCTATGAAAACTCATGGTTTACATATTTTTACCATGAGTATTTTCCACTTCCAGTAATCAGCAGCACGTTCTCTTTAACACAAAGACTCACCGCAACTGCTTCGATCTTGTAGTCATCGTCACTGCTGGGTTCAGTAAGCTCCAGAAGCACAGGGCAGACCTTTCCCTCCATATCTGCCTTACTCATCAGACCCTGTTCAAGTAGCACCAGTAAAGCGGCCTGGCTTGTCTTTCGCACCTACGTGAAAAGCACAGGCAAAACCGACTCAATGGGGGTTGTCTGAACGATTGGTGTTAAGGAAACACTGAATAATAGGTCTTTGAATGAATGAATGAGGCATTTGTATGTATGTATGTGTGTATATATATATATATATAATATA
>NW_015646846.1:1778975-1784641 GCF_001515625.1 Sinocyclocheilus rhinocerous | reverse complement strand
ATAGTCTTCGCTGAAAAAAAGCCTACAGATTATGCATAATAACAGAAACATTGCTCAAGCGATCTTGTGAAACTTACTGTGCATTTATTACAAAATAACTTTTTAGATGGCTATCAAAAGGGATGAATTTAGAGATGCAACTGAAAGTAAGTCAAAGCACAGCATGCAGTCAGCAACCAAAACCTTCTCTGGCAAGTTTTTTAAATTTTCCCCTAAGCAGTTCCAATAAAAATACTTATCTCTTGTTCTCTCTTTCTCTCTATAATTAATAAATAAATTTAAAATAATTAAAATTAAAATGTTAAATATATTTGAAATAATTAAAAATATATATACATTTAAAATATTATTATTATATAATAATTTTATAATATAATATTATAACATTTAAATATTAAAAAATATATATATTTATTTTGTTATACATTTATTTACTAGTGCTTACTAGTTGGTTATGGCTGACTAGCTGACCACCTTTGACCCATCCCTACTCAAAAACAATGATATTTGTCATCATTAGTCCAATTAAGAAGAACGATTCAAAGAACAGGCAATTTTTTTAAGTAAAACTCACCTGGTTATTAGGGTCTGTGAGATACCGGACCACAATGGGTACCAGATACCGCGAGAAGGCTTCTGGGAAATTGGGCCGATTTTCATGGAGGAACATGGCAATGTTTGGTACCTGTTCCATCAGCTCTGCTCGCACTGTCGGTTCTGTAACATCCAGTGTTGGGAGTAACGCATTACAAAAGTAATAATATTACAGTAGTATATTACTTTTTGCTGTAACGCAGTAATACAACGCATTGCTAATCAAATTTGGGTAATATTATTACTCGTTACAATCTCAGTAACGCAAGTTACAACAACATATTTTAACTCAAAATTAAGTGGTGAATTTACCAACACAGCAAAACAGCACCAGAGAAAAAATTCCGCGGGTAAAATAGTTTGTCTATCTTCTGTTGCTGGAATTAGATGGTTGAGATGACTGCAGAGACGGATTCTACATTTGTGAGATGGACACACTCCTGTTATTTTCAGTTCATCGGAGAAAAGGATAAGAATGCATGGTGCAATATGTGCGAAACCAAACTCCCAACATGGAGAAATAGCACGAGTAAAACCTGGAAACACCTAGACTGGTGCCACTAACACTAAGCTATCGGAGAGAGAGCTGCGGGGTCGGAGAAGAGAAAAAGACGGCGGACGAGCAACAAAAATTAAGTTTAACTAAAAATAAAATCTGTTTTTATTAAATCATAGTGTATATATAAAATGAATGAATATGCGAAATATTTGACTTAAATAGCCTAATTAACAGATTAACAAAACGAAAGGAAAAGACTGAGAGATAGGCTATGTTGCTGAGTTTGGTTCATATGCTATTTGTGTGGCGCGGCGCTCTACGAAAGTCCAGGGAAAGGAAACCGAGATGACAGAAATAAAGTAAACACATTGCAGTTTCAAATGATCTGTATGACCAAAAATAACAGAGTATTTTTTTGTTGTTTGTTTCCGCTGTTCGATCGCGCCGGCGCCTCACGCACACACATACAGCATTGCAAACGTTGCAGCCTGTTCATTATCAGAATAAAATACAGTCAACCAAACATAGATACACTGGTTAATTTAAATAGTGCGTAGCCTACTGCGTAGTACAATCCGTGTCGATCAGCCTGAGCTCGGGCCAAACACACATTTGCTCATGTGACGAGGATGTTTTTTAAGTGCGTTAAGTAAGCTTGGATTACATAAAGCATTCAAATACATTGCAAATATGGACACATTTAATTGGATTAATGGCGAATGAGAGAGGTAGGCTGCGCGAGAACGCCGTTTGCTTTCAGTTTCGCATTGAATTAGCCTAATTCATTTTGGCTTGTTTAGCAACTTATATTTTTCATTCTTGTTTTCTTCTGAAACCGTTCAAAATAGCCTATAGGCTAGGTATTGTGTTTATTGTTTGTACATGATAATATTTCGCTTTATTTACCAGTGTTATTTATGAATGTAATAATGCGATTTGTGCTTA
Organism: Sinocyclocheilus rhinocerous; assembly: GCF_001515625.1. Lineage (NCBI taxonomy): Eukaryota > Metazoa > Chordata > Actinopteri > Cypriniformes > Cyprinidae > Sinocyclocheilus > Sinocyclocheilus rhinocerous. Next base: position 1,782,603 of record NW_015646846.1, on the reverse strand, counting down.
TATTTTTTAACCTAAACTACAACGTAACATTAATGTAGACCTACATACCGGTATCTAAATATGATTTCATATTTTATGCTATGTAGACCTACCACATTACACTCCACTGAATGTAGTATGAACAGCAATAAACTACATTATGAAAAGTATGAAAATATCAAAAGTAACTCAAAAGTAGTGTAATGCATTACAATTCAGAGACAGTAATATTGTAATGTAACTAATTACTTTCAAAAGACAGTAACTAGTAATATATAATGTATTACATTTTGGAAGTAACTTGCCCAACACTGGTAACATCACATTACATTCACAATATTACAGACAGTTCAACCATTCTAAACAAGTCAAATACAGGCAAAAGTCATACAAACCTCCATCCTCAGACATCCTGGCAACCGTTTCCATGACGCTGATGAAGTCATTTTCATTATCACTGAACTCCCGGAGCACATCCAGCAATCCACGAGCCACAATTTGCCTGAAAACAAACATATCAAGAACAACATAAGACACCACATGACATGAGCTTTTTCAATTTATAAGCACAAAACTATTTTTTTTGAAAAGTGCCTACACAATTTTTCCAGAGTAATGTTTATAATCTTTCCAGGCCAAAATATTAGAAGTCACCCAAGAAACGTTCAATCTAAGCCAAGTTCTTCTACGATGACAAGTTTGGCTCCTTACTAAAGGCTGATTTATACTTCTGCGTCGGACCTACGCCGTAGCCTTTACGCCGTAGGCTATGCGTCAGTTTTCATTTATACTTCTGCGTCGTTGTCCGCGTCTACGTGCAGTACACATGCAAACCGCTAGTCAGCAGTGTCCACGGGCATGTTGCTGGTGTAACCCGCAGTACCACGGCAAAAGCCGAAGAAGAAGCGGCTCGTCGGAGAAGCATTATAGCCGTGACGGCGGCAAATAAATATCAAATCATTAAATCATTATTTAAAACTACAAAAAGGAGACAACAACGGAACAGGAGATGATGGCATTCTTTCAATCTGCACAAGGACTTGTACCACGGCAGATCAACATTGTCTGTTGCGGACAACTACTGATGTATAATGCTATGTAGTATAATAAATGATAAGACACTTGTTCTTTGCTTTGTTTTATTTTATATAAGAAGGTGTAACATTAAAATATATTAAAGTGCACATAAACACACAAAACTCAAGTACATATGGAAGGAGGGGTTCTTGCAGACCAATCACAGCGCTTGCGGTCTGCGTAGAATTGACGCGCTGTTAGATTTTTGGAGAGGTGCACGTCAGGCTACGATGTATGGGTGTGCGTCTATGCGTAAGCTACGGCGTAGGTTTGACGCAGAAGTATAAATCAGCCTTTAGTATCTCTGGTCCAATGTCCAATGTCATATCAGGTCAAACTTTTAAAATTATGTTACACCACTTTGCCATAAAAAAAATTATCCTCATATTTTCTGTATCAAATCTCACTTATCTTCGAGTGACAGTTACAAGATGGACATAAAATCTTAAACTACTCCTGAGAAAACACTGAGCATTGCATTTCAGAGAAAAAAAACATCCTGAAATCCATCTCACATTACATGTCTCATAGTTACTTGTTTTATACTGCAGACCACACACTTTACATCTCACCTGTTGAAGACGTTTTCACTGAAAGCATATTTCTCCAGCCGGCCCAGAGGGGTGAGATTATCCTGGCCTGCATCCAGGAATGCTGTTATCCGAATCCCATCACACTCTGAACCATACTCATCGAATCCAACTGCAAGACAGATTAATATGGACAGTTAATGACCGAGTATAAATCAATGTCGAGTTTGTGAGTACAGCCTGGTGGTATCAAATGTGAGATCTTTTAAATTCAAACTAGGAATCTTATTAAAAGAAATTCAGAGTGACACAGAGTAGAGGGAATCTGTTTAATGAGAAATTATTTACTTTACAGCATAAACAGTTAAAGGGATTCCATTATAAGCAAGCTGCTTCTGTCAGCAAAGATCACACTGACATCAACTATATAGTGTAAAAATAATGAGGAAAAATCTTAAAAGCATGGGTAGGTCCATATTAAATTTTACATTAAAAATTGCATATTTGAGGTCCATTGAGATATTTTTGTTGCGACATTATCTTGACAATTAAGCTAATTTTTAATTAAAGTATGAATGGTCCTAAAACAGACTTCATTAAGCAAAAATATCTATCTATCCATACATACATATATATATATATATTTTTTTTTTCTCCCGAGTGAAACATGACCTGGACATGTACTTGAGAGGTTTCATCAGATTCACCCAGTCACAATGATAGAGAGAGATATTGATTTGTAAAGTTGCTGAAGAGTTCTGTATACTCACAGTCATCCAAATCATCATGACCATCTTCAAAATACAAAGACAGACCTGGGGAAACAAACCATAAACTTAAGATCAGAGCCCGGCAAGTGTATAGTAAATAATCTGACAGTTTCAAGCCATGCTACTGTGGCTCACAACATAGCCTCCTAGTAAGCTACCTTACTACACAGCATTTTTGTTTTTTTCAGTGCAAGTGCTGCTTAGGTAGACTGCTCACTAGGTTTTGACACACAGCCTTGGTATGTATCGTAGTGTTAACTTTTATCTCACTAAAATGTCAACTCAGGTTTGACTACATCAAATAACCCGCTTACTAGGCGAAGATGTCTGCCAAACACCTTTCATATTGTAGTGTGCAACAACATACAAACAGTTCTTAAGTTATGACACATTAGAAATGCATTTTAAAAGGTGACCAGTTAACCAAACGTGCTAACCGGAATCGACCCCGGTCAGGCTGGCTAACAAACTGACAGTCAAGCTCCTTTCAGCTCAGCTATGTTATCATCATTATTTACTTAAATGCACTATATAATTTCCACCATAAAGTATTTAATACAACATAAACTGTCCTGTTGGGCCGATGTAGTTCTTTATCACAGTACTTTTATAATATCCCAGTCTGTCCTGCTAGCTTCACAACTCGCAACTAGTGTTAATCCACTTAACATTTCACCAAGCTCATGACCTTTCTTCTAAAATACATCAGAAAAATTGAAAAGGCATTACGCGTCACAAAATCAACAATAATAACTGAGCCGATTCTCTTTAAACCGCCTCATAAAGCTTTAAATAAATGTACTAAAGCACGTTACCTGCCATCTTGATTAACAGCGGGGCTGTCACTCGACTTCCTCAAAAGATTTCCTGCTCTTATTTCAATTCCGGCATCTACATGAATATCAAATACTTAAAAAAACAAACATAAACTCATCGAAACAAAACACTTTTACGCGTGAAAATATCGCAAATAATCGTATCGCTCAACCGAACGCTCGATGAGAAAAAAATAAGACAATGTCGATCACGTGACTAGTCTAGCGACATCCGATTCGTGAATGAATTGTTCATAACGAATCGAATCGTTTAGTGATTCAGTTGAACCGGTTCACAAAACCGGACTGAATGATTCTTTCACGAATCGGACTGAGATCCGGGCGTTTTCTCGAGACACTCTTTGAAATTTCGTGCTGTTTAATGTAAATAAAAATTCAGGATTGTGACTATTTTTTACATTTCCATTGTCCTTACTTTTATTTCCATTGTTCCATT
>NW_015646846.1:1774437-1778865 GCF_001515625.1 Sinocyclocheilus rhinocerous | reverse complement strand
TATATATATATATATATATATATACATATCAAATTTGTTTAATAGAGTTGTGTGTTTAGTTACTGATTTTCATCTTGTGTCCTAGGATACAGGGGTTGGAAAGTCAAGTATCGTGTGGAGGTTTGTGGAGGATAGTTTTGATCCCAATATTAATCCCACAATTGGGTAAGCCTACTGCAAAACACACTCACAGTGAGGTCAAGCAGACTGTGATGCAGGTTTTTCTTATTTCTAACGTGCAAGTTTTAAAGGATTGCCACATAGCAAACACAGCAAGCGGTGACATGCAGTGAAATGGAAGCAAGCAAACAAAATTGTTACTTAGTGTGTTGAAATTTCCTTAGGATTAGTGTCAGAAAGCACTGTGTCAAAAAAAAAAAAAACTTGATGGATTATTTGTTTTAATAATAATAATATTATTAATGATTCAATATCTTAAGAAAACAAAATCTGTAAATCAGCATCTTGAACTAGTTACACTAGCTGCAATGTTGGTGCTGATTAGTCTGAATGTAATACAGATACACATTGCTTTGTAAGTGATTTAATATGCAGCATTGATTGTATAATACATGTTGCATCACAGTGTGTTAAAGATTTAAACTGTGACCCCTTTTAATTGAGTTACTTAAATGTGAATTCAATTGACACACATTTCAGGGCTCAACAATAAAGACTTTTCTGCTGTCCCAGTCAGGCCAGTCATTCAGATTTGTGCCCAACAAAAGATGATAATATTGCTAAAAAATAATGATAAAAAAATAATACATTAAAATAAATGTTAAAATAACTAACATTTAAAAAAAATTAAAATACCTTTGTCTTATATTTTTCATTAAACCTTTGTTTGCTAGAGAAAAGTATTACAATTAATTCATTAGGTTTGTAAGGTTTTTAATTTGCAATAATAGCTGTAAATTATGCATCTACTATTCAACAACTATGATCCCATGAACACTTTTGCTAGAAAAAAAACTGGCATATGGTTATTCATATACCAATTCTAATCGATGCTTGCAAGACACAAAATTCATTCTCATAATAATTTACAACTACATTCAATACATAACAGAAAACCTAGTTTTTAAGCTTGCAGGGGCAAAACAACAAATGTAAAGAACGTGAGGCAATGACAAACAACAGGCAATCCTTATTATGGAGCCTTACATGTCTTGTGTTTTTTTTGTGTGTGTGTGTATTTGCACCTGGCAAAACACTTGTAAACCTTGTAAAGACGTCTATAAGTATGTAAGATTGTGTGGGGGGCAGTCTGGATTTAAATATGTAAATGTAATAAACAAAGCTGAGAGTCTTACTGGCAAATTTTTATGAACAAGATCAGCAGATGTCTCAGATTCCATGCAGATCTATTTGTATTTGTATGCTTAATGTTATTATTGATCGTGCCAATTTTATTTTCAGAGCATCGTTTATGACAAAGACTGTGCAGTACCAAAATGAGCTTCACAAATTCCTCATCTGGGACACAGCAGGACAAGAAAGGGTAAACAGTAACAATCACAACACACACTGGGGTGACACATACACAAGCTGACAGCCATTAAATACAATGTTTACTCTGTTTCACTTCTGTTTTTGCAGAACTATGTCTTCATAGTTCAGACAGGGGGCAGTATTGCATGCGCTTCTCTTGTATGCACGCAAGTATTTGAGGGAGAGAGGGGTTAATGTCATTGGAAGGGGATGGTCTTCTCATGTATCTCTATAGGCTCTATATCTTTATGATCTTCTCTCCCAAAACACTCTACGTTAGGCAAGACAGCTGAAGAGTAGGGCTGACATCACATAGTTTGAGATGTTTATCACCGCTGATGATTTGACGGCAATCTTGAGGCTGTTTGCAATATGATCTGTGATGTTATGTGATACTAAATCTAGAATGCCAAGCGGCCCACACAAGCTGCTAGGGAAAAAAAATAGTATCATACCAGGTGTTAAGGAATTGCTTCTCTCTTTTTATGCAACTTTTATGACAATCTGGGACTTTTATTTACATGTTAAGCAGGAAAATAGAAAAAAAGTTTTTGAATTGTGATGAATTTAAAACACAAAAAAAGTTCAGAATTCGACTGAAAAATAAATATTTTGCGCTATTTTCTAGGTCAAATGTAACAAAATTGTGTTTCTTTACATGTTAAATCCTTTGTACAAAAGATAGACATGGCCTTATGTTCACAATTTTCACTCAAATTGTTTTGATGGTAATATTATAAAAAAAAATTTTTTTATTAAATTAGAAAAATGCAAAATAGTAGTAATGGTCTTGAATGTTTGAATCCCTCTCCATATGAAAGAATATAGGAAAGTCTGATTTATCCAGCCTCTTTACCCTCATCTGGTCCTGTTTAGCGCTTTGATGTATTCCCACCGGTAAATATGGTGCAAGTTTATCATCGTGGCCTTTGAGTGGTTAAAGAGGTCCGGCTTTCTTTGCTTTGCTTTGTTCAGGATGCTCCAGAGCCTGATGGGATGAAATGCTAGGCCATGTCAGAGATAGCGGTTTCAGAATAGCAATCAAAGCCACAATCTCTCTCTCTCTCTCTCTCTCTCTCTTCCTCCCTCTTAGTGTCTTTCTTCTTTCTTTTCTAACTTCAAGCTCTGTTGTGACTTTGTGAAGAGAAGACAGATTCCTGTACTCCAGTGGGAGTTGTGATCAGGCTTTTCACTGGCTGTCAAGCTCTTGATTAGACAATTATCCGACACAGTGCTTTTTAGAACAGCATTGTGGAAACATGACTTGTTTTGTACTCTTTGCTTTCTGCTTTAGTGGTTTTGTGGGTGCATTAAATTGATCAAAAGTGACAGAAAAGACTTTACATTGTTGAAAAAATCTAATAAATGCTGTTTATTGAACTTTCTGTTCATCGAAGAATCATGGGAAAAACGCAAAGAGCACAACTGTTTTCAACAGTGATAACAATAAGAAATCAAGAATTTTTTTTAGCAGTAAATCGGTATATTAGAATGATTTCTGAAGGATCATGTGACACTAAAGACTGGAGTAATGATGCTGAAAATTCGGCTTTGCATCACAGGAATAAATTACATTTCAAAATATATTGAAATAGAAAACAGGTGTTTTAAATTGTATCAATATTTCACAATGTAACTGTTTATTACTGTATTTTTGGTCAAATAGTTGCAGCCTTGATGAGCACAGGAGACGTCTTTTAAAAAATACTTTTTTCAAAAACATATTTTCATAAGAAAATAGCCAAAAAGAAAAATTGCATATAGCTAGGAAAGCGATTTCATGAGGTCTTTAAAACTGACAAATCGACTTGATGGCAAGAGAAATTTGAAGAGGTAGTGACTGAAGTTGGATGAGAGAAAATGCAGGAGTAGGGTTTGGAGAGGGATCACAATCCTGCAATTTTAGACAAAAGCTAAACTGAAGCATTTCCACTTCCTTATGCAGTGGACTTTGCCAAAAACAGCTATAAATGTGAGAAACCATGTCAGTCAAACTTGATTTATTCATTTTATTGGTGAAAAAGATGGATTAAGCAGAGTTCTGACCTGTTTTCTTAACTTAAATCCAATTTATATTGGATTTATACAGCGTTTTCATAAATTAAATAATAAACTTTGCATGGTGTCAAATGAATCTGTAGAATAGATATTAATAAATATTATCTTAAGTGATCTCACTTAGTACTGATGCATTGATCAGCAAAACCAGTTAAGAACTACAGGTTTAGGTTCCAATTGGTTTTGGATATTATTTGTAAATTATGTATGTTTATGCGTATTGCTTTATTGACTTTTATTGATGAAAATTAGCAGTTCATAAAACATTCTGTTAATGAGCAAAAATATATTACTGTGCACCAGTTTGCAGCTTATAACTGTTAATTTTCTCAATAATTTGCCAAAACTGTAAATTTGGAAAAAAAAAAAAAGTTTAAACTGTGTATTTAATTTTAAGACTATCTCACACCTAAACTTAAAGGTGGGGTAAGTGATTTCTGGTAGCCAATGTTGATATTTCAAATCACCAAAACAAACACGCCCCTACCCAAAAGGGTCTCGCCCCTATTTTGATAGCTCCGCCCCACACATACGTACGCAACCCAGGCAACAATTAGTTCTGTGAAACAAAGCAAAACCAATGTTACACCGTGTCTACACCGGACGCGAGCGGAGCGGCGTTCTATTTATGACATTGACACAAATTTCAAATGATTTTCAACGGTCGCTTAATCGCGTCCTGTGTAGACAGACTTTAGCTGTTGCGGCGCCGGTGTAGACATGGTGTTTCTCATCTATCAAGAAGAAACAAAGCAACCTCGGCGTCCGATCGCAGGCCTTCCACTCCTTGAGTTCTCTCCAGCGCTGGAAAGCTGATCCAAAATTTACGCGGGTCCTACTTTTTGCCTTATCGTAAGCCTTCTTTTGTTCCGCAGA
>NW_015646846.1:1701986-1774237 GCF_001515625.1 Sinocyclocheilus rhinocerous | reverse complement strand
GCATCATGAGTAGACACGCCCCTTACTGCTGACTGGCTGCAAGTTTGTTTTGGTACTCGGCCCGACTCAGTTTTCTAAAGCATTTTTGAAAAGATACATACCCCACCTTTAAGAAAGTATGTAAAAAATAAAAAAAAACCTGCACAAAGACACAGATCCCTAAACAAGACCATATCTGCAGATGAAACTAGCATCTCTACATCACATTATGTAAGAGAAGCTGCAAAAGACACAGGCACAAATGGAATGTACAAAACATGGTGACATAAATTTTTAAGTAAATATAATGAGCGATATATTGCGTCACCAAACATTATTGAGGTCATGTACATATATTGCGCGATAAGTCGATATATTGATTATTGCGACAGGCCTACCTGCCAGGGTTTCTTGCCATGTCTACTTTCCTTACCCTGTCTCTCTCTTAATCATTCACTTTCTAATGCACTTTTCCCCTCTTTTAGCTCTTTTTTCAAAGGAATGGCATACTGGATCCAGCTTGTTTTTATTAATCAGAGCCTTTTTTGGTCTATTTTTGATGACCGGGTCAAACAACCCAACTACGCTATTTTATAATGATTAAGCGCTAACTTCTTCAAACACGTCGCGCTCATCTTTCCCCTGATGGCTCCCACATGTGTTGATACGCCTTTCCATACAGTTCCTCAACTCAAGCCTCCTTGGCATGGCCGTCTGAAACACAATTCTCCTTTTGGTTTTAGCAGTGGCTCACGTCTAGGGTTTTTCATCGTGGTTTTCCCTAACCGCCGCCTAGAGTTCTGTTTGAACGGAACAAGTTGGAATAACACGCGTTTGTTTGTGTTTCAGTTGTCCATTTAATTCAGCATGAAACTTGAAGGAGACCTCCGCCAAAGCGAACAAATTCTTTCAAAGCTCTGATAATAAGCATACGCAGGTTGAGATCAACCACTCAGCCCCTAAGAAGTGATGTTGGGATGTTATCAGTGATGATTAAGTCTTGCTTTTTTAAAAAAAAAATTTAAGTACAGGCCATCATTTTATTCTCACATCTGCATGTTATCTGTTTCGCTCTTAGTTTCGTGCCCTGGCTCCCATGTACTACAGGGGCTCTGCTGCGGCTATCATTGTGTATGACATCACTAAAGAGGTACTGAAATATTTCTTCATTATTACAACACAAATCTTTCTGCTGGTAAAGCCATTAAAGGGATAGTTCACCCAAAAATGAAAGTTCTGTCATCATCTACTCAACTTCATGTCGCTCGAACTACGCAAGATCTTTTTTTTTTTCCTATGGAACACTAAAGGAGTTATGGGTTGAGGTAAGGCTTTCAGTGAATAGTGAGTTAAATATCAGTCTGTTCCCCACACAAAGCTATCATATGGCTTTAGAAGACTTGATATATCATGCACAAGTCATACGACTACTTTTATGGTGTTTTTTGGAGCTTGACAGCCCCTAGTTAGCATTCATGTTCAGTAATGGAAAAGAGCAGCTGGGACAGTCTGCTAGGTAACTCCTTTTGTGTTCAATGGAAGAAATGTTATCATGCAGGGTTTGAGCAACATGAGGGCCAGTAGATAATGACTTCAAAGTCTTATGATGTAGCAGCATTGCTTGTCTTAAAAATCTCTTTGTGTTTCACTCAGGAATCATTCCAGACGTTGAAGAACTGGGTGAAGGAGCTTCGCCAGCACGGACCACCCAACATAGTGGTGGCTATCGCTGGCAACAAATGCGATCTCTCCGATGCCAGGTGAATTCCACCATTCCTTGCCACAAAAGACTCCACATCCTGTCCTCTCTATTCAGCTTGAAGGGATGCACCCGCAGTGGCTGTCAACTCAATTTGACGTCGGGAAAAGACCCGCATATTTGCTGTCAACTTGTCTCGACTCATTGAAAACAAGTTCACACACGTACCGTTACCATAACTTGTGATGAAAAAGATATCCACTCTTAAGCGGTCTGTAATTTATCTTTCCACTTTAAATTGCTTCACTCTTCCCACAGGCCCAATGATATGTCTTGGTCCACCATTGCTTTCTTTGGCAGTGTTAGTCTGCTGTCAGTGCGGTTGTATTTTACATTTTGAAACCATAAAGACCAAGACATTGAATCTGAGGAATCATGGCACCGCAAGCCATTCAGGCAATAAATATCAGGGAAAATTCTTGCAATTGTTCTGTCTGGCACATAAAGCTTAGATATTCCGTTTTCTGGCACAACTGGTGCTGTTCTCAGTGATCCGCAGCCATCATTTATTTCACTTTTAAACATAATTTTTTTTTTATCCTATTTTAAGAGGTTCGCTCCAGATGTAAAAAATCTGTCATCATGGAAATACAGTTACTGAAATCATTACACCAGCTTAGAAATTGAATACTATTTAAAATGATATTAAGTAAAAGCATAACTTTTGTGGGCACAAATCCCATAAACTTGCATGGAGGGACCCCACATATATTTAGGCCTAGTAGACAACCATTCAGAACACCCTAGCGATCGCATAGCAACACCCTAGTTACCACAATCTTACCCTGGCAACCACCCACAACACCCTAGCAAGGTGGCAGGGACTTTTGCACAAACCAAAAAAATCGAAAAATCAAAAATCGAGTTAATTGCAATGTTTAAAGAAAACATCACCAGCTCGGCAGTTGATATAAGAGAGGGCGAAGCGTCAATTGAAAATTGATCTGTTGTCAGTGTGACCGGCCTGATACGTGTAGCACGGGTGCAATCTGATCAGCACTTGTGATCAGGTGACAGGTGCACAGAGCACCAGCACACAATGGTTTCCCTCCAACATGCTGTTGTGTGCTAGTTATACACCACTGTCACAAAAACAAATACATGAGTTTTTCAAGGTTCAGCTCACTCAGATAATCTCCCACAAATGTTGGCTATCATATTAAATCCTTGTTGTTCCAAATATCCAGAATAACAATAACACGCCACTCTATTTGAGAGTTTTAAACATGTCCGAATTGTTAATGCATGAATCGGATTACTTATTAGTGCTCTGCTGCTTTGTCCTCTTGTTATCCAGAGAGGTGTCAGAGAAGGACGCCAAGGACTATGCTGATTCCATTCATGCCATATTTGTTGAAACCAGTGCCAAAAATGCCATTAACATCAATGAGGTCTTCATTCAGATAAGTGAGTAAAATCCTAACTAGTCATCTGTGCGTTATGTCATCAATAATGCTGTAGAAATCCAGAATCACTTATTTTAGAGCTTTTGATTTTAAATGTTGTCTTCCTTGGATTGAGCTTCTTAATCGAGCAGGTTTAGTTTTAATAAATGCAGTTTATTGCAACACCATCTATTATTAAAATGATAATGAATGCATGATCTGTAATTGATCCTGATGGTGGTGAGAATAGTGCTTCGTTGGATACTTGTTCTCGCCCCTTGGACCCAGGGCAGTGGATGGGTTACAGTGGATACTGATCTTTTACCATGGAGCTTGGCAGTTGCCCCATTGAGGAACCTGTGGGTGCATGACACCGTGCTTGTCACTTTTGTGCTGGCACTGAAACAGCAAATCATTTTAGAATTTTTTCATGTATGTTTTTTATTGCTCATTATAATCTATATTTGATTTCCTTTACAGGTCAAAGGATCCCAGTTTTAGACGCGGATGGCGGGTCTGCAGTCAAGGGCTTCAAACTTCGTGGACAGCCATCAGAGTCGACCAGGGAACGCACTTGCTGTTGACACAGTCGTAAACAATTTGGCCAGATCCTCTCCAGCCTCTTGTTTTATTTTCAATTAGTAACCAAGGATAATAGCAGATGAAGAATGTGATGTCATAGGGCAAGTTACGTAACTTCCTTTTGGAGCCAAAAAAGAAGTTCAGTTAAAAATGAAATGTATAGTCTGAATCCTGATGCACTTCCTTGAGAAAAGATGAAAATGCCCTCACACAGTCGTTGTATCTTATCTTGCCTGTTCTTCAGCCCCTGTTCAAATGTCTTTGGGGATCCATTTCTGTTCTAGATCACTACCTAGAATCAGACAGCAATGAAAACACCTGCTTAACAGATCAGATACTGTCCTGTCCTGCTCTCTTTCTCTCTCGTTCATTCTCATCTCTGTGCAAAAACCTCTGCAAAACTCTGTGAAGTTTCCTAGTGAAGCCGTTGTCTGTACATTTTAAGATTTTCAGCACTCCGAATGCAAGCAACACAGCGTTCTTGTCTCACTATTTTTGCACATTTTTGATGTATATGATAAAAAAAAAGAATGATAAAAAATATAAATGGGTGAATCTCATGAAAGCTGTCATATTCATGTCTCATTTGAGTTAAATCAAGTGAAAAAAATATGAAATTATATTTTGCATAAAGTAAGGGTAAAGTCCATTCTTAGGACTAATAAGATGTTTTTTTCATTGTGTAACAGTTTAAAATTATTTTTACTGTAAAACAGTAATTAATATAGCTGTATTACATTAATCATGAATACAGAAATACAGTATGTAAAAGTGCTTAATTGTCCTGAAAATAATGTAAAAATAAAAAAATATGAATGCTCCTAAAAGTAGACCTCATTATCTCTCCTTTTTTTCTTGTGATTTTGAGGTTAAAATGACACGGTCATGTTTTTGTGAGATTTACCCAAATACAAAATTACTATTATAAATATTAATATATGGTTGTTATTTCTGTTGCGGAGGACCAGACATGAGGCTGTGTGCACTTCTGTCTTTCCTATATTTTGTATATGAAAAAATAAAACTAAAGTCAGTGGCTAGCAGCCCTATTTTGAGATGAGTTTATAAGTTATATATGAAGAATGTGCCAAAAAAAAAATTTGTGACATAGTAGGAGTTGGATCTTGTAGTAACAGTTCAATAGGTCAGTGATGATGATGGCAGCATGTGTGAGTTCAACAAAACCTTCTGCATATTTAATCAGTTCGCAAGTCGAGATAACAGTAGTAACACATTCTTTGCTCCAATTAGCCACATTCTGGGTTGCCAGATTCTTAGCTACAGATCCAGCCTGTTCTTGGATTAACAAGCAGAATGGACTTTTATGTTTGCTGGTAAATGTCTGACCGTTGTTACCGCTTACAGTGCATAATTGTGGCGTTAGAGAAGTTCAGCCCTCACACTTTTGAGATAAAGTTGGCCAGTCTTCTAAAATGTTGACAAGAATAGTTTTTACTGTAAAACAGTAATTAATATAGCTGTATTACATTAATCATGAATACAGAAATACAGTATGTAAAAGTGCTTAATTGTCCTGAAAATAATGTAAAAATAAAAAAATATGAATGCTCCTAAAAGTAGACCTCATTATCTCTCCTTTTTTTCTTGTGATTTTGAGGTTAAAATGACACGGTCATGTTTTTGTGAGATTTACCCAAATACAAAATTACTATTATAAATATTAATATATGGTTGTTATTTCTGTTGCGGAGGACCAGACATGAGGCTGTGTGCACTTCTGTCTTTCCTATATTTTGTATATGAAAAAATAAAACTAAAGTCAGTGGCTAGCAGCCCTATTTTGAGATGAGTTTATAAGTTATATATGAAAAATGTGCCAAAAAAAAAATTTGTGACATAGTAGGAGTTGGATCTTGTAGTAGCAGTTCAATAGGTCAGTGATGATGATGGCAGCATGTGTGAGTTCAACAAAACCTTCTGCATATTTAATCAGTTCGCAAGTCGAGATAACAGTAGTAACACCGTATTTGCTCCAATTAGCTACATTCTGGGTTGCCAGATTCTTAGCTACAGATCCAGCCTGTTCTTGGATTAACAAGCAGAATGGACTTTTATGTTTGCTGGTAAATGTCTGACCGTTGTTACCGCTTACAGTGCATAATTGTGGCGTTAGAGAAGTTCAGCCCTCACACTTTTGAGATAAAGTTGGCCAGTCTTCTAAAATGTTGACAAGAATAGCAGTTTCAAAGTGTTAGATTTGATAACTTTTCCAACTGCACATGTTTTCCATATCAGAAATGTAATGTTAGTGGGAAGGAGCCAAATGCCGGAATTCTGTCCATTGAAGTGATGCGATTTAGGCTTTTGTCCAGAACTATGTGAAGTGTGCATTATGTCCGAATACTTTCTGAAATTGCATTTTAACCATTTGTGTTAGTTGGCAGATCTCTTCAGAACCCTTGCTGTTCCTTTTTATGACATTTTTTACTGGATTGAGTGATTTTGTGAGGTCTTGCCAAATGCCCTAATTGTCTTATAAACATTTTTCATCTTTCTCATTCTTTCACTAAAAAACATTTGGCCTGCACATCCAACATGCTTTTTACTATCTGGACAGGGATAAAAAAAAAGCGTATCTGGAAACTAGTCTTTGTTCAGATGTTTAAGAGCAAGACATAAAAAAGTAGTTACGCTATGCCAAATATTTTGCTTTGAATTGTCCCCAAATTAAATTATTCTTTTTTTCCCCCTGTCACTCAATTTTTGAGCCTACATGTTTTCTGTCAGTTTTGTCGAAGAAATGCACTTAATTTGAGAGAAAAAGTCTTAAGAATTGCCGAAAACACTTTATTTTTGACAATCTGAGAATTTAAAAGATTTGGATTAAGGTACACACTATTCGTTCAAGACCATGTGGTTAAGTGGCTCCTTTTCTATACATCATGTAGATTTTGCATTGAGGTTTATTCAACCAAAATGTAACATTAACTTTTACAATTTTGTCATATATGTGAATATAGAATAAATATGTTATGGTTCCATAACTGCATACCCACAATGGCAAAGTTTTAAGGATAAAATGTGCTTAAAATGTGTTTCATCTAAATGCATAACACGTGACAGCATCTTATTTTTACAAGTTAGTATGTGGCTTCTGTAGTTTGTCTTATGGTGGTACTTTAAAAATTTGTCACGAATATTACTACATATGGTTTTGACACGTTATATTGGCATTTAGGAGTCATAGAATGTGTTTAGTGAATCAGAATGAATATTATGGAAATTGTCAAAGTCTTGTGTTTCATTTGCCGTCCTTTATGTGATTTTTATATGCAGTGATGCCAATGCGCCATGCTATTTTCAGGAATCCACAAGTGCAATAATAATACTTTTCCCCTCCAAAATGCGTGCTGTCAGTAATAATAGCAGAGAGATTTATAGACTTATTACAGTAATTGTAGTTAATCCGTGAATTTTAGCACAGCAATATTTTCCTTTAGAAGACAGTGCATGTTAAATGGATTACTTGGAACAATACTTAGGAAAATTTTGCCCTAGTTCAAATAGCTTGAAAAATTGCAGTCCTGCGCAGTTACTATTGATGTTTACACAGAGAAAGACATTCAAATTGATTCTTCCAATGACTCTAATTTACCTTACTGCTAAGTAAAAGTGTCTTTCACTCAAACCAGAATCTTAAACTTTTTTATTTTCTTTCTGTCATGTCAAACTAATTGGAGAAGGAAACCGCTCATCTAATGTCATGTGTTACTGAAGGGCCTTTACAATGTATGGAAATGCATTACTAGCTTTAAATGTTGTAGAGTAGCTGTCTTTTTTTTTGCCTTGTACAAAGCCTGTGATCCACAGTGAGACCAAACGTCTCATTTAGTCCGGTTGAAGTTCTTGACTTCGTAGCCAATTGAAAAGGACTTGCTGAATTGCTTGTCCTCTTGCTAGGGAGCACATGCTTTGCATTAATGATTTTGAATGGAACTACATGCTGCACTTGAGTCAGACAGTATAATATGCCGTTTGGTGTGATTTGCAGTGGTGTTTAGGTTGAAGAACAATGGCAACAGTCTTGGGCTGGCCCTAAGAAAGTTGTGAAATTCTGCTTATGTACTTTACATCCTTGTATGTACCACACATTGGATGAATTGTGTGAATTAATTGACATGCAGTCTTTCAGGCAATGTCATACTTTACCACTACTTACCATTGTAATTCAGTATATACAAAAGTAATTTAACCTAATCGTTAAGTGTTTTTGCCATTTAGCTTTTCTCTTTTATTATTTTGTCATGCAAAGAAGGCTTGAAAATAAAATTTTATTTGTTCATTTGTGAATGTGCAAAAGGGAAATGTTGAGCTCTTTATTAGTAATAAAAGTATAGTTAATCAATTTTTTTTTTTTTTTTATGTTATGTAATCAACATACACATTGAGGTTTATTGGTTTGTATCTGACCTGGGACAAGTTACTAATTATTCTAGTTAAAAATAAAAAATGTCTGCCTGCAGTTTGGAGTGGTGAAAGTTCCTCCTAAACTGGCCCATAGGCTATATATATAAATATGACACTTGTGGTATGTGTCTCCTTTGGCAGGGGGGTCCCTGCTGATCTTTTAATTGTGCTGAGGAAAGTAAAACGACCCTCTAAGAGCTTGTGTTCAACTGCCAAGCTGAGCATAAATTAACTGACCTAATTCAACTTGATGCAACAATGTGATCTAGAAACTTGTCTGAGGATTATGTCATTCATGTTAATTCTTAGATTCCCAGTTATTCCGTTGGATTACTTCACTGCTTTTGAGGAACAGACTTAGATTTTCAACTTAGTGTGTTATGCATACGACACCGGTCGTATGCATAAAACACTAAGTTGAAAATCTAACATTATGATTAAGCATTTCTTGATTAAGCAAAATCTAAAAACAAATTCTCAAATCTACATACAAGTCCAAATTAAATGACCAAATTTTTGGGGGTAGTTCACAAATAACATGAAGACTTCTTTTAAATATTTCACTATTTGTAGTTACATTTAAACTTTTTTGCAGTGACAAATTATTTTTACAAATATCCTCTTATTATTATTATTATTATTGTGTGTGTTTTAATTATATTAATATAATTATAATTCTACAATTCTATATTATATATAATATAATAAAAAGAATTCACAATTTTTAGTTACTTTTTAAACATTTTGCCGTGTCAATTTTTTTTTGAGGTACAAATATTCCATATATCTTAAATAAAAGGTTAATCAATGTGAAATAATTATGCAAAAATATATAAAATATATTATTTTTATATTACATTTTCTATTCTTATATTTATTTTATTTTTAATGTCCCTTATATTTAAGACATTGGAAAAATGTCTTCATAATATTATGTATTATAACTGTTTTTATTATATTATATTATCATTAAAAACAGTTTTAATACCTTTTTAATATATAACCTAATATCATATTAATATAATATAATAAAACAAACTTTTTAATTATAAAACTGCAAAATAGAATCATTTTCTTTAGTCGTCATGGTATGTTAATACATTATGCACATACGTGAATATACCACTGCAAAGTTACCATAACATTTCCATAACATGGTTGAAGACACATTAGAGCCATAAAGACCACCCCCACCCTCATTCTACACCCTTCTGCTCACATCAGTCGCCACTACTCCGTGCATACTGCAGGGGCAGTGACGTCACGGCCAGCCTCTCTTCCTGCTGCATCACAACAGTCGCTAGTGGATCGGGTAACACTGCGCTATTTCCACTGCCTTGTGGAGTTTTTATTTCAATAAAAGTAACAGAAGTCCTCATCGACAGCCTCAACCGTTAAGCCTGTCGCCGTCAGTTCGAGCGGACGTCAGCGCAGCAGTCGACGCGTTTGAAGCGCAGTGGGAGATGGCCAGGCCAGAGCAGGTCCTGCTTCTAGAACCGCAGCACGAACTGAGGTTCCGAGGTGAGCTGAGAGACTGACACGGCCGTGAACTAGCGGCTATAACGCCCGGCACAGAGAGGGATGGTCGACCGACGTGTTATTTAGGGGTTAAGGGCAGCAGGAGGCGGTGAGATGGCGTTTCTGACAGGCCTCAGTCCTTGTAATAATAATATGGCGCAGCGCCGTAATGGTGAATCGTTTTAGACTCCAGACTCCCATTTGAATGACATCAAATGTCCTTCATGTGACAGAGCAAGGGGTAAATCAAGTGCTCACTGGGGTTATCACAAGACTGACAAGCACGTTAGCTAGAGCTCGCTTGTTTTAGGCCTTGACATACAGGCTCTGTTGGTGGCTGCTTAATTCGGTTAGTATGAAGCGGTGCAACCGGTGTTGCCAGGTCCGCTTATTAGCGACGTTGCGTTACATTTTTTTTTTAATCGCTTATAAAATTGGACTGTTGTTGTTTATGATGAGGTAGGGCTGCACGATTATGACAAAAATCACAATAGTCGATTATTCCCTTTTATGAAGCGGTGCAACCGGTGTTGCCAGGTCCGCTTATTAGCGACGTTGCGTTACATTTTTTTTTAATCGCTTATAAAATTGGACTGTTGTGGTTTATGATGAGGTAGGGCTGCACGATTATGACAAAAATCATAATAGTCGATTATTCCCTTTAAACTGTAATTGCGATTATTAATTACGATTATCACAATTTACATTGAATGTTGTTTATACCAGTTTGAAGAAACCGCATGCCATATTTTTATATGAAAACACTAACAAAAAAACTTTAATTGCTTTCTATAGTAGTAAGCCTCAAATGTCAACTGTCAATGTCAATGCATTGGCTTCTTCTTTAAATAAATAAAGTAAAAATATGCATGGTATTATAATGTTATACAAAAACTAAAATTAAAAGAATGGAAAAACCCTTAAGATAACCTGTAGAAAGAAAAAACATCTTAAGCACGCAGAATAACATAAGTGGACTTTGAACGATTAATTGTACAGCCCTATTATGAGGTTATTTGCGTAAAACAATGGTGTCATTTTGTATGTTAGGGTTTAGCCTATATACAAAGTGTGTATGTTGTTATTTAATTTGCATGACATTATTTCCCTGAATGACCGCTGTGAGTGAGCTGTCAAAGTCGATCTTCATTTCTTCTCGTGTTTAGACTCCTAAGCACAAATAATTGGGTCTTGTATTTTGGCTTATTTTGTCAGAATTGGTAGCAAATTTTTTCAAACAAAACAAAAAATTCAAAAAAAATTTTCAACACTGACACCTACCTTGAAGCTATTTCCAGTCTGGAAGTCTCTGGCACCAGTGAGAAAAATTTGACACTTGTACTATTATTTTACTGCCATGGTTCATAGTTCCACCTGACATGGATATAATTATGTGGTAAAAGAACTTATGTAGGGATTTTTGTGAAAACAACTTTTTAACAAGACTTTTGAAATGAAAAGGTTTGGGACTTTTAGTTCATACATGTATGTTCATGTGCTATTTAATGTTTACTCGGTTTCAGGGTAAAAGGTATAGGTATCACCAATTACTATTGACAACAGACCAATGCTATATTGTTGTATGTTAGCATAGGCCTAGTATTTATTAAAGTTGGCATGTTTTCTAAATGCATATTATTGATCATATTGTGAACAATTCATACTTGTAGTTGTATGTATTGTATTTTAACATATTTAAACATGATTTAGCTGTAAGTTTACATGCATCTGCCTCCATTTTAAGTGCAACACCCACATCTCAAAATCCAATCAACATTTAATGAATGAACCAAGTTCCCCGCCCTACATTTTTTATTTTTCAATAATCCATTACAGATTGGTCGCTAAATCTGTTTCATCTCATCTCACATAAGTATCAATGTGTAATGTGTATGCATTTTTCCTTTTCACTACAGCAATCAATAATTGCTAGTATTAACCAGTCCATTAGTCGATAAATCCTCTGTAAACACTTCAGGTTTAACAATGGTTTCAGGCATAGAAGTGAACATGTTTAAACCGCCACTTCCACAAGTATCTAAATGGGTATGTAATTAGTTAGGCTGTCCAATTCCACTAGTATGACCCATTCAGGCTGGTTTGCAGATCGTTTGTTAACATTTTAGGTGGCATTATCACATTAACAGGATAATCAGCCAATCAGAATGCTGCGGAATTACTGACAATTCTCATGTGATCTTCCCTTGTTGATGGGATAGTTTACTCAAAAATGAAATTCTGTCATCATTTTCTCACCCTCAAGTCATTTCGAAACTGATGTTTTTAATGTGGAATATAAAATAAGATTTTAAATGTTTTAAATAATTTAAAGATTTTTAAAATAAGAATTATTTATATGTAGACATATCTGTTTATTTTGTCAGTTTTGTTCCCAGCATTCTTCAAAATATCTTCTTTTGTGTTGCACAGAAGAAAGAACGTTATACCGGTTATACAGGTTTGGAAAGATATGATGATGAATAAATGATGACAGAATTTTAATTTTGGGGTGAATTGTCCCTTTAAGGAGCTCAATGAAAGCACATTGAGCTCAACTTTACATTTATATTTATGCATTTGACTGATGCCTTTATCCAAAGTGGCTGGTATTACAATCAGGCTGTACATTTTTATTAGTTTATGCATTTGCTGGGAATGGGTAAAAGTGCCTTTGCCTCCCTCTGAAACTTAATATGCTGAAAATAAGTATGTTATACACTAGTTGATCTCATATTTCAAAATATTCTCATTTTATTGTTGTACTGTTAATTACATTCTCTTCTAGAATTTCTCATCCCTGGGCCATTCCTGTTTTGCTTTATTATGCTTTGAAATCAGTAAAAAATAATTATGCTTGACTTGTGTTGTTGTTTAAGGAAGTATTACTACAGAATGGACACAAAAAACTAATAGGTAATTTTGATATTTATTTTCAAATTTAAGTAATATCATACTGGCTGATTTCCTGAGTCATGCTCTAAATTTAAAGTTTTGTCAAATCAACTTGCATTGTTTAGTGAATCAGTTGTCCTCCTCTGTAGAGTCTTCCTTTTTTAGTAATTTGTCAGGACATACCTTGTAAATTGTCTTGGGTTAACCAGGGCATTTTGTAAACCAAATGTTATTATTGTTTATGATGCCATAGTCTTTGGTTCATTGTTTAGGCGTTTCAAAAATGAGAGCAGTTCTCCTACTTGTTCACACCAGCAGCTTGTGAGGTGACATTAGACATGTTCTTGGCTGCAGGAGTTATGTATCAATGCCAGATAACTCTAACTCTCAATGCCATTTGCTCTCCCCAGTGTATTTAGTTTGTAGTCAAAATACTTATTGCTAACTGTTTAATCTAGTGGTTCTTGTCTAAAGCTTGTCTTATGTTAGAGATGATTTATGAATAAACTCTGAAAAGAACAGCTGACACAGCTTATCAACAGCCAAACCTTTCATAAGCATTAGGTTTGTGACGGTGAGGAAATTTTCCCACCGGTTAATCGACGTGTGACAACACAGATAATACCGGTATCACCGCGGGGGCGTTCCCTCTTTTCCTCGCTTTCCTTCGCTTTTAAATAGCTTGCAAAAGCGGCGTGCACATTTTACTTTCACTTTCAAATAGTTTCGTTCGGCACGCTGCATTAAGCAGCCGCGTTCAGTTTTTAATTGTAGTGTCTGTTCTTTTACTGAACTAAATTATTTTTATTACTACAAAAAAATCAAAACGACGGTGGGGGCCGGTGCCGCGGTGGGCAAGTGACGTAACCGGTGTTATATTTTGTTATATCTGTTATACTTATATTTTGTTATATCTATAATTATAAACCGATATTTCTATATATAAATAATTATCTTATTTTATATTCCACATTAAAAACATCAGCACCGTCTATCGCGGCAAGCCTAATAAGCACTGATATTCAAGGCTAATGATGAGTGTGTAACCATTGCACCTTTTTATTGCTTAGTTTTCCTTTGGTGATCTTGCTTGTTGAGCAATAATGTTCCTGTGTACGATTCCTCTGAAACGACTTTTTCAACTGGTGTCACCTAGGCCATGAGGGCTATTGGTTAATGCTAATATCTTTGAAAGTGAGTGCAACGCTGTTTCAAGTGTTGCTCATTTAGTGTGAATGCTTATTTATGTTGATTAAATCAAGTGTATGCTGGGAATAATATAATTTTCTTCCAGGCTTCATTGTGGTTTGACTAAAATTGAGGAAGATGTGCAGTGGCAGTCGGTTCCACTGTGGAACATGGGCAGTTTCAAAATGCTTCTCTAAAATTGTCCTGATTTAAAGGGTAGTGCAGAGTTACAGGGAAATTGTTGCCTGATGTTATTGTACAGCTCTTTTGCTCTGACAGGTTTTTAGATCTGCTATATTTAATTTTTTTGTTTGTTTGTATTTCAGACAATGAATGTGATACACTAGAATAATCAAAATGCAAAAAGCCTTAGGAAAAGTAAGGTTATATGGGCTGTGCTGCAAAAATGATTTTCAGTATTTTTCCAGTATCCATAAAAGAAGATAAATTTACTTGAAAAGCAAAATAACATAAGATATGAAGTCTTGTGTTCAGAGAAATCATATGTAATTCTGTGAGGTTTATGCCTAAAACAAGAAAAAAATGTTTGATTTGGGTTAAGAACAATAAACTCTTTTTCTTCTTTTTTAAAATTTTTTTTTTTAGCATTTTCCTTGTCTCATAATCGCTCATTCAGTGTTTCAAACTGCGGAAAACGTTTAAAGCTTGTAAACAATGCCACGTAACAATAGATTTACCTCAGAATAACCATTTGGCATCCAAGCTCAATAGTCAGCTAGAAAAAACTAACTATAAAAAGGAGCATTTTGCTTTAATATATGCGCTATATTGCATATATTTGTATTTTTACTTAACCAGTTGTACGTGATAAGAAAGAATGCGAAGAGCTAAAGATAAAATTCAACACCTCCTATATAACTGCATGTTACTAATTAAGAAAAACAGACTGGATGCTACACTCAATGGCCAAGTGATGCTGACATAGTTATGGTATTGGCATAGATTCTGTGTAATAAACAATTCTTTGTGACTGTATACTTCTCAAGTTGGGAAATATGTTTAATTCCCACTTTAAGTGAACCTTAGTTCCCAGGACATCTACAAGGATTAAAATGCTGATGCTGTAATAGGAGGGGAGATATGATAAACACATGACAGTATGACTGAAATGTTAAGGTGTTTAAAATAAATGAATAAATAAAACACGCTTATTCTGTGGCACTTAAAATAATTTGGCGCCTATTTTTGTTTCTTATAGGAACCAATGGCTCCTTAAGTGGCTCCTTAAGTGATTTTTGTTTTTGTCTGGAGCCCTGATTTATAATTTTCCTGACATTGGACAAGCATCTTAGGTCTCAGCATTTTTTCTCAGCATCTTGCACCATGAACGTCTCATGGCTGTGTGAAGTTGTAAAATGTACAGTTTTTAGAAATGCATCCTTTTGAATGCATATTATTCTCTGAATGCATGCATCTTCTGTTACTTTCATATCATGTATTTAAATCGGCATGATTTAATGCATGCATAAAATAATTTGAAATCATTTAATTGAAATATTATAAGATAAGCATTAAATTCATAGCCATAATTTAAACAAATTCTAAATCGAAGCTACTTTTTGTTTTTGTTTTTTGCCATCTTTGCATTAAGGCATTCTAACAAAGCTGTGGAGATCTCAAATCCACTCTGTAGTTGTTAGGTGTAGTCCAAAGCACAGTTGCAGACTTATGTTTTATAAATGAGGTACAATGCATTTATTTCTCAGCACTGGACATGGCTTTTCCCCCCTGAGGAGGCTGCTAGAATGGGTCGTTCGCCATAAAGGACCCACAGCAACTTCATGTCTCATTCAAATTAGAATTAGGCCACGCCTCCTGCCTCAAACTCCGCCCCCTACACTACACTTCATTGAAAAGTCAGTGATGCTCTTCAGTAGCAAGTAACTTCAGGTAACAATAACCCAACCGTCCAGGCATGCCACTTTTTATTTAAAGCGTCTGAAGCTGAGACTCATCTGTGGAGATCAGGAAGTAGCCCCAGCCAATAATTACATGTGATTTTGGGAAGTATAAAAGGTGGTTTGATCCCTCTGAGATTTTAAGGTGACCCAGTTGTAGTAGTAATGTGGCAAAGCTGTTAAAATACTTTGACGTCTGTTTGATTTGGCAGGGCTGCACCTAGGGCTGTGCAATTAATCGCATGCGATTGTTTTAGGCAATATCGCGTTCATAATCGCATATGAATCACATTCGATTATGAACGCGATATTGCCTAGCTTGTCAGTGAACTACGGCTCTGTGTATTAAATGCAGCTCCATCTGAAAGCAGGTGATGGCGATTTACTACCAATCACGGAACCGGCTTTACTGACGAGATGCGCTTGACAATAGCATGTGATTAATTGCACAGCCCTAGCTGCACCTTTTTGACCTAATAATACCTTGACCTACGTGGCGAAATTACGTAAGTGCTCATTGATTCAGACCTTGGATAACTGAATTATTATAATGAGCTTGAAACGGTCCTGTAATAAATATGTTTTAGGGCTATAAAGCAGGGTGTAAATGAGAGGCAGATGTTGAAATGCCGAGTTGTAAAGATGAGTCACATCTGCACACGTGCGGATGCCAAGTATCTCTCCGTGCAGATGAATGCTGCATCACTGCAGACAGATGTGTTGGGTATTTCCGAGCCGTACGAAAGGCACCGCTGTACCTTGTTTGGCAGAAAAACTTCTTCAACAGTAAATTATGTATACAATGATTTTTTTAAGGTTCTCAAAGGAACATGTTTTGTGTCTGCAGAATATCCTAGAACTTTCTTGAAGCTCAGTCTGATTCTGGAGGTCAAACTGAGGATTCTCTTAAGAAAAAAACATGAATGCCTTAAGTGAGACTACATGGCTTTAAAGGCAGAGTAAGGGATTTCTGGTAGCCAATGTTGATATTTTCACCAAAACAAACAAACACGCCCCTACCCCAAAAGGGTCTTGCCCCTATTTTGATAGCTCCGCCCCACATATACGTACGCAACCCAGGCAACGATTAGTTCTGTGAAACAAAGCAAAACCAGTGTTACACCGTGTCTATGGACGATTTTTATTTCAAATGTATGAAGAAATGCATTTTATTTGCAGTGAAACTGTGGCACCCAATCATTTTGGGCCCTCTCAGTAATATACATTTATGTTTTAGTTTATTGAATTGTCTGTGTATTTCTAGGTGTAGTGAAAGTTGAGTGGCTTTGTAAAAATGGCAAAGGGTGATCCAGGAAAGCCCAAGGGCAAGATGTCCTCCTATGCTTATTTTGTGAAGACGTGTCGTGAAGAGCACAACAAGAAGAACCCTGGTGTCACGGTTAACTTCTCAGAATTTTCCAAGAAGTGCTCTGAAAGATGGAAAGCAAGTAGAATATAAAGATAATAGAATATAAAGTCAATGAAACCGAATTTAAAAAGTCTGCAGGTAGCAGCTTAAAGAAACTGTCATTTGTTTCAGACTATGTCACCAAAAGAGAAGACTAAATTTGATGACTTGGCCAAGCAGGACAAAGTCCGTTATGACCAGGAAATGATGAACTTCAATCCAGGAAAGAAAGGTCAGAAGCAGAAGAAGGACCCTAATGCTCCAAGGCGGCCACCGTATGTGCTTTCCTTTTACATGACTTATTTCTAGAGCTTATTTCCGTGATTCTGGATGGAATCTGCCCTTATTTGGTTTAGTTACTTAAATGGTTGTCTTTTTTTCCTTTTCCCAGGTCTGGATTTTTCCTGTTCTGTGCAGAAGAAAGGCCCAGCATAAAGGCTCAGAACCCCGGTCTGGGCATTGGAGATATAGCCAAGAAGCTGGGAGAGATGTGGAACAATCTGTCTGATTCTGAGAAGCAGCCCTTCCTGTCCAAGGCCAACAAACTGAAGGACAAGTATCAGAAGGTGGAGCATGACCTCTCTCAAAATGCTGTTCATTATTCAGTGTGGATAGTGTTGAACAAATGAGCGATTGATTTCTGAAGGGTCCTGCGGCACTGGAGAAATGGCTGCTGAAAATTCTGCTTTGCCATCACAGGAATAAATTGCATTTTAAAATGCATTCAAATAGAAACCATTTTAAATCGTTGTAATACTTTACAATATTACTGGTTTACTGTATTGTTTATTCAGTGCAGCCTTGATTAGCGTAAGAGTTGTGTTATAGTGTTTTGTTTTCTCAGGACATGGCTGACTACAGAGGAAAGGGGAAAGGAAGCGGAGGGGCATCATCTGCCAAATCCAAACCCAAGGATGACGATGATGATGATGACGACGATGAGGAGGAGGATGAAGAAGAGGAAGATGAGGATGACTAAAGAACTCGTTTGTCCTAATTGGGCAGCAAGTTATTTGTTCGCTGCCAATTAGTATCAGTTAAGTCTGGGTCTAAGAGGTCTTGATGTCAAGGCTGCTATAAACTGATCACCAGTAGAGATGCCCAATGCATGCAAGCTCTGACTTTAGACAACCAAACTTTCTCAGTGCTGGGTTTGCTGGTGGTCCAGTTACAGCTTGCTATTAAACTGCATTGGCAAAAACAAAATATTTCCACACCGTTCAACAATAAACAAAGTGGTAGCAGTACATACTCTTTTAAAACTATTTAAGGTGGTGTGTTTCTGTGTGGCTGTTGACGTAGTTATTTTTTATTTTTTTTTTCTACTCTTCCCAGCTTTCAAAATGCACAATTTGTTGCTATATTTAAAGTTCAGTTTCGTTCGGCCCCATAAGCTTCCTGCATTGTTGAAAGGATGTTTGTGAATTGTGGTTATATTATTATTTGTGTAATTTTGACTGATTACATTGATAATTTTATGTGTGGAGAGTCTAGGGACATTTTCAGCTTTAACCAGAGGCAAGTGATGAAATGTTAAGCTGGGGAAAGCTCTTATTTGCACCTTCAGTTTTTTTTTTTTTTTTTATGTCTAGGTGACACTGTGATTTGAAATAAACATGGCATTTTTAGATCTCAAATGATTCAAGCGACTTTCTTATCTGCAAAATGTAGTGTGTAAATACTTGGGGTATTTGTCAATGTTATCAATAAAAGGATAAATGGTTATAGTTTCTTTTAAGAGTGCTCATTTAATTTGGATTTGTTGTCATTCTCTCCAATTAATCATAACTCTGATAATGCATTGACTGGGGTGAGCCACTAGATGTCAATGGAGGGCATCTATTGCACAAACTGTTTTAAAGGCAGAGTAAGGGATTTCTGGTAGTCAATGTTTATATTTGAAATCACCAAAACAAACACGGCCCTACCCCAAAAGGGTCTTGCCCCTATTTTGATAGCTCCGCCCCACATATACGTACGCAACCCAGGCAACGATTCGTTCTGTGAAACAAAGCAAAACCAATGTTACACCGTGTCTACGGACGTGAGCGGCGCGGCGCAACAAATCCCGACAGAAAACTGCTGCCGGGTTCTATTTATGACGTGCTGACACAAATTTCAAATGGTTTTCAACGGTCGTTTGATCGCGTCCAGTGTAGTCAGACTTTAGCTGTTGTAGACACGGTGTTACTCACCTATTGAGAAGAAACAAAGCAACCTCGGCGTCCGATCGCAGGCCTCCGCTCCTTGAGTTCTCTCCAGCGCTGGAAAGCTGATCCGATATTTTCACGGGTCCTACTTCTTGCCTTATCTTTCCGCAGACGTTTTCCTCTTTTGTTTTTTTATCCGCCATCTCTATCTTTCTGTCGCTCGGCTCGGCTAATGTCCGTCCCATGCACTGAACGCACTCTCCTCCACATCACGAGTAGACACGCCCCGTATTGCTGATTGGCTACAAGTTTGTTTTGCGATTCGGCCCGAATCAGTTTTCTAAAGTGTTTTTGAAAAATCACTTACTCTGCCTTTAAGTAATATTTATGTATAGTATGCATTACTCAATAGCAGCAATTTTTAAAAATGTTTATATTATTATTTTTTAAAATCTTATCTTTTACTTTATTAATGCATATTGTTCATGTAACTTAAAAAATAAAATGATTTTTTTTTTTTTCAAAATCAGTTTTTTGTGTAGTAATCTTTGCAAATAAAACTATTAATTTTCTGTAAGTCATACTTGTTGTTTTTCACTTGTATTATAATTTTTAGAGGTCGACCGATAGTGAATTTTACCGATACCGATAGGTAGGTTGGACCACACTGGCCGATACCAATTAATCAACTGATAATTTTTAAATGTAATGTAAGTGAATGTAAACGATCAGCAAAGTTGTAAAGCCGAAAGTGCACGATAAATAAAGTTATTGTCTCCCAAAATAAAGAATCGACTCTCTACAGCCTAAACGAGTCGTTAGTAATTCGAATCCCACTTCCGTGACGGCTACACATCACGGGGTAACGCATTTGCATAATTCCCGTCTATGTTCCACGTTGGCCGGCAGCGAACAACTTGACCCCGCCCACTAACACGTCATTTTTACACGACATTTTTGCTTCTCTAATCTCGGGGAGTTAAAAAAAAAATTCTCATCGCAGAGTTCAACGTGGGATTCACTAAACGCTTGCTCTTGAAAGATGGCTCGGTACCCTGTTTATTGGGACCAGCTGGCTCCACTGAATCACAAGTATGATAAATAATAGATGTTTATATTTTCTATCGAGCGTTCAAAATGCGAACTATGACAATGGGCGTATCCGACACGCGCTGTATGCGGTAGACCAATCACAACAGACTAGGCCATCTGACCAATCAGAGCAGAGCAGGCTCACGGAAAGGAGGGTTTTAGAGAGACTGAATCTTTGAACTGCTTCGAACGAATCGTTTGAGAATCACTGGAAAATGAGGTGATATTTAATGCATATTTTGAGAAAACGAAAGCATTTTTTGACCTTGCATGCATGTAATCCTATTGTAGGAGACTCCCAAAACAATATTAGGAACCTTAAAAATGGCATAATAGGGGCACTTTAACTAATGTTAACAGTTTATAATTTTAAAGTGTATTAGTAAATGTTGAAATTAACACTCTAACAAGGAACAATACTTCTACAGCTTTTATCATCCTTGGTACAAAGGGAGTCTTGTAAAGTGTTACCATTTCATTTTAACAGTCATCCTTAAAGATGGCCATCTTTAAATATCTACACAAAGGCAATAGCATTGAAATTACATACATATGGATATTGTAAGTATACTCCCACACTTTATTTGCTTCTATTTTAGAACACTTGATTATCTAATCAAAATAACAAGCGACTAGGACAACTCACAGGTATCACATTCACACTGGACACATCACATTAAATTCAAGCGGCGGTCTAAAACAGTTTATTTAATCACCAAACGGGCAAAAGTTTATTTCAAGAATGAACAGTGGCATAGATGAGTTTGAAGTTCGGTGTTTAAAAAGCAGAGCAAATGGAAAGAGAAAGAGCTCTCTATATGAAGCATACAGACTTAATTAGAGCCACAGAAAGACACATGTTTAGCTGAAAGATACACAATTTTACAGCCTAGGGTGAAGTCATTATGTACATTAACAACGGTTTGGGACAAATATAATATAATTTAATGGAAAACTGTGAGAATGGTGCTCTGCAGGACTTCTGTCAGCTGAATGAACATATCAGTTTGCTTTCTCACGTCCCAGCTTTAAATTAGGGCAGAGCCGTAGTTCACTGACAAGCTAGGCAATATTGCGTTCATAATCGAATGCGATTCATCTGCGATTATGAACGCGATATTGCCTAATTGTCAGTGAACTACAGCTCTGTGTATTAAATGCCGCTCCATCTGAAAGCAGGTGATGGAGATTTACTACTAATCACGGAACCGGCTTTACTGACGAGATGCGCTTGACAATGTGATTAATTGCACACCCCTACTTTAAATCTGCAACTTCGCTGGCTAACAAATGCATCAATGTGACCAGCTAGATATAAAGTAATGCAGGTAACAATAGTTACAGTAAACATTTGGATCGGACTTGCGTGTGTTTTGGTCGGTTGGTATTATGATTTACCAAATGAAATCAATACAGAAAAAGATGCCTTTCTGCATGACTCGTGCTTTGCAATTATTTTTGCCCTAATTGTATCAGTTTCTCCATATAGTTCTGTATGAATGGAAATGACATGGAGCGTAAGGCTTTTGGCCAGGACAGTCCATTGTTAGGCCTTGTGCAATGTTTGTCTCTCTGTTAAGGTTTTAAAGGCCCAAGGTGCTTAGTTCATCTGCGTCTTTTCCTCTGTAACACAGAGCATAAAGGCTCAAACAACATAAGGCTCACTATGGGTTTCAAGTGTCACAGCCTCTCAATAATTTAAATGGTTTAATAGAATTAACCCAGATGAGGTGTTGTATTCTTGATGTGAGGCGCTGTTTGAGACTGAACTAGCGTAGTATATGAAGTCAACATAAAATCAAAAATGACCCAATTTACTTGATAAACATATTTGTGGTCTAATTGTTTACCTTTGTAATCGATCATCAAAATGTAATAACTTGCATAAAACCTGTTTCACATGGAAATATGTTGTCACATCATGGAATTAAAAATGTTGTAAATTATGCTCTTTTATGTTGACTTTAATACATTAGAAGAAAAAGCAATCTTTGTGAATGAGACAAAATCTTGGCAGCTTAACTCATCTTTGACGGTTAGAGATTTTATCTACTCTTCCTGTTTGAGCAGAAACCACTGCACCATGAGGGGGAAACCAAATAATTTGCCATTCAAACCTTTCAATATAATGTCATATATCATATGTTATCAATTTCTCAGGATTTAGCTGTGGGTATACAAATTGATCAGGGTTATCCTTGGACTTCAGATTTTTTTTATGGTGTTGCTACATACATACTTATAGTATTATTAAATTATTTTATTTTTTTCTACATTTTTATTACTTTTTTCTTTGTTTTAACAGAGAAAAACATGTCCTGAACAGCCATATCAACATTTTGATCTTTCAGTTCGTTTTGATTAGAAATGATTGAGAACTGATTTAATGTCAAAACGCTGTTCTTTAGGACTTTTTCTTAATCAAAAAATCCTTTTAAAAAAAGTATCACAGTTTCCACAAAAATATTGAGCAGCACAACTATTTTCAACACTGATAAAAATAAGAAATGTTTCTTGAGCAGCAAATCAGCATATTAGAATGATTTCTGAAGGATCTCTCTCTGTCACCATATTGTTTTCAGGTCTCCACACTCTGTTTATCACCAGATATTTAAATAGTTTGATTCTGTGATGTGGACTGATTAGCATCAGCCTTCAGCAGAACAAATTTGTTCCATTTTCCTGAAAATCACCCTTATTCTTTGTCACAGTGTAAAGCGAGTGCCAGAGTTGAGAAGAATACTGTGGTCTTTTGGCCTTTGATGTATTGCTAAATTTTGGAATGTACCTCTAATTTGATTTGTCTCGAATCATTATGTCTGGGTGGGGTGAAATCGGTTATAAGGTTGTAAATCGATGTGGACACTTAGAGCAGTCTGGCTGCAGATATTGCTCTTGATCAGTTTGAGATATTTTTGCAGTAAGCCACCACCCAGCACACCCTAGAAACTGAATAGCAGTGCGCTAACAATCACACTGAACACCCTAAAATCATTTCAGTGCGTTTTGAACAGGGGCGGTTTCTCCATTAGGGCGATTGGGCGACGCACCACCAAAGCGCGAAAGGGAGGGATTTTTTTTTCTTTCACATTCAACCACAGTGTTACGCTAGCTTTCACTGTTTGTTCTGCCTCTAAATAGTCCAATCAGCGTCGAGTCGCATTTTGTGTAGTACCGCCCAAACATTTGCCCCCCCTGAGAGAATTGGCAGGAGCCGCCACTGGTTTTGAATGTACAGTAATGTCCTCTTTTTCTCCCATCAGGTCCATTTACAGATGTGGTGACCACCACCCTAAAGCTCGCTAACCCCACAGACAGAAATGTGTGCTTTAAAGTAAAGACGACTGCACCGCGCCGATACTGTGTGCGGCCAAACAGCGGAGTGATTGATCCCGGAACCTCGATCATTGTCTCTGGTAAATGCACCTCGTTTGTCTTTTTGATGTTATTCACAATAAATGAAGCCTTTAAAGCTATGCCCCAACTCTACCAATGCAAATACCAATACCAAAGCCCACATGTTGCAAAGTTCAAAGATATTGTTGATGTATAGTCGAGGACGATTTGGAATGTGAGCTCTCGATGAGCCTTTAATGGTTTGGCAATTAGCATTTTGATACCATTGATCTTCTTTGGTTTATAAAGAACTTTCAAATGAATGTTGCTGCCTACATAGCGTTTCATAGTTCTTCAATTTACAATAATAATAATATATTCTGAATATTAATATAAATAAGAATAAATATTAATTATACATATAACTATTAATTTTATAAGAATGGTGGTAGTAGTAATAATAATAATAATAATAATTGTATGTATGTATATATATGCATTTAAATGAATTATTATTATTATTATTATTATTATTATTATTATTTCTGCAGTTTAGCGCCATCTGCTGTCAGAGAGTGAAAGTGCGCTTTCATCCAGAGCGTCTCTCACATGTTTTAGGTACTTAAAATTAAATATAAAAATACTAGATGAAAAAATTAAATATAAAAATACTAGATGAAAAACTTGAATGAAAATTAAAAATGCTTCCTTGGCAAGTAACTGAAATAAGTTTAAGATGAAGTACTAAAATTATTAAAACAAATAAAAATATAGTGATATGGAAATATATATAAAAATGACAAAAGCACAAAACAAAATTACTAAAACTTTAACAAATTAAAATGAAAACTTAAAATATGACAATAAATCTAATTCCAAATATTAATACATATTATAAAATTATATAAATAATACTAAAGTAACACTGATTTGAAGGCACATTTGCAGATAATAAAACTGTAATAAAACGCAATAAAACGACCAAAACCCAGAATCATTTTTTCCAGTTTTGGTAACGTGAGGAACAGTGACTTTATAATATGATGTTTCTGTGTCCATTAATGCGGCAGAGTTGAGAATAGTTAGACTTTATTCAGATTAATGAAGGCATTGGAGGACACGCGTCTCCTGTGAGATACTGTGGTTGGCAAAATGAAGGAGATGTTTATGTTACAGCACCTT
The DNA here is from genome assembly GCF_001515625.1 of Sinocyclocheilus rhinocerous. Lineage (NCBI taxonomy): Eukaryota > Metazoa > Chordata > Actinopteri > Cypriniformes > Cyprinidae > Sinocyclocheilus > Sinocyclocheilus rhinocerous. The sequence continues at coordinate 1,749,419 of NW_015646846.1, read as the reverse complement.
TATATCTATTACCCAACTGCTCTTTGTGCATGACGGAAGCCTTTACATAACCAAGAGATATTTTTGTAACAACAGTTGTTGGTGTCTGAGACCTTCGAGAGTTTTCCTAATAACTCAACTCGTTTGAAATCTCAGAGCCTCTTGGAACCTTATGGACGTTCTTAAATTGCTCTCATTATTCCATGTTGATTCCAATGTTTTGGGATTTCTCTCCATGGTGAGATGCCTGGTCCCTGTCAATATGCACAATAGCTCTGACTCACACCATTTTCCTTTACTGGTATTTGAATCAGTGACAGGCTAACTTGTCCCTGGCGTGTTTATCGCAGGGGATACACAATGGATTTCGCTTAATGTGCTTTTGACTTTTATCCAGTTCTTTGAGATGAGTCTCTCGTCTCCATCCGTTCTCAGACATCACTGTCAGTCTGGGTTCTGAAGTTATTTGTCGACAGTTCAAAAACAACAACTTCAAGCTCTGAATCCCACACGAATCTGTTATGATTGCAGGAACTCTACTTCTGTCGAGTCCTTATACAGTATCCACTTCAGCATTTTCAGAGGACTACACACTTACTTAAGTGTTTTAAAGGGGTCATATGATGCGATTTCAATTTTTCCTTTCTCTTTGAAGTGTTACAAGCTCTTGGTGCATAAAGAAGATCTGTAAAGTTGCAAAGACTAAAGTCTCAAATCCAAAGAGATATTCTTTATAAAAGTTAAGAGTCAACCACGCCTACCTAAAACGGCTCATTCTAACACGCCCCCACATGTCTACGTCACGATGTGGGAAGATTTGCATAACGCCGCACAAATGTTCACGCAAAGAAAGAAGGCGTAACTTTTATTCTCGCTGTATTATTGTTGTTGACGCCGCCACAGTGTCGTGAAGGCGCTGTGTTTCGTTGTGAAAGCGAAACTACTTTGGCACCTCGCTTTTCAGACCGATTAGTTTTGTAAAAATCGACGCGTTTCAGAAAGGCAGGGCATAGAGGAGAAACAATAATGTACAGTATGTGGAAAATAATGTGTTTTTTAACCTTAAACCGCATAAACACATTTCATTACACCAAATACACAAAATAATGTTCTTTTTAGCAGCATCATATGACCCCTTTAAATGACACAACTAAAAATTTCACCCTTATGTAATGCTTGTATGACTTTATTTGACTAGCAGCAAAAAAAATTTTATCTGCACTAAGTGAAATATCTAAATGCAAAGGAATATTTGGGGTTACTGGTAATTGTGATTGTAACACGCTGCTAGTTACAACAGAAAACTAGTGTGACTACATTGACAGAAAATGTATTCAGTTTTTTTCTGTCTAATAAATTCTGCAATATAGTAATAATTGTAATTGTATTTTAATATATTTATATGTAATTTCTTATGATAAAATGTCAGAACTTTTATCCTGCTGACACATTTGAAAATAGTTTTCAGTTTAATATTTTTTTTATTAAAATAGATCTGAAGCATTTTATTTAAGTCTTTGTCTTTTAATCCTGTTTTAATCCTATGTCTGTCTAAAAAATTAATAATTATAATTTATTTAATTTATTATAATTATAATATATTTTTATATTATTATATTTAGTGGTCGACCGATATATCGCCTCGGCCGATATTTGGCATTTTTCAAATATCGGCATTGGCCGATAAGTTTTTCCTGTTTGGCCGATGCTTTCGAGGCGGGACTTTTATTTTGACGGCGCTGAGAATGGCAGCGTCTTCTCCCTCTTGTTTGTTGTCGTCGTTAACAGTTCTGTCTAATACGGATAGAAGTCTGTCTAATAATCAGATAGAACGGTTAAACAGAGGAATAAAAATGTATACAAAAAAGTATTATAACGATTATATTATATAACGATTTTATATTATTAGTAATAGAAAAGCAAACATTATAATACTGTCTCGTCAGCATTCAGCAAATACGCATTTAAATCATTTGAACAAATCTTTGAATGTCTATTAATGAACATTTAATAGTATATTTATTTTACACATTTATTTTGAAATCCATTTTCAAATGATTTCAAATTTCTTAAATATTAATTAAAATAAATAAAATTATATCGGCCGTCGGCCACCCTGCTTTCCAAGATATCAGCATCGGCTGTCAAAAAAACAATATCGGTCGACCACTAATTATATTATATATTATTATACTTGTTAATACCTTTCTGTGACTCAGAACCTTTGGAACTTAGTAAGTTACGTGCGTTTTTCCAAACCATTAATGTTGTCTGGATTTCCTCACATCTTCTCCCTCTCTCTATTAAGGCTTCACAGTTTTTGCTGAGGGTAATCCGAGGTCATGTTTCATAATTAATAGCGTTGTTCGCTTTTTATCTCCAGGGATCCAGTTAATTATGCAGAGGAATGATTGTCTGCATGCAGGTGTTTTGTTGTAGTTTTTATCGTCGCTTGAATTCACATTGTCCAGGGAAACGGTTTTATGCAGTTGTCCTGCCCCCAGACAACGGCCCCAAAGATGACCGCTCAATCTGTGACCACACAAGTTTAGTGTGATTAGAAATAGTTCTCTTCTAAGAATACAAGAAAGAACAGCATGTGCAGACAACTCACAAAATTAGTGTAAAAGACAGAGATTGTGCCAAACGTGGTTGCTTTCAAAACAAAAAGGAGATTCAGAAGGACATTTCTGGACATGAACAACCCTCATCTTTCTACATTGCACATGTGTTAATGTTTATCAGGTTAATCACATTAAATGGCCAAACATAATCAGATTAATTCTAAATAGATTGCATTGGGTTTTTTTTAATCTTTTGTGTTTCTTGTAATTTTTCAATCATAAACAAAACCGCGTTTCCGCCATGCATACATACAGAGGCAAACGGAACATGCAGGATTCATATTTAAACCGTCTTTTTGCATTTTAATATTCACAGACACTAGTTCATATCGCGATTCGAATTAAGTGGCAGTGGCTACTTTTGATGCATTTGTCCAAAATTTACGAATTCCGTGGCATTCCGCACAATAGAGTAAATTACGTTTTGTGCACATGTGTTAATGTTTATCAGGTTAATCACATTAAATGGCCAAACATAATCAGATTAATTCTAAATAGATTGCATTGGGTTTTTTTTAATCTTTTGTGTTTCTTGTAATTTTTCAATCATCTTCAGGCTAACCTTTTTCCATATTTTGCACATTTAAGCATCACACTGAATCGGTACTCTGTAGTACTGACGCAATTCGGTCAGTACCCTTAAAAGTACAGAGTTCGGTACCCAACCATACTAAACAGTAAGGTTTTTTGTCATTTGGATTGTGATGTGGATTTTACGCCATAAACACTACAGTTCAAAAGTTTGGACTTGGTACGATTTTTAAATGTTTTTTTTTTTTTTTAAAGAAGTCTCTTATGCGCACCAAGGCTGCATTCATTGGATCAGAAATACAGTAAAAAAAACAGTAATATTGTGAAATATCATAAAATAACTATTTTCTATTTAAATATATTTTAAAATGTAATTTATTCCTGTGATGCAAAGCTGAATTTTCAGCATGATTATTCCAGTCTTCAGTGTTACATGATCCTTCAGAAATCATTCTGAATCATTCATTTGTTGCTTAAGAAGCATTTCTTAAACATTGCTTAAGAAACATTTTTTTTCAGAGACTGTGATACATTTTTGTCAGAATTCTTTGATGAATTCAAAGTTCCAAAAAACAGCATTTGTTTGAAATAGAAGTATTTTGTAACATTACAAATGTCTTTACTGTCACTTTTGATCAATGAAATGTGTCCTTGCTGAATAAAAGTGTTCTTTCACAAACTTTTAAACAGGAGTGTAGATAAATCAGATAATGAATGACAACAATTTTGGTGAAACAAACAGATCACAGATTTCATCGCTTACAAAATGACAGTGTGGACAGTCGGTCCTAAACATTGACTTTGACAACAAAACAGATGTATATGCAATGTGAGCAAAGACTATATGTCCATATAATAATATAACATTGCCACCATCAACGACAAATCATAGTTTGAACTAGAACAGACTTCTTTGGTCAAGGATAGCAGCAGTTACGTGTGAGAAATCTGAATATTTGCACAGTGCAATGTTTTTTTTTCACAGAAATATTACTAATGTGAGCTGTACAAATAAAGTCATGTCAAGACTCATTTAAACCCTCTTCCTCTGTAGATACGTGTAAAAATACTCCCTTGATGCTGATGGTGAAACACTGTTCTTTCAAGTGTAGTCGGAAAGATTGGGACTGACAAAACAGGACATTCCCAATCTGTCTCAGCCGTCTGTTTTCAGTTTGCAATATCAACGGTGCTTGATTGCCGTAATGGCACACAAAACCAGAGTGAGGTTTTTAAGTCACGGGGGAGTTGGTGTGCACCTTCTGTGTGCTCGGCAGTAGTAGCCACATCTAAGAGAGCCTTTGAAATTAAGTGATCATTTGTTTTTAATGAAACTTAGCAGCAGTTTTCCAAAATCACGCACCCCAATGTTCAAAAAAAGACCCTTTTGAATCCGAATTGTGTCTTTTAAAAAGGGTGATGGGGTGAATTCGGCCTTTAATACCAATTTCAACCGTGCCAGAGCCCTCGCACGCCAGGCATAAGTGATCATTGTAAATCATGGTAACAGCTCTAAATTAGCTTTTGCTCGTTGGAATGACATCAAAAAACATGGCCTTCTTTTGGATGGTGCTGTTGTAGACGTGAACTTCCTCACACCAACACCTGGTTTGAGTTAAAGGCTGAATGTGTTATTATTAACGTGAAAAACACCGTTTAGAAGCTGTAAGAAAAATTACCCTTCTGGGGTCACTGAAGTTTTTCTCAGCAATGTTTGTAGTGGGATTAAATGCAATGAATAGCTAAATCCTTTTGTTTCTTCTGTTTGTCATTCTGTGAAACATGAATGCTCGACACCCAAGTATTTAATCACATTTGGACTGTTCAGACGCCTTTGTCTCCTACTAATACTAATAGTATGCAGTTTTACTGTTTTCTTATTCCTTAAAATGCAGAGATTTTGTTGGAGCCATGGCCTAGCTTTTGGTGCTCATGTAGGCAGCGCAGGTTTGAATCTGGCTCATTTCCCGAATCGGTTCCTCCTCCGTCCACCCATTATTTCCTGTCCTCTTTTGACTATCCTGCCAATAAAAATCTGGAAAATGCTAAATTAATTGATCAGTATGTATTTATGTTCCTGTGTTTGTTTATCTACAGTGATGCTGCAACCGTTCGATTATGATCCGAATGAGAAAAGCAAACACAAGTTCATGGTACAGTCTCTGCTGGCCCCAGCTGACATGACCGACACTGAGGGAGTGGTGAGTACTGATTCATGCCACCTGCTTTCTCAAGCTTTACACTCGTTCACTTGTTCAGAAACATTTGCTTTTGGTTGCTTATGCTCCTATTTTATTTATTGATATTTTAAATAAGCTTTTATTTTAGTTTACAGTACATTTTAATTTTAGTTTAGGTTTTAGTAATTTTATGTGCTTTTATCATTTTTTTTTTTGTATTTCTATTCAGCTTTAATTTATTTTCATTTCAGTTTTAATAATATTAGTACTTCAGCTTGAACTTATTTTATTTTAGTTAATTTCCAAGACAACATTTCAAACTTTTCTTTGTTTTTTTAAGTTTAAATTTTTCTGATATTCGTGTTTTAATGTATTTCAGTTTTCTTTTATTCAGTTACCAGAAATTATTTTTAATAGTTTTAGTTAGCAATAACAGCACTGGTCATAAAACAGTATTTTGCATTATTTTAGTGTTTCAATATAAAAGCTTCATAGAGATTGTGCTGCAATGCCAGTAAGCAATAATATTATGATAACCCCCAGCTTAGAGCAACACCATATGATACAAATGGTGTGCGTTTGCTGTTCAAGTAATACAAACAAGTGTAACATAACTCCAGCAATGTTTGGTGGGGCCCAAAAGTACGATCCAAATCTCATGTTCATAACTCTTTCGGAGCTTTCTGAATGACGCCCCAAATAGAGCATGCTGAAAATGTGTATGCATGTGCAGACGCAACGATAAATAGGTTATGAAATGTCAGGAATGGAGAAGCAGAAAGAAAATGTAGAGCAGAGTTCTGGCTACTTATTCACTGTCCTGAGCTATTTCCACTTTTCCTGTTGATGGCTCTAAAGCTCAGCTCCAAAACTAAGCGACTGCCTCGCTGTCTGCTGTCTACAAAGGTGTATACCTTCTAAGATATAACTACAATGAAACCTCACAAATGACTGATTTGATACTCTCTCTCAATTGGCAATTGAATACAGCTAACATCCACAATTGGCTCAGTTTGTGTGTGGTGAAGCTAATGCATGAGAAATACGTAGCACTCAAACATTGTAGTAGATTGAGCATTTACAATTTTTCAGAGATTGATATTGTCTTTTTTTCAATATGCTGTTGTACTTTTTCTATTAACTACATTTCTTTCGGGAAATCTTCATGTCGGGAATGAGCCTAAAATGCTGTGTATGTAAGCAGGCCGCTAGGGTTTGTAAACAGCTCCTGAGGTGTTTATTTGCTGCATAATCATATGTATGCACGTGTTTACATATGTTGTTCTTCTCTCGTGCAGTGGAAGGACGCCAAGCCTGAGGATCTGATGGACTCCAAGCTGAGATGTGTCTTTGACATGCCCGCTGAAAATGAGAAAACAGTAAGTGGATGGGTTTTCATGTTCTTCCTCATGTTAGCGCTGAGCTCTTGGCAGTGTGTGAAATGACAATGACAGCAGGCATGGCGCCCTCTCCTAAAACTAATAAGCAAAACAGATTCTTGGCTCTTTTATGGATGCATTTGCTCATGATTCGTTCTGTGTGTGTGTGTGTGTGTGTGTGTGTGTGTGCTTGTCTGTGCGTGTGTGCGTGTGCGTGTAAACCTGATTGTGGCCACAGCATGAAATGGAAAGCAATAAGATATCAGCCAGTATCTCAAAGTCGGAATCATCCACATTGTCTATGAAGTCCTTGGTCAGTCTGGATGATGGAGAGGTGAAGAAGATCATGGAGGAATGTAAAAGACTGCAGACGGAGGTGCAGCGGCTACGAGAGGAGAACAAACAGATCAGGGTGAGTATGTTTGCTAATTGCATTCTCACAAATGTAAGCAGTAGTCATAAAATAGGGATGTCAATTTTCGATCATTTCCATGATCGATCGTCGTTTAAATTAACGATCAATTAATCGATTAATCGTTAACTTTAATGCAGCAAAATGCGTCTATTGCAGCAGCACGCAGTCACCGGCATGACAGACACATGTCCAAAAGCCACTCAAAAAAAAACCCGCTTTCTCACCCGAATTAAAAATGAGCCGCACGCAGCCCAAAATTAAACGGCTTAATCGACCATCGATAGCTTTAATCGATTGCATCTCTTATCGACAATTAATCGATCATCGATTAATCATTGACATCCCTATCATAAAACATCAGATGCTTGTTTTCTATTTTCTTTGAAGCTCAAAATTCAAATGTACATAATGCTTTTGTCAATTGTCAGAGTAATATTACATTATATACACTACAGTTTAGAAGATTGGGGTTGGTAACAGTTTTTAATGTTTCTGAAAGAAGTCTCTTAATGCTCACAGAGGCTGCATTTGTTTGATCAAAATAATATTGTGAAATATTATTTTAAAAAAATTGTTTTCTATATTAATATATTTTAAACTGTAATTTATTCCTGTGATGCAAAGCTGAATTTTCAGCTCCCATCACTCCAGTCTTCAGTGCCACACAGTCTTTCTGATCTGATGATTTGGTGCTCAAGAAGCATTTCTTATTTTAATAAATGTTGAAAACGGTTGCGCTGCTTAATATTTTTGTGGAAACTGTAATTTTGTGCAGGGTTTTTGGTGCATAGCATTTATTTGAAATAGAAACCTTTATTTTAAATATAACATTATAAATGTCTTAACTCTAACCATTGATTAATTTGATGCATCCTTGCTGAATAAAATTATTAATTTCTTGCAAAAAATAAATAAATCTGACCCCAAACTTTTGAATAATAGTATATAGAACAGAATTGAATTTCGATTAAGTACCTCAAATAAATAAATTACTGGAAATATAAATAAATAAAATGTGGGTTTTACACACAAATGCTTTTTGATCAATTCTTGTACGATCACTTCATTTACTAACTTGATTTTAGAGTCAATAAAAATGAGACAAAATAAAAGGTTTTATAATGGCATTTAAGAGTGCACTTTCTCTAAATGCTGTCTTAAATTTAATTACAGGCATTGCGTCTTATCTTTAAAGTGGTTATTATGCATTTTAATTCATTTTCTTCCTCTGATGTCCACTTAAAATGTTTTTGTTGTGCATAAACCATAGTATTTTAAGTTTTTCATGACAACTTTGGCCCTTTGTCAATGTTCAGGCTGCCTTTAAGAAATGCCCTATTTATATCTGCCATCCTGCTCTCTAGGTATTGACAATACGTATCTGCCATTGAACAACACATACATGACTTTTGTGCTCATTCACCATATTGTATGAATTTGTAACGGCCACAGGATGAACATATTGAGAGACGGAAGTGAAGATAACCTGGCCTTACTCATCAGCGCTGTGTGAAGCTGCAGCCGGGGACCATTACTGCTGCTTGTTTAATGAGACGAGCGCAGGGCCAAAAGCACTTTTCATAACTCCCCAGATTATTTCTGTCATCTAACTATCTTTATCTTTATCTCTCTCTCCACTTCTCCCCATTTCCCCTCCCCAGCAGGAAGATGATGGTCTGCGGATGAGGAAGAGCACAGTAATGTCCGCTCCGCACTCATCTTCAGCGGTGAGAGTGAAGGAGGAGGGGCTGAGCACCAGGGTGATCGCTCTAATTGTGCTGTTTTTTGTCGTGGGTGTCATTGTAGGCAAGTTGGCCTTGTAAAATGCAAGAGGGGAGCACTACAAGCATGCATTGCGGATGAAACAAAAACAAAACAGACATGTAACCAAAGCAGAATTCGTTTAATCCGAATGCCATATCATTTGGGTAGTTTTGGATTAGCGAGGTGTGTAAAATTAATAAAGAGATCAAGGAATTTCATCATGTTATGTGCAAAGAAAAAAAATCACCTAATAATAATCTGACACAGCTCTTGCCTCAAAATTGTGAAATCATTCTGGCCCCTCTTCCTTAATCATTTCTGATGCAAGTTCAAACGGATAGCAAATGTCATAGATTTTAACCACTAAAAAAAGTTGTAGGGATTTTCTAACACCAGACGTGCGATTGAGTTGTGGTAGAGTGAATGTTGTTTTATCACTTTTTTGTTTTTTTTTCCCTCAGTGGGTCAAAAGCAAATTGAACCTGTATACAAATGCTAAACGTCTTTGAAATGTGTCACATGTGCATTTAATTCATGCATACCCAGACATCCTGCATTAAAGCAGCAGTTCACTGAAGTTCGGCCTGTATATTTTCAATCACTCTCCAGGTAAATGATAAAACAAGCCTTCTGGTATCTTCCCCAGTCACACTGTTGTTAAAATAACATGCATTTTATATCTTCCATCCACTTCCGCTCAGTCCGACTGATATGTTTGAGTACCAGCACGTACTGTGATTCAACATATAGTTCCTCGGCAAATCAGATAATGTCACTAAATATCCACGTTTTTGTAAAAAGTCATCACCGTTTCACACAAATTTAATGTTCACTTGCAATCAGCCACCAATTGACGTTCAAATGCCTAAACCACCACAAAGTCTTACTTTTAAGTGGCTTGGGTGACACAATTTGACTTTTAGATTATTTTTGGAATTCAGACATCTTTAATTGACAGCGAGGAGATGTACTGTTAGTGACTGATATTTCAAACTGCTGTTACTGGGAAAGTGAAACCGTTTGGCCGTTCACCTACTTATTTGCTCCAAAAACCATTTGAAACAATATATCTCTGTGAACTGCTGTGTATGTCGGTAAGGCGCAGGGCTGACGTCTCTGAAACCCACACTTTCGATGAAGCTTTGCACAAAACGAGTTCCCTATCAGAATCACCTTTCTTTATTGTCGTTTTCTTTTGGTAAGGGATATGTGCTTGAATGCATGGCTCTGTTGAGAGCAAATAAATACTTTATATTTTATTAAGCTGCTCCATAGGTGAAATGTCCTTTTCAGGCCCTCTTAGCACACCTCTGTTTCCATTTTGCTGCCTGTAGACCGGAGTTAATTTATTGATCAAGTCATTATATACAGTAATAGTGCAGCTGCTAAGCATAACTTTTGATGCACCATGTACATGCAACTGGTTGAAGGTCTCTCTCCCTATAAACTTTCTATCTGAAGTTGCCACGAGGAGTGTTTACCATCAGGTCCATAAACAGACTCCTCTCACTTTACCCTCCAAAAAAGTAGTTAAAGGTATAGTTAACCCAAACTTTAACATTTTGTCATAATGTTCATGTTGTTCCAGCTCTTTCTGTGAAACACAAAAGGAGATGTTTTGAAGATCTGATCTTTTTCCATACAGAGGAAAGTAGATGGTGATTTATGCTCTCAAAGCGTGAAAAAGCACCATGCAGGTATCATAAAACTCGTCCAAACATCTTTTGCGCTGTATTCCAAGTTGTCTGAAGCCATATGAATAGGGTTGCAAAAAGGTGGAAAATTTCCAGTAAATTTCGGAAATATTCCAGAAATTTTGGAAACTTTCCAGGATTTTTTTTTTGGAATATTCCAGGAATTTTTGGAAAGTTCCCGGAAATATACCGTAAATTTTCCACCCCTTTGCAACCCTACATATGTGAATAGCTTTGTGTTTGCATTTGGCGTACAATATGATATATTTATTTTCCATATGATATTCTATGTTGGCATACTGTATGAAATGATACATTGAGATTTGAGAGCTCCAATGTAAGGTTATTAGTGGAAAAAATCTTAAATTTCAGTCTGTTTTCCACACAAAGCTATCATATGACTTCAGCATATAGTGCAGAAGTTGTTTGGATCACATTTATGGTGTTTTTTTGCTTGCTTTTTGTCCTTTTCACTTTTATGGAAAAGAGCAGCTTGGACATTCTGCGTGGCATCTCCTTTTGGATTTCAAGTGAATAAAATGAGCTTGGAACAACATGATGGGGAGTAAGCAGTGACAAAATGTTGATTCTTGAGCCAACTATTCCCTTAAAAACTGACACATGTGAGTATTGTAACCTGTATTTTAGCCATGCCAAGCCTACACCTCATTTCCAGATAGATGCATGGCTTCAATATGCCTCGTCGGTGGTCTGAAATGTACACAACACTGGTTTATCTCACAGCATAAGGCGTTAAAAAAGCACTCCTGACATTTCTACACTGTTTTCCTGAGCCCCCTGTTTATTTGCTGTCCTCTGATGTTAATTTAGTTGTTTTGTCTGGATATAAGTTATGAATAAAGCTTTTATTGCACAGAACTGTTTGTAATAAAAATGCACTACATATAAAGAATGTCATCTTCCCATGCACAACGGTCTGATCTTTGTGAATTAACCGAAATTACATCAAGAGACCCTTCCTACAGGGGACCATTTTGTGACCTGATATGTATTTGTGTCATAGTTTGGTGTTGTGGGGGTGTCTTTTTCTTTAATGTTCCTCTTCTGCCCCCCTTCTTGAGAAGCTTTTGTTTCAGTTGATTACCTTTGGCTGATATTGTATTTCTAAGAACAGAGGAGCTTACAATGTCATACGGCAAAACTTTGCTTTGTAAGTAACTTTAGGAGATGTTCAGGGTATAGTGATTTTTGGACTGCAGTTTATGTATAGTTCACCAAGGAGTATGATTGCCATGGAGAGGGAGGGATTTGGGGGCCTATCAGCCAATCAGCTGGCTTGTAATTATACCTAAACCTTATTATAGTGCCCCAAACCTTCACATATGATGTAAACATGAAGGTGACCGTTTTGTATGTATATAAATAAATGAGTCTAAGATGATAATTAAGGTTGATATTCCTAGTCAAGTAGTCTAAAATGGTATATAAAGAAACCCCAACTTTGTTGGACTATGTAGCATCTTAATAAATTAAATCAATAAAGCCCCAGTCCAAAACTTCTTGTGCTGTTTGTTCTTTTGTCTCGTTTCCATTGTCCACTTAAAGGAGTAGTTCGCCCAAAAATGAAAATTTGCTGAAAATTGACTCTCTCTACCATCAGGCCATCCAAGATGTAAATAAGTTTATTTCTTCATAAAACAGATTTGGAGAAATGTAGCATTACATCACTTGCTCACCAATGTATCCTCTGCAGTGAATGGGTGCCGTCAGAATGAGAGTCCAAACAGCTGATAAAAACATCACCATAATCTACAAGTAATCTACATGACCCCAGTCCATCAGTTAATGTCTTGTGAAGCGAAAAACTGTAAGAAACAAATCCATTTTTTTCCAGACATTTTTAACTTAAAGGGGTCATATGATGCTATTTCAATTTTTTAACCTTAAACCGCATAAACACATTTCATTACACCAAATAAACAAAATAATGTTCTTTTTAGCAACATCATATGACCCCTTTAAAACTGTTTCTTCAAACTATTGCTTTCTCACGTGAAAAAGTCTGGATCAGGAGAGAAATATGCACTGATCAAGCTCAATTTACAAGCAAAAACATTTAACAGGACAATATGGGATTGACTTTATCAATGGAGAAAGCGTTATTAGGGATTATGGACTTTTTTTTTTTAACAAACAGCTTATTGTTTCACAAGACATTAATTGATGGACTGGAGTGTGGATTGCTGTGATCTCACGTGAAAAAGTCTGGATCAGGAGAGAAATATGCACTGATCAAGCTCAATTTACAAGCAAAAACATTTAACAGGACAATATGGGATTGACTTTATCAATGGAGAAAGCGTTATTAGGGATTATGGACTTTTTTTTTTTAACAAACAGCTTATTGTTTCACAAGACATTAATTGATGGACTGGAGTCTGGATTGCTGTGATGTTTTTATCACTCTCATTCTGACGGCACCCATTCACTGCAGAGGATCCACTGGTGAGCAAGTGATGTAATGCTCAATTTCTCTAAATCTGTTCTGATGAAGAAACAAACTCATCTACATCTTGAACGGCCTGAGGGTGAGTACATTTTCAGCCAGTTTTAATTTTGGGCTTAACTATTTCTCTAGTACATTTTCAGTGTACTGTGAATTGTGTGCCTAATGTGTTTTAATTTTGTTAATTTGTTTTAGTAGTGACAGCAAAATGATGGATAGTACTCCTGTCAGCTGACTTCCTGTTGCATGTTTGAGGAGATTTCTGTGTCAACTGCACTGTAAGAGACTCATCATATGACTTTTGAAATTGCACTCTTTACTACTTAAGAGTTTTAGTTTTCACTTTCTCAAACATTACGGTTGTGGTTAAAAACTTATAAACCTCTATTATGGACCAGTGACATCATTAAACTCCACCACAGGTGTACCGCACTGCTTCTGATGATAACTTTAAAAGTTATTGTACCCACAAGTAGACATGTTCAAGTTACAGAAAATGACAGGACACCTGCACAAATGTATACATAACGTGCAAAAAATAATGTAAAACAAAAAGTTAGGAAGTCTGTTCCAGCTATAGCGTACTATGCTTATTTGGATTTTACACATTTGACCTTGCAGGACTTTGGACCTCAGTTTGGTCTTTGCTAAAAAAAATGCAGGATGCCCCCTTATTCTTTTTATTTCATTTTGAAAATGTACAGAGCAGATGTTGGTTTGTAATTATACAGAAACATTTTAGTACAATTAAGTATTTTTTATTGATTAAATAATGCAATACATTACAAAGAACATTTAGAAACATATAAACAAAGACATTCAAATAAATTGCATCAATGCATAAATGTCTGTTTTTTTTTTTAAGTTATAAAGTATTAGTTCAATTAAGCGTTTTTATTGCATTTTTGTAAATTTTTTGTAAATAACCCACATTTTACCGTAAATGTTGTTTTTGAGGTTTACTGTTTAATGGCAATTTAAAACTAAATGGTGATTGAGTTGTTTAGTCAAACTGTTGAAATTGCTGTTTTTTTTTTTTTTTTTTTCAAGTCTGTCCAACTTGGTTTCTATGAAGGTGAACAGTATTTACTGCATCTCACAAAGCAGAACAATAAACACCTTTTTGTTTGGTTGATGTTCTGCTGTGAACTTTAAGACAAGAAGCATAGTTTGACTAGACGGGAATGGAATGAGGTCAGTCTCAGGGAAATTCGCCCTGATTTTTCATAAGGATGTAATTTGATCCTTTACAGGACCTCACACTTACACTTTGAAAACAGATGCCGTAGAAGAGACCTTATCGATATCTAATGTCTTTTAAAGTTTCTAATGGAGCTTGTGAGTGGAGGTCTGTAGTCGAGAATGTAAAAGGGCAAATATGACTGACGTAACTCTTCTTTGTGAGTATTAATGAATTGTGCATATTGAGGTTGTTGCTGTACTCTGGAAGACTTGTATGAAGCTACTTGCTTGTACCGGTGCTGTCTCAAGAGCTAGTATCATTTTGTGGGATGAAATCAGTTTTATGATGGTTTGGAAAGACTACCATCAAATAAATAAATTGCATCAATGCATAAATGTCTGTTTTTTTTTTTAAGTTATAAAGTATTAGTTCAATTAAGCGTTTTTATTGCATTTTTGTAAATTTTTTGTAAATAACCCACATTTTACCGTAAATGTTGTTTTTGAGGTTTACTGTTTAATGGCAATTTAAAACTAAATGGTGATTGAGTTGTTTAGTCAAACTGTTGAAATTGCTGTTCTTTTTTTTTTTTTTTCAAGTCTGTCCAACTTGGTTTCTATGAAGGTGAACAGTATTTACTGCATCTCACAAAGCAGAACAATAAACACCTTTTTGTTTGGTTGATGTTCTGCTGTGAACTTTAAGACAAGAAGCATAGTTTGACTAGACGGGAATGGAATGAGGTCAGTCTCAGGGAAATTCGCCCTGATTTTTCATAAGGATGTAATTTGATCCTTTACAGGACCTCACACTTACACTTTGAAAACAGATGCCGTAGAAGAGACCTTATCGATATCTAATGTCTTTTAAAGTTTCTAATGGAGCTTGTGAGTGGAGGTCTGTAGTCGAGAATGTAAAAGGGCAAATATGACTGACGTAACTCTTCTTTGTGAGTATTAATGAATTGTGCATATTGAGGTTGTTGCTGTACTCTGGAAGACTTGTATGAAGCTACTTGCTTGTACCGGTGCTGTCTCAAGAGCTAGTATCATTTTGTGGGATGAAATCAGTTTTATGATGGTTTGGAAAGACTACCATCAAATAATGACTCTTATAAATAGTGCAAATGCTTACCATGTGTGAAGAATACTTTTGTAATGAGATACAATAACACTTTTTTTAAGCATCTCTGCTACATCTAAAGCAATGTCAGTTGTCTGGCCGACCGAGGGGATTTTTTTTGCCGCTGTTAAGTATGGAATGTTATCTTTGTACTTTTATAATTTTTGCATTGAAGGCTGGATTTCATCAGTCTGTTTAAGAAGTTGGTTCACATTGTTTCCTTACTAGGAAATGATGACGACAAACCCACAAAGATTCTGAGGTTTGGACGCATCGATCTGCTGAAGGAAAACGTTTTACTTTGGCATTGTGTTGTTGTACCTTTCTTTATTATCGTTTGCCAGCCAGAAACATGTTCTCCTGCGAATGCATGATTACAAAATCCGAACTTGGTGCCACATACGGATCACTCCACCACAGTGGACTGTGCATGTCAAGTCTAGTTGATTTGATTCTTTAGTTCATGTTTTTCAGAAGTGAGTACTATTGTTGGACTATTTAGCATGATTCAGGTCCGAATCCATGTAGGCCTGGTTCTTGTTGAGACATAAGTGCAACTAGTATGATTGCAACACATGCAACAATAACACCTATTCTACATTCAGAAATTAAACATTATCTTTATTTGTCTTTGATTGCTGGTTGTGCTTCATCACCCAATTATATATATATATTAGTGCTGTCAAATGATTAATCGTGATTAATCGCATCCAAAATAAAAGTTTTTGTTTACATAATATATGAGTGTGTAGTGTGTTTATTTATTATGGATATGTAAATACGCACACATACAGTATATATTTTGAAAATATTTACATGTATATACATTTTATATATTTATATCATTATATTTTATATTATAGATAAATATATTTCATATATAAACAGCATATTTTTCTTAAATATGTACATGCATGTGTTTGTATTTTGGCTGTGGAGATAATTGGCATAATACAGGTGCATCTCAATAAATTAGAATATCATGAAAAAGGTCAATATTTTTTGTCACTCATTTCAGAAAGTGAAACCCATATATTATATAGATTCATTACACTTAGAGTGAAATATTTCAAGCCTTTATTTCTTGAAATTTTGATGATTATGGCTTACAGATAATGAAAACCCAAAATTCAGTGTCTCCGAAAATTAGAATATTACATAAGATCAATAAAAAAAAGGATATTTAAAAACAGAAATGTCAGGCTTCTGAAAAGTATGTTCATTTCTATGCACTCAATACTTGGTTGGGCCTCCTTTTGCATGAATTACTGCATCAATGCGGCGTGGCATGGAGGCAGAGGACTTTGGACCACTGAGCAACAGTCCAGTTCTTTTTCTCCACAGCCCAGGTAAGACGCTTCTGAC
This sequence comes from Sinocyclocheilus rhinocerous, assembly GCF_001515625.1. Classification (NCBI taxonomy): domain Eukaryota; kingdom Metazoa; phylum Chordata; class Actinopteri; order Cypriniformes; family Cyprinidae; genus Sinocyclocheilus; species Sinocyclocheilus rhinocerous. The sequence continues at coordinate 1,732,716 of NW_015646846.1, read as the reverse complement.
GTTGTCTCTGGTTCAGGAGTGGCTTGACACGAGGAATGCGACATTTGTAGCCCATGTCTAGGATTCGTCTGTGCGTAGTGGCTCTTGATGCGCTGACGCCAGCCTCAGTCCACTCCTTGTGAAGCTCCCCCAAATTCTTGAATGGATTTTGCCTGACAATCCTCTCAAGGCTACGGTTATCCCTTTTGCTGGTGCACCTTTTCCTACCATACTTTTTCCTTCCACTCAACTTTATATGAATATGCTTGGATACAGCACTCTGTGAACAACCAGCTTCTTCAGCAATGAACTTTTGTGTCAATGACTGTCTTCTGGACATCTGTCAAGTCAGCAGTCTTCCCCATGATTGTGTAGCCTACTGACCCAGACTGAGAGACCATTTAAAGGCTCTGTTTAAAATATCCTTTTTTTTTATTGATCTTATGTAATATTCTAATTTTCTGAGACACTGAATTTTGGGTTTTCATTATCTGTAAGCCATAATCATCAAAATTTCAAGAAATAAAGGCTTGAAATATTTCACTCTATGGGTAATGAATCTATATAATATATGGGTTTCACTTTCTGAAATGAGTGACAAAAAATATTGACCTTTTTCATGAAATTCTAATTTTTTGAGATGTACCTGTATATATATATATATAAATTCCTATTTTAAATTAACCTTCGAGTCAACACAAATCAACACAAAAAATCAACTGAATCTCAAAAATATGCAAAATTATTAATATGATGTACACTGCTATTCAAAAGTTTAGGATTGATAAGATTTTTTCTTTTTCTTTTTTAAGACGTCTCTTATGTTTACCAAGGCTGCATTTATTTGATCAAAAAAGTTTGAAATATTATTGCTGAAATAGAAAAGCTGTTTACTATTTTCATATATTTTAAATATAAATTATTCCAATGGCAAAGCTGAATTTTCAGCATCATTACTCCTGTCTTCAGTGTCACATGATCCTTCAGAAATCATTCTAATATGCTGATTTGCTGCTCAAGAAACATTTATTATTATTATCAATGTTGAAAACTTAATATTTTTGTGGAAACTGTGATGCATTTTTTCAGGGTTCTTTTTGAATAGAAAGTTCAGAAGAACAGCATTTATTTGAAATATAAATTTTTGTAAAATTATAAATGTCTTTGCTTTAATCAATTTAATGCCTCCTTTGTATATATATATATATATATATATATAAATAAATAAATCTGTGAAACTCCCGAACTTTGACTTTATAGAGTTTCTAAACGTCTCTTGAATGCAATGGTTTCATGCTCTCGGCAGCCAGTAATTCACCAAATGGTGCACTTTCCAAGTTCGTCCTCTTTGAAAGTGAATATAACGCAGTCTGGCTCGTGTTTTTGTTCACCTTGCGTAGTTTTGATTGTGGTTTTTGAGGATGTCATGCTATTCAGGCAGCTTCTAGTGGCAGATGCACACGGCCTTTGATGTCAACAACAATGACACAAAAGTTTGGGGTTGGTAAGATTTTTAAATGTTTTTGAAAGTCTCTTCTGCCTACCAAGGCTGCATTTATTTGATCAAAAAAGTTTGAAATATTATTGCTGAAATAGAAAAGCTGTTTACTATTTTCATATATTTTAAATATAAATTATTCCAATGGCAAAGCTGAATTTTCAGCATCATTACTCCTGTCTTCAGTGTCACATGATCCTTCAGAAATCATTCTAATATGCTGATTTGCTGCTCAAGAAACATTTATTATTATTATCAATGTTGAAAACTTAATATTTTTGTGGAAACTGTGATGCATTTTTTCAGGGTTCTTTTTGAATAGAAAGTTCAGAAGAACAGCATTTATTTGAAATATAAATTTTTGTAAAATTATAAATGTCTTTGCTTTAATCAATTTAATGCCTCCTTTGTATATATATATATATATATATAAACAAATAAATAAATCTGTGAAACTCCCGAACTTTGACTTTATAGAGTTTCTAAACGTCTCTTGAATGCAATGGTTTCATGCTCTCGGCAGCCAGTAATTCACCAAATGGTGCACTTTCCAAGTTCGTCCTCTTTGAAAGTGAATATAACGCAGTCTGGCTCGTGTTTTTGTTCACCTTGCGTAGTTTTGATTGTGGTTTTTGAGGATGTCATGCTATTCAGGCAGCTTCTAGTGGCAGATGCACACGGCCTTTGATGTCAACAACAAAGGACAAGAGAAATGTGCCTCCTCCCTTTTTAAAAGTTGATAAGCCGGTTTATTTTGTCATCCTGGCTCCTCATGACCCACTAGTTTAGAACAGCAGCTCTAGTGTGTTGTTCCTGATACAAAAGAGCCAATGATCAAAAGCCGCCCATCCCATTAGCAATAATAATTGGAGCAGTAGAGCACGGCGCAAAGACATTGTAACTAGGACACAGTCATGCTGTTATGCTTTGCAACTTTTAATTGAACAGTGTAAAATAGGCCTTGTGTTAAATCTTTTTATAGATTCTTTTGACAAGCAAGAAGCTTGATTACAAGCCGAAGGCTTTTTTGCAATATGATCTTCCGACAGTTGACTTTTATTAGTATAAGTGTAACCACAGAAAGACCTCTGAAAATTGTCACTTATTTTTAATCAGTTTTGGTGGACTTCTAAAGTTAGCTTGGATTGATCTGCTGTTATTGGCGAGCTCCTAACAGACGCTGTATTCGACTGTCAGAATGGAAAAGTGTCTTGTTCTCCCTCTCTCTATTTATTATTTCCAAATTCCCAACCTTTGGAACTCTTGTTACAAGTAGAAAGCATTACCTCATGGCACCCAGAGCCACCATTATAGACACCATTTAATATGAACAATCTGCTGCCTTTTGGATGTGACTCGCTGACTCGCTTTGCCCTCCGCGCTCTCTTCCGTTACGTCCTTCGGCCAGCGACCATTATTTCATTACTTTTAACAGAAACCCCACAAACTCCATTGGTTCATGATTCCAAAAGGGTTGTTTAACAGGAATAAGCTTGCAGATGGTTTTAATGACGTTGTTCTAAGATGAGTGAAAAGAAATAGAGTAGAAAGTGGAAGTCTCTTGAGTATTTTGGGCAATGGCTGGCCATATGACGTTGCTTATTAAAGCTTTGTGATGATCAACATTTCAAAATGAAGGGTTATTCCAATTTCTTTTCATTTCTACTGTTAGGTTTGAACTCTGTGTTTGGCTGTTATCTGGTAAGTTCAAATGCTGAGAACATCTGTGATTAATAAGACACAAGATTTTATAAGATTGTCATTGTTGCATACAAGAAGTGTTTGTTTTTTCCCCCCACATAACGCAACAGTGCAGTTTTTTCAATGACTTTGTTCTGTAAGTATTTGTGCCATTCATTTTCCTCATAGTATATATATATTAGGAGAGAATAAAAATTTAAAACCCCTGAATTTAATGTAAAAATAAAATAAAGTAGACTCTATGCAATATAAAAATTTCATAGTTATTGATTATCACAAAATATTTGTATACAGACAAAAATAAATGTAGTTTGAGACTGTAGGAAGACCTGTTTGATTCATTCACTGTGCTTCATGGGAGCAGTTGGATGTTGAGTTATTTTGCTGTAATATCCGTTTCCATGGTAACAGATACTCATGTGATTGGTGGCCTGTTCAGGATTATGGTTAATGTAGTTCTTTACAAAATAATGTGGCTTTTACAGAAGCATATATCATCACTTCAGCACAGGATCTTGAAAGGTTCACACTATTGCTATAAATGTGGTTTCTCAATGGAGAAAAGAATGAGATTTTGCTGTATACAATATCTGAACATGAGCTGTATGATTTCATATGAATGAAACGAGTGCTTAGCATCTCTGATTATTTCATAATTGATGCATTAATGTTTATGCATTTAACTAAGGATTCCCTTATAAAATTGACAATGGTAGTTGCTAAAAAAAAAAGCAATTGTTTCTAAACCACATAAACAAATATGGTATTTCTCTTTTTTTATATCCCATATTTATTTATTTTATATTCCATATTTATTTTTATACATTTTTTTAGCAAAACTATGGCTACTATGGTACATTTTTGTAAGGGTTCTGTCAAAACTATAACAATCAATATCATACATGCATTTTTATGTTTGACAGGTTCATTTGGACTTCTTGGAATTGTTTTTTTTTTTTCTTCTTCTTCTTCTAAAGATTGTCTCCAGAACAAGGAATCACTCCACAGAGGGAGTGGATTGTACGCAGAGTTCTGAGAACTTACGCTTCAGATATTGGCGAGTGCGAGCATAATGTGGAAGCCATATGACAGCTCGGTTCAAATGTCTTGCACATGTATTCAACATTGGATGTGAATTGAAGCATTGTGCAAGAGCTCACTGACTGTGCATACAGCCACACACAATACATTTTGCACTATATATGTACATATGTTAACAGAGAATCAATGTTAAAAAAAAGCATCCATTGAGTTTCATATCAAAATTACTTTAATAGAGCAATAAATATGTTCACCCTCACCATTATTAGAAGATTAAAGCGACATAAAATGTATTAGATGGCAAAATTTAGCTACAACTCCTTGTCTTGAAGACAACAACCTAATATTGAAAGTATACAGGGTAGTTCATGTTGAATGTAGTCCATATATGCTCTTCAGATCAAATAATCAGGACATACAAGATCATAAAAATAGGCATTTTGACTTCCAGCGTGTTTGTATTGTTTTTGGAAATCTTTCTTTCTTTATTCCCAGTCAAAAGGGAATCTGTATGTCCATCTGAATCTCCCATATCTTTGATTTTAAAGCTGAAGAATTGCAATTATAATGGTTGTTTTCAAACAGATTCCTTGAACACTCCCGTTTCCCATTGGTCGGTCAAACAGATAGTCCCGCCCCAAACTCACACCACTGGTTGTACACTGGTAAGTATTTGAAGTACTTGACCTTTAACTGTTCATCTTGATGGAATGTTGGCAAATATACTTTCTACAGAACAATCAGGTTTCCATGTAGCATTCTTCTGGAGTTCATATATAACAATGCTCCAAATGACAGACATCAAAAATTTATGTTGATATACCATATGATTAAAAGGAGGTTTCTATGTAAAATCTTGCTTTATGAAAATGTCAGATAAAAAAAGTGTCATATTTCAGAGCATTTGCAGCTAGCGTTTTGTTATAGCACCGAAGTGAACAATCCTCCTCCAGTCTATCAGATTGTACAATGCCCGTAATAAATGGGTCAGAATTTGATCAGTGAACGTAAATGGCACGTCATATTTTAGAAAACATAAATATTCCAGCACCGTGCATTTAGAATGGTCAACAGAATCAACGAAGAGTGCAGTGCATTAGCGGAGCTTATCTTGGGTCCCGTTGAATGATCACTGTAGGAACTGTAGCGTGGCTCCACCCCAACCCTTGTGCTGCATTGCACCATTGGTGTCTGAAAGGACGTTGGCCTTTTTGCAGGCCGATCTGGGCTGGATCCATCCGTGGGCCTTTCTCCACTGAACAATAGGAGGCGCCCTTTATGATCCACTCCCATCTTAAACAGCTCGTACTCTTTATGTGGAAGTCGTATCCCCAATGCGTCACAACCATCCGTCCAGGTTATGTCTTGCTCAACACTCACCTTCCACCCACCCACCTGACCACATCTTCTATTTTGCGTTGAATTAAATTCCCGCAATAGTGCTTGGTCATATACTATCACTTTTGCTCGTGTCACCTTGAAGATAAGCTCGGTGGCCCCACGTACTTTAACGGACTGTCCCACTTTAGCATAATGACCTGATGCCAATAGTGTAAAGCTGGGCTGGCGGCACATTGGGTCGGTGTAATGTTGGTAGGTGCCCTCCCAAGTGCGTTGCTCCTCATTGAAAACAAAAAGGCGAGTGAGGAAGAGGACGGCTGGACGGGACTCGCAGCGTTGGCTCACCCAGTTTCCATTTAGATCCAGAGGGATGGAAGGGGATTGAGGAAGAATGGGTGGATGCTGTTCAGAGGATCGGTATACCAGGGCACACACTGGGCATGGGTGGATGTGGTGCTGAGAGTAAAAACAAGGATATTGTTAATTTTATAATTTTATTATACTGTTCAGAGGATGTATTAAATTGCTCAAAAATGACAGTAAAGGCATTTGTAATGTTACAAAAAAATTCAAATAAATGCTGTTCTTTTGAACTTTCCATTGAAGAACACTATAAAGAACCTTTTGTGGAATGGAAAGTTTTCACACTCTTAAAAATAAATGTTCTTTATTGGAATGTATGGTTCCACAAAGAACATATGTGGAACCTTTCAATTTCACAAAAGGTTCTTTATAGTGGAAAAAGGTTCTTTAGATTTTTAAAATGTTCTTTTAAGAGCTGTTCACTAAAAGGTTCTTTGAGGAACCAAAAATGGTTCTTCTATGGCATCACTGTGAAAACCTCCTTTTGGAACCTTTATTTTTAAGAGTGCATGGATGTTAAAGGTTCTTCATGGAACCATAGATGCAAATAAGGAACCTTTATTTTTAACAGTGTGCTCACTGAAAGGTTCTTTTAGGAACCCAGAATGGTTCTTCTATGGACAGGGTGCCCAATCCTGTTCCTGGAGATCAACCTTCCTGCAAAGTTCAGTTCCAACCCTGTTCAAACACAACTGAACCAACTCATTAAGATCTTCAGTAGCACTCGATAATTACAGACAGGTGTTGAAACTGCACTCTGCAGGTAGCTAGGTAGATCTCTTGGAACAGGATTGGGCACCCCCATTGCTGTGAAATCCCCCTTTTAGAACCTTTATTTTTAAGAGTGTAGTAATTGAATATGGTCAGCATTTTATCCTAAGCAGTTTTAAGCAAAAAAATACTGTAGTCTTAACTCTCACCATAGCATTTTGCAGAGGCTCTTGGTAACCAGTCGGTCTGTGGTGCACCCTTTCATTCCAGTCTGTGTGCACATCCCCTAAAAACATCTCCTGAGCCGGCCTGCTATGAGGATGGTGATGGGTCTCCACCCGCAACAACTCCAGTTCCATCATGGATAACCCAAGAGCACCCAGGCAGTCTTTCTCTGCTTTGGCATTGAAGAGTTCATAGAAGCGATGAGGCACCAGGTGTCCTCCAGCTTTGAGCCCCAGGCAGGAAGAGGGCAGGCAGGTAGCGAGATGATGAACGGCCTTCTGGCTGTGAATGACAATTCCTACTTCATGGAGGTGGTGCTCTGCTTCAGTGGCTCCATGGGTGATCCACGAGGCCTGGCGTAGCCGCAATTTACCCATGATCATGAGCGAGTAGGTTGGAATGTGGCACTCGCTGTCAGAGTAGTAGTGCTGGAGGGCCCTGAAGAGACGTGTGGGGCTTTGGTAAAATGTGTAGGATCGAGTGAGGAATTCTGGGCCAGGTCGCACTTCACATCTGAGAAGAAAAGAACAATATTTAAAGTTAGAAAGTTAGCCAAAATGGCAATTGCAAACCATTTTACTTCCATAATGTGATACATTTTCAAGTGAAGGATATTCAATGAGACAAAATGACTGAACTACTTTAAATTACGCTTGGCTTGTTGCTTCACAAGCTTTAGTTTCAGAGTAGGTTTCTCAACCGTTGAAACATAAATTGGGTCAAATTTGAATTCATGTTGACTTTAAAAGTAGAAAAGGGTTTCTAGTTGTCTCTTACCTGCTTGACACCCAGTTGCCCTCCAGTTTGGGTGGTATGGTGGCTGTGATTCTTGCTTCGTTCTGTAGATGGCGTAGCTGAGTCTGGCACTGTGGCTCCCAAAACAGTCTTGTGCTGAGGTTGGCATGGGGTACGAACGGGGCAGTGGGCACTTCCCACAGCTTAATGCCCCTCACACACAAAACTGAGAGAGACAGGGAAATTATCATTCTGTATGCGTGTTATCACAGACATTGCATTTCTGCCTACATGTAAGCTCATAGTTTATATGAAAGTGTGGTTTAGGATTTGACTCTTGCTTTAGGACTTAAAAAATAATTAACCCAAAAATCACCCTCAGGTCATCCTAGATGTAGATGAGTTTGTTTCTTTATCTGAAGAGATATGGAGAAATTTAGCATTCCATCACTTGCATTCCATGAAACCCTTGCAGTGAATGGGTGCCGTCAGAATGATAGTCCAAAGAGCTGATAAAATAAAGAAACAAACTCATCTACATCTTGAATGGTCTGAGGTTGAGTAAATGTTCAGCAAATTTTCATTTTTGGGTAAGTGTTTGTTTTCTTTTCATCATTGAAGTTAGTGAATTACAGTACACATACATATCTAAAAAATTTATTGAAAAAATAAAATATTTGTATTAAAAAATGATCATTTAAATCCTAAAAAGTTTCTGTATGTTAATGTTTTTAATAAAAATATTTCCTTTTTTCCTTATATATATTTAAGTGTTCATAAACTTTAAGCTAGTCCTAATTAACAGTTTATGTGGATTGCTGTTGCTTGTAAGAGTTGCCAATATATTCAATCCAAAAGGCTTCACTGAAATCGTTCCAGAAGGTCTAAGTTTGAAATAATGTGCTAATCTCTTTTCATGACTCTGTTGCCACATTTCCAAATAAATTAAACCTTTAAAAAACCTCTTCAAAAGCTTTGGTACCTCCACTTCATGGTCTTTTACGGTCCATAAACAGGATTCTGCTGAACTGGAAGTGGTTGAAGGATTTAGCATTTCTGTAATTTTCCGTGTAATGAAACGTGATGAGGTCTATTAGAGCCATATACAGATCCCAATCCTGCTCTGACCATGATTAGTGGTGAGGGACGCGAGGCCAGAGGTTTGGCATGTCACTTCAATCAGACACCATCTTCAAGGGAATGGGAAGGGATATGTGGCGCTGGCCAATGAAAACAACAATTTTTGACAATTTTTTTAAACAGTCAGAAAAGCAAACATGGTTCCAGCTCATGAGGAGTGAGATTTGTCAACATGGCACTGGGCATCTTTGTTTGATCGGTAAATCTCCTTGCCGTTGGCCTCACCACAGAGCTGTCCTTGAGTACGAACATTGCAGATATATGGTGTAGTAAACCTGATTAGCAGAGGGAGAACTTTGCAAAGTTGCATGCTGAGAAGTGTTTTACTGTACATGGACACAAAAACAACTTGCTCCAAAGAGAAGTGTGGGATCAGAATCAGAATCAGAATCAGAAAGAGCTTTATTGCCAAGTATGTTTGCACATACAAGGAATTTGTTATAGTGTCACAAGCTTCCAGTACACGGAGACAACAACAACACACAGATAATAAAAATAAGATGTGAATAAAATACACATGCATAAATATAAACCACAAAAAAAGAATAAATTGTATGTACAGGTGTGCTATAGAATAGGAATAGAAACCTTTGAGAGAAGCAGCTTTATTTGGGACTTCCTTTACTCCTGTGCCAAATGTCAAATAATTATTCCAAATACAAACAGGTTGAATTACATGTCCAAGTCTCATTTCACCCTCAAATCATGAAGCCTGTTTTAGGACAATTATTGTTGCATTGTGGCAGTTTATTTTCATAACAATTAAGTGCATTTCTCCCCAGAACATTTTAATGATGAATTAGAGGTGAGAGGTTTTAAATGTAAATTGTTTGTAATTCTCATTTTCTCATTTTTATTATTCTATTACTGTAAAAAAAATAAACGGTGATGTACAAATGATTTTAAAAAATAAATAAATTATTATGATTTTAATATACACTACCATTCAAAAGTTTGGGGACGGTATGTTTTTGAAATGTTTTTGAAAGAAGTATCTTGTGCTCACCAAGGCTGCATTTATTTGATTAAAAAATACATTAAAAACAGTAATTACAATTTAAAATAACTCTGTTTTAATACATATTAAAATGTAATTTAATCCTGTAAGGCAAAGCTGAATTTTCAGCATCATTACTCCAGTCATCAGTGTCACATGATCCTTCAGAAATCATTCTAATATGCTGATTTGCATACATTGAAACATTTATTATTCTTATCAGTGTTGAAAACCGTGATTTTTTAAAAAGATTTCTTTAATAATTTATTTGAAATAGAAATCTTTTGTAACATTGTCTTTACTGTCACTTTTGATCATTTTGTTTTTCCTTGCTGAAAAAAGAGAAAAATGTCTTCCAAAAGAAAAAAAATACTGAACTGTATCTTACAACGTTTATAAATCAGTTCGATGGAACTTCTAATAAGATAAAACCTGCTCTCAGAGAAGCTCTTAACAGAAAAGCTTTTATTCCCATTTGTTAACTGTAGCCCTAGAATTTCTCTGATTGCATAATTGCATGTCAGGCTGGGTCTAGCTGTTTGCCCTAAAGAAGGGAATTATTTCCTTATGCTGTTTGGGAGGGATCCAGGCTCTGCTTTTTTAAGGTTTTTTTTCCCAATATGGAGCCAGTGTGAAAGCCGACTTGTTGCTCATGATCACAATAAAGTGATAATGTTAGAGTTAGCATGTGCTTTTCAGCCGCCTGTTTATGGTTGTTTCGATGGTTCAGCAGCCTCTAATCAAGCCGAGTTTCTCCTGTATGTTTTTTTCTTCAATGCAGGCCTGTTTTATGTTACTATCTATCTGCATGTGGATCACTTGGACAACATACACATTTATATAGGCTAGCTTCTGGGCTTTTCACAATTGAAATTATTAACCCAGGGTCATTTTCAACCGTAGATTATTGCATATTTCAAATTTTAATACTTTACTATGGGGTAGTCAGATTTTAAGACCGTGACATTTTCTAAAATATATTTGCGTTTGCCAGAAATGGCCACTGTTCGACATTTTAGCTCCTCTCAAAGCTCATGAATATTTAATGAGACAGGCACTTTTTAGGTTTAGTTTAGGTTGCCTGTTGCAAAACCTCTGTGGCCTCACCACAGAGCTGTCCTTGAGTACGAACATTGCAGATATATGGTGTAGTAAACCTGATTAGCAGAGGGAGAACTTTGCAAAGTTGCATGCTGAGAAGTGTTTTACTGTACATGGACACAAAAACAACTTGCTCCAAAGAGAAGTGTGGGATCAGAATCAGAATCAGAATCAGAAAGAGCTTTATTGCCAAGTATGTTTGCACATACAAGGAATTTGTTATAGTGTCACAAGCTTCCAGTACAAGGAGACAACAACAACACACAGATAATACAAATAAGATGTGAATAAAATACACTTGCATAAATATAAACCACAAAAAAAGAATAAATTGTATGTACAGGTGTGCTATAGAATAGGAATAGAAACCTTTGAGAGAAGCAGCTTTATTTGGGACTTCCTTTACTCCTGTGCCAAATGTCAAATAATTATTCCAAATACAAACAGGTTGAATTACATGTCCAAGTCTCATTTCACCCTCAAATCATGAAGCCTGTTTTAGGACAATTATTGTTGCATTGTGGCAGTTTATTTTCATAACAATTAAGTGCATTTCTCCCCAGAACATTTTAATGATGAATTAGAGGTGAGAGGTTTTAAATGTAAATTGTTTGTAATTCTCATTTTCTCATTTTTATTATTCTATTACTGTAAAAAAAATAAACGGTGATGTACAAATGATTTTAAAAAATAAATAAATTATTATGATTTTAATATACACTACCATTCAAAAGTTTGGGGACGGTATGTTTTTGAAATGTTTTTGAAAGAAGTATCTTGTGCTCACCAAGGCTGCATTTATTTGATTAAAAAATACATTAAAAACAGTAATTACAATTTAAAATAACTCTGTTTTAATACATATTAAAATGTAATTTAATCCTGTAAGGCAAAGCTGAATTTTCAGCATCATTACTCCAGTCATCAGTGTCACATGATCCTTCAGAAATCATTCTAATATGCTGATTTGCATACATTGAAACATTTATTATTCTTATCAGTGTTGAAAACCGTGATTTTTTAAAAAGATTTCTTTAATAATTTATTTGAAATAGAAATCTTTTGTAACATTGTCTTTACTGTCACTTTTGATCATTTTGTTTTTCCTTGCTGAAAAAAGAGAAAAATGTCTTCCAAAAGAAAAAAAATACTGAACTGTATCTTACAACGTTTATAAATCAGTTCGATGGAACTTCTAATAAGATAAAACCTGCTCTCAGAGAAGCTCTTAACAGAAAAGCTTTTATTCCCATTTGTTAACTGTAGCCCTAGAATTTCTCTGATTGCATAATTGCATGTCAGGCTGGGTCTAGCTGTTTGCCCTAAAGAAGGGAATTATTTCCTTATGCTGTTTGGGAGGGATCCAGGCTCTGCTTTTTTAAGGTTTTTTTTCCCAATATGGAGCCAGTGTGAAAGCCGACTTGTTGCTCATGATCACAATAACGTGATAATGTTAGAGTTAGCATGTGCTTTTCAGCCGCCTGTTTATGGTTGTTTCGATGGTTCAGCAGCCTCTAATCAAGCCGAGTTTCTCCTGTATGTTTTTTTCTTCAATGCAGGCCTGTTTTATGTTACTATCTATCTGCATGTGGATCACTTGGACAACATACACATTTATATAGGCTAGCTTCTGGGCTTTTCACAATTGAAATTATTAACCCAGGGTCATTTTCAACCGTAGATTATTGCATATTTCAAATTTTAATACTTTACTATGGGGTAGTCAGATTTTAAGACCGTGACATTTTCTAAAATATATTTGCGTTTGCCAGAAATGGCCACTGTTTATGGCGACATTTTAGCTCCTCTCAAAGCTCATGAATATTTAATGAGACAGGCACTTTTTAGGTTTAGGATTGGTTGCCTGTTGCAAAACCTCTGAAGCAGGAGTGTGTGTCTGTGTGTGTGTGTGTGTGTAAAACGCCCCTTTAATTGGTTAATGGGAGCGCTGTGGTGTTGTTGCGTTATATGACTAGCTCTAAGTATAGACACGGTGTAAGTTTTGTGAGGATATCACAGCAAGATCCTCTCTCTCTCTTCCTCCCATAGAAGCGCCCGTGTGTCCCAGTCAAAGCGGCAGTACATGACATTGAGCAGCAGAGGGCGCTGTGGTAGAATGTGTGTGTGGTCTCTTTGCTTGCAGGCAATTCCCTTTAGTGTGAGCCAAAGTAAACTACCTGTTCTAATATTCCAACCATTCAACACCCCGAGACAGACACACACACACACACACACACACTGGAGACATTGATTTATTGAAGAAGTGAGGCTAGCAAAAGTACCTCCGACTGGTTTCATGTATTTGTTTTTATTTGTCATTTCAATTTGGACAGCCTCTCTCTCACCCCGAATGCGTCATTACTGAAGAGTGGCCGAAAATAAAATATCCCCTTTCCTCTCTAGCACCATTCCTCCTGCCATTTGCCATTGCCTATTTAATATACCGTGAATGAAAATAAGACTGTGAGAGACGCAAGTTCAATTTTGAATACACATTCAATAAAACATTAAAAACATGTCATTCCAGAGGACAAAAAAAGTCCAAAGAACCTTAAAACACTGAACGGACTGTAAGGCCTCATTTTCATTCACATCAAACCAGTGTTATTTTAATATCAGTGATAAACTATTATATTAATTAAATTCATTTTTGTTCATATTTTGAAATCATTTTATGTTTTGTCAGTTTTCATTAAAAATTTTATAACTTCTAAACCTTGTTTTTATATATTATTCACTCTAAAAAATGCTGGGTTAAATATAACCCAGCGCTGGGTTAAAAAGGGACAAACCCAGCCATTGGGTTGTTTTGACCCAGCGGTTGGGTTCATTGGGTTGTTTTGAACCCAACCGCTGGGTCAAAACAACCCAATAGCTGGTTTTGTCCCTTTTTAACCCAGCATTTTTTGTTGTCTTAATTTTAATTATAGTTAAGGTTCAAGTAATTTTGTTATGTTTTTGTCATCATTATTATTCTTATGTTGATGTTTTAAAAAAACATGTTTGTGTATTTTTTTTATTACGCTTTAGTTTATAGTTTTAGTTTATTCAGCACTTCAACATAATCAAAATGAAAATGAGAAATGTTGGCAACCTAGCTTAAGTGAAAATGATTCTATTTTGAATAATTTTTTCATTTAATACATTTTATAGAGTAATAGTTTGAAAAGTCAAACTGAAAATGTAGATTTACTAATTATATAATAATTATAATATTTCATATCTTTATTGTATTTAAGCCACTTGTATAGTATTTGCTTCAATTAAAACAGGCACTAAACCTGAATTTATTTCCATGTTTAAGTAAAAAAAAAAAAAAAAGTGTTCTGAGAGTTTTGAATCATGCTATACAGTATATATCATCGTATATGAATATAGTAATGATTCAGAACCACTGCATATATCTAAGCACAATACTATCACCATCTAATACCATCATCACTATACTACAGTACAGCCAAGTGCATGAAATGGCCCCATTTCAGTGTTTACCTGCCTTTGTGCCACCCGTCCGCCTCTCTCTCCCACCGGCCCCTGCTTTGATAACGGCTCCCTGATGAAAAAACGCCCATTTACACCTCATTTACTTTGGATAGAGCTCAGATTCCTCGCTCCCTCTCTCTCTGTCACACTCTTTTTGTCTGATGAAGTACAGTTACAGAAAGGTAAAGTTTCATATAGAGAGTCGAGACTGCATGTGTGTGCATGCATATGAGCGCTAGGGGCAACAAAGGTGTGTGAACGCTTATGTTCATGTGCATATGTTTATGAAAAGAGTAGGAGAATATGTTTGTCTGTCGATACGTGTAAGTGAATGTGAATACGATTTGGGCAAGTTGGAGCTAAACTCTGCAGGACACCGGCCCTCCAGGACCGAGTTTGGACAGCCCTGGCCTCACACAACTTTCGCTATATCTTAAAATAAGTGGGATTATGTTACACTAACTTTAACTTCAGTGGGTGTCATGCCAATTTGCATCCTAATAAAAAATGCAATATTTCAGTGATATTCAATAATATCATCTTATATCACTTTGACACGTATGATGGTATGATTTTTTTTATAAAAAATGTTTTTTGAAGAAGTCTCTAATGCTCGCAAAGGCTTCAGTTATTTGATCAAAAATACAGTAAAAACAGTGATATTATGAAATATTATTACAATTTAAAAGAACAGTTTTCTATTTTAATATATTTTAAAATGTAATTTATTTCTGTGATGCAAAGCTGAATTTTCAGCATCATTACTCCAGTCTTCAGCATCACATGATCCTTCAGAACTCATTCTAATATGCTGATTTGCTGCTCAAGAAACTTTTGTATTATTATCAATGTTGAACACAGTTCTGTTGCTTAATATTTCTGTGGAAGCAGTGATCAAATTTTGTCAGAATGTTTTTGATAATTCATTTATTTGAAATAGAAGTTATTTGTAACTTTATAAATGACTTTACTGTAGCTTTTGATAAATGTAATGCATCCCTGCTATATAAAAGTATTTTAAAAAATCTTACTGACCTCAAACTCTTAAATAGAATTGTATATTATACATATCATGTTATGTCAAATGTGAAAACTGAATATATATATATATGTATATATATATACAGTGGGTACGGAAAGTATTCAGACCCCCTTAAATTTTTCACTCTTTGTTATATTAATATATATATATATATATATTTTTTTTTTTTTCAATACATCACCAACATTAGTCAACCATAGATGCAGTAATCCAGCCCGCTGCTGACCACATACCAAATCAGTTAACGGGACAGTTAGTAACTGGTGTCATCTGTTGCTCCTAGCTGATTGATGATTTTGAAGTGTTGTGCATCAGTCAAAGTCTCTCTGACAAGCACTGGGCCTCCTTTTATCTATAAATGGCTGACAGGCTTTCTCTCATGTCATCTGCTTATGAATATTACTCATGAATCTCAAAGCAGACATATTTTTTAAAAATGGTGGAATAGAGAGGAACAGACAATGCTGAACAGCTGGAAAAATTTTGGTGGCGATTCCTTGTAATACTGGAAAGTCTTCATGCTTTTTTAAATCAATGTTGAGGCATAACTTCTTGTAAAATCACCTAAAATAATTTTCCACTTTAAATCAAAGTAGACAAAGTGTAACCGCCAACTACAATACAGTGTTGCATTTAGTATCTGTTTTGGCAGATTACTCAAGCACATGGGCATGATATAAATCATTTTCGCAGATCTACTTCTGCTGTTTAATGAAAGAAGCCCATGTTTTGTAAGAAAAGATAAAGTACAGGCACATAAATGCACACATACTGACCTCTGAGGTCATGGGTAACTGCCATGAGTCATTGGGGGGCGGGTGTAATTGCGCCAGTCTTTCCCTCTCTCTGTCATTCTGTAGGCGGCCTGATAGTGAGAACAGAAGCCAGTTGCTTTCTTCATCACCCTAACCATCCCTGACTGAAAGGAACGAGAGCGTAGAAGAAAAACAGCCACTAAATGGCATACGAACAGAAGGGGTCGTTAATGGCTTTGGCCTGTTACTCTAATCATTATTTTAATGGTGGCATTAGTTCCGCGGCTGTGATCTGCTTTCACAGGACACAATGGCCTCCTCTACACCCCTGCTAACTTTAAAAGAGCCTGGAACAAAAACAGGGGTCCGGGGCCAGTGGAGGAGACTGACAGGTGAAAAGAGCAGTGCATGGGGTTTTTTTTTTTTTCAATACATCACCAACATTAGTCAACCATAGATGCAGTAATCCAGCCCGCTGCTGACCACATACCAAATCAGTTAACAGGACAGTTAGTAACTGGTGTCATCTGTTGCTCCTAGCTGATTGATGATTTTGAAGTGTTGTGCATCAGTCAAAGTCTCTCTGACAAGCACTGGGCCTCCTTTTATCTATAAATGGCTGACAGGCTTTCTCTCATGTCATCTGCTTATGAATATTACTCATGAATCTCAAAGCAGACATATTTTTTAAAAATGGTGGAATAGAGAGGAACAGACAATGCTGAACAGCTGGAAAAATTTTGGTGGCGATTCCTTGTAATACTGGAAAGTCTTCATGCTTTTTTAAATCAATGTTGAGGCATAACTTCTTGTAAAATCACCTAAAATAATTTTCCACTTTAAATCAAAGTAGACAAAGTGTAACCGCCAACTACAATACAGTGTTGCATTTAGTATCTGTTTTGGCAGATTACTCAAGCACATGGGCATGATATAAATCATTTTCGCAGATCTACTTCTGCTGTTTAATGAAAGAAGCCCATGTTTTGTAAGAAAAGATAAAGTACAGGCACATAAATGCACACATACTGACCTCTGAGGTCATGGGTAACTGCCATGAGTCATTGGGGGGCGGGTGTAATTGTGCCAGTCTTTCCCTCTCTCTGTCATTCTGTAGGCGGCCTGATAGTGAGAACAGAAGCCAATTGCTTTCTTCATCACCCTAACCATCCCTGACTGAAAGGAACAAGAGCGTAGAAGAAAAACAGCCACTAAATGGCATACGAACAGAAGGGGTCGTTAATGGCTTTGGCCTGTTACTCTAATCATTATTTTAATGGTGGCATTAGTTCCGCGGCTGTGATCTGCTTTCACAGGAAACAATGGCCTCCTCTACACCCCTGCTAACTTTAAAAGAGCCTGGAACAAAAACAGGGGTCCGGGGCCAGTGGAGGAGACTGACAGGTGAAAAGAGCAGTGCATGGGGAAAGGTGAGAGTAAGACCACAGTGTCGAGCCAAACTCTTTGCCATTTATATTTAAAGCTCTTTAAACTTATCCTGACTGACTTGATTGATTTTCAAGAACAAGCCAAATTTCTGTTACTTGTGCACTCTTAAAAATTAAAGTTATAACCTTATGCCATCTGAGAACCTTTTAAAGGGGTCCTATTATGCTCTTTTACAAAGTCTTGATTTTGTTTTGGGGGTGTACTAGAACAGGCTCTCACTTGAACTGACTTTTATTCTGTATTTCTTTAGAAAACCATCTGTGTTGTGCTTTAAAGAAACCAGAAACTGATATGCTGATCTGAAGAACCTATAAATGTAACATCAAAACATTTTTCATCTCCAAAGAACTTTGTAGACCATACACAGCGAAAATACAGTAGTTGATAAGAAGGTGCTAAAGAACTTTATTTTTTTAAGAATATGGGCTTCAAAATTGTGTAATATGATAAAAAAATAAAGGATCTTCAGGTTCAGCAAAGAACACTTTTCTTAGATTTGTGGCTGTATTTTTTGAGTTGCTATGGTGCTTTTTGGATTAATCAAGTTAATGCAGTTGCATTGTAGCTTTTTCAGATTAAGCATATTTGGTTTCTTTACAACAGTGGTTCTCAGTCCCCGTTCTGAAGCACTGCACATTTAGAATGTCTCGCTTATTTAACAAACCTGATTTATATCATTAACTCATTAGTAAAGGCTCCAAGACATGTGTCAGATAAGAGAGACATTCAAAATAACCAGGACCAGTTTGTTTTCTGAAGAACTAGAGAATAAAAAGCTCTTTGTATGACTTCAAAAGCTTTTTTACTGGCATCACAATATAAAAAACATTTTTTGATTCAAAAGTATCAGGCGTATAATCATGCAGTTTCATGATTTTTTTTTATAAAATATTTACCAGTATTTTAAATGGTGTCTTGAAATGGGTAAAACCATTTGCTTAATTTAGAATGTCAGAGAGAAAGAGGGTAAAAGACAATAAGTTAACGAACCTTGCATGAGAAATACCATCCAAGTTGTCTTCAACCTGTGAATAAGTCTCTCCTCAGCCATGATCAGGTACTTACAGTCTCCAAATCACTTTAAAATATATGTAGGGTTAAAAAGAAAAAGCTTTGGAAATGCTCCTCTCCTGGATGTTTGCGTCAATGAGAGCGTGTCAGATGAGATATTATCAGTTATGCAGATACATTTAATCCACTTAATCCAAGTTTCATCTTCAAACGTGAAGTTTTCCATTCATGGTAGGACTCATTGAGTGTGCAAGATCTCCTTTCTTGAAGGTGCTTGAAAGTCCGTCCCTTGTTGATTCTGTGCTCTCTCTGGTGATGTTAAACCTGTGTGGTGCTTGTAAGAGTCTGTCTTTGGGTTGCTCAGCTGAGAGGAGCAAGAGAGTGGAGCGGGAGTGTGAGAGGGAGGGAGGGAGAGAAAAGAGGAGGGAACTTGTAACCTCCCAGCATTAACCCTCTGGGGAGCACTCAGGGTAAGGTGCAAAAGGGCACAATCAAAGCCAGCAAGTTGAGAAACCTGCCCGCAACATTAGATTAAACATAAATGTGATAATCAAACACACACACACCTATATATAAACACAGTTTGACAGATGCAAAGTAAGCAGAAGGTTTCCTACAAAACTTTGTAATGCTTTAAATCTTTTCTCCATTTTACCTCATATGCACATATAATAATATGGGCATAGTTGGTGTTAAAAAGCCATGGCACGGTGCCATCTGAGAAAAAAAGTTTATGTATATTGAAATTATAAGTTGACACTGCCAGCTGCTATGATTTTGAAATGCAATACAATAGAGATAACACAGTGGATGTACAGTCCAACAAAATAAATTTGTAAATATATGACATATGACCCTAGATAGCATTAAAAATACCAGCTATAAATAATATAAAATATCTACTCTAATGATATATTAAATGGATTTCATGCATGTAAGGTAAAATATGAGTACAAGCTTAGTCAGACATTAATGGTGTTTAATGTGCTGGTGAGAACGCCTTGAAACTGGCACTCTGTGCTTCGATGCTGCAGCCAATGCATTGAAGAGCAGAGTTCGGTATTACGCATTATACAGTAACGCGCTACTGTATTCTAATTACTTTTCCTGATAACGCAGTAATGTAATGCGTTACATTTTAAATGTATGTAATTTGATTACAGTTACTAATGTCAATCAAATTAGTTACTTAAGGTACAAATGCAGTGTTAAGAAAAAAATATGAAGTAGGCTAAATGCATTTTAAAATCATGCTTTGTGCGTCAGTATGCCCTTTAATGAATCACCGGAGAATGCAAGCAAAAATGCAGACGAGTTGTACAGCATTTAGATGCAATGAAAGGTTGCCTATCATATTTAAAAATGTTGCACTCGATTTCACATATTTTAGTCTGGCCTTATATTGTGGGAAAAGTCCAACTAGTAAAATGCATACAAGTTTGTCACAATAACACTAAAATAAGTAAGAATAAATGACTTACTCATCAGAATGATCTCCTCCGCTGGATCAAGCCGCGCATTGCATCGCGTTCTTCTTCTGAGGTAAACACAAAGCTTATTCCTCTCAGCGCGTCTTCTTCCAGAAACTAAAAGTATCCTAGCTGAACTTGATGAATCTTCAGGCTTTGTTTACGGAGGTGATGTGGGCGTTTACATGTTCGCGCATCTCACGTGGATGATTAGAGTATGAATAGTGCGCGCTGCGTGTGGGCGTGATCACATTACAGATAATGAGCTCAGACGGGGAAAACTAGACCTCGCGTTGGTTTCATATGGATTGCTTTATCAGAGAATATTTGTCAAACTTCATTCGCTGAGTTTTGGTTCATTTCTGTGGCGCGTTTCAGAAAGAAGTTCGCGGAGACTGAGACGGCTGAAAGCACACCCTGTTTGTTTTCTTTATTTTACAAAAGCACAATATTTTTTTTATATTGTGAGTGTGGACAAATGTAAAAAGTAAAACTAAACTGTAAAAGTAAACTGTAAATGGTTTACTTTTAACCATTTACAGTTTCAAATGATGCATTACTCTTAACTGTATGATCAAAAATGACGGAACATTTTAAGTTCTTTTCACTGTTATCAGGGGAAAAATGCAAGTTGCTGTTTTGATACTTATGTAATTTTTCAATATTCAGACAATATTAAATTACTGAAAGAACTATGAGTTTCACTTTGTAGTGTACTTTTTAGGTTTGATAACTTGAAAAGTAAACTTGAAAGTAATTAGTAATCTGATTACTTTTTAAATGCAGTAATGTAATCAAATTGCAATTTTAAAGTAGTAATTAGTCATTTGTAGTGGATTACTTTTTTTGAGCAACTTACCCAACACTTTTGAAGAGATTATGACTCACTATTTTGGATTCTGGTTTGGATTCTGTGTTACGAGTTCAAGTTGATTCAATGTTTGGATTCAGAAATGCATAGAAATTGGACGGATTAGTGTTTTTATGGGCTAAATTAATATCTGTAACTCACTAAACCCGAAATCTTTTTGCATAAGAACTGGCGTGTGAACTCATTAACTCTGAATCTGAATTCTTGTTAAGCCTTCTGTGATGTCATATTTGGCCACAGACTCATAACTGTTTGTGACTGCTGTGTCGATCAGTCATTCATTTAGTAATGTGTTTGTTGCAGTAAAGAAGTGACGAGTGAGAACAGAGTTAGACTGCGGACATAACCCTGAGGAGCGCCAGACCATGTTGCTGAGTTTCACCACTTGTGGTTTGCTGTGATGATAAAATCCAGTGTCTAATTGCCAGACAAGCTGCACAAACTCAGTGTTTCACATTTCCATAGTTTATTTGAGGAAATAACAGCTGAATTTCAGAACTAAAGGTAACGGTCAGTACAGTTCATGTTTCATAAGAATCACCAGTGGTTTTGCTAGTAATGAGAAATGGCATGATTGTGGAATTGAGTTATTTCAGTTTATTCATATAGTTATTTAATACAGTTTATTGTTATTTTCAGCACTTATAAATAACAAATAGTTAAAGATGATAAAATATGTTCTTCTATCCCAACTTAATATGCAAAACCAAATTAAAACTCCCAACAAGTGTCTTTGGTACTATTAAAACATTGCTCTTTTGGTTTGAATACCAAGGCACACCTAAAAATGCAACTCAACCATTAGCATGGATCTGTTTGCCCAACCAATGGCAGACAGAATGTTTGGGAAACCTGTTTAAAAACAATCATTATTTCTGCAATTTAGTTTGGTAACAATAGTGGCGCCAAATTACATACTTCACCTTTAATCATTCATTGTATTAGGAAGAAACTGCTATTTAGCTCACATGAAAGAAGATGATAAGTTTTACATCATATTCCCAAGATATGGTTACACCGCCCCCCACAGGACCTGTTTAGTTTCTACACACATTTATGGACATATTCTCTGACTTGTTCCTTTTTCCGTTCTCTTTCTGACTTTTCCCTTCACATTGCTTTCCATATAATGGCGGCAGCTTCCAATCTAACACACCCGTGCACCCAAAACCACAAACAGCTCTCTAATCAAAACCTTTCTGTCTCGCTGCCTTCTTTGTCACACACTCTTACACACAGATTTGATGTCATAGAGGTGCAAAGCTTCTTTGGAAAACCACCACCCATTTCATTCTTTATCCCCCCTTTCTCTTGTTCCCCTGAGGCCTGTGCAATCAGTCATCTGTTTGATCATGTGGAGATGTGGCTTTAGTGTGTGTGCTGGCTTGGTGCGTATAAATATCCTTGCATTACACCCTCGGTTGATTTTTCAATATTCAAACAAGCTGGGACTGTGGTTAAAACGGTTAGCTTTAGCATGTTTGCTCTTTGGTTGTTAATTGAAATACTTGTGTCAACAGTTTGCTATTCTGTCTATTTACATTTAATAGTGTTTATTTCTAGACGGCGAGAAGTTGCCTTGTGGGTATTTGGACCTCCTGCTATGGATTCCCTCAGCGGTGGTCTTGGACAGAGCAGATTTTGCCTTTGCTCTTCTGATACGCCACTTTTAGCCTTTCTCTATCTGCACTGATGTTTATCTGCATGTCTTTTTTACATATTCAAAGCACAACAGATGCCCAAACAAGTCAGAGCAGAGCAACTTGGGAAGCATCCCAGCAATGTTGCCCCTCTTTCATCCAGAATTCCACACTGTCATAGTCTGGATATTTCAATTCCCGTTCTGATGCCACATGGAAGATACATTAGCCGGCTGACTTCTGACCCCTTGTGTGTTTCTTTGGCTCTCTCTCTCTCTCTCTGTGTGTGTGTGTGTGTGAGGCACGAAAATAAACATTTGTATCAAATAATACGCTCTACTCACAACACATTTCTTATTATGTTGGAGTTTCCTGATTTTGGCTCAAAGACATTCCCCAAGTGAGAACACGCGAAAAGTAAAACCCGAGATCCTTGACTTTATCATTAATCTCTGTAGATCTGTGAGCAAACGCCTGGAAAATACAAACCCCTGTGGCATGTTTGCTTGCTCTGACTCTTCTTTGTGTCTTTCGTCCTTTCACTCTTTCCATCTAACATTTGCTAGTGATAAGACTTGTTGCCAGGAGGCTGAGAAGATTAGCCTGTTCTTAAGTCAGCGGCTCTCTCGTCTGCTAGCAGTTCGTGACATGAGTGTGGCTTGATATGCTGAGCATCTCACTCTCAACACTTCATCGTGCACTGATCTGAGACCAGCTACCCCAAACAGACCTCGATTGTTGTGTTAAAGAAACCTCAAAACACATCAGCAGAGGAATGTATCTCCAGCACATCACCTCTCACTGCATCTACAAAACTGGAGATATCAATGCGTTCTGCAGATACAAAGATTAACATACCACTGGCTGACTAATTAATGACCTCCAGTTCAGACACCATTATCTAAAACTGAACATATATGTTATGGGATTTGAGAATTAGATTATGACTGTAATATTGTTTCAAAGCATTTGTTCTTCATTAGTTTTAACCTGTACATAAAAACTGCTGCTTAAAGAACCTGTTTTAGTTCAAAGTTTGGCTGGTTGAGGTCCATACTACCATCTGGCTGCAAAGAGCATCTTTTCTCCACTAATTTATAAAAATAAATAAATAAATAAAAATGTGGATTCTGACTATTACACTCAAAGTTGATCAATTCAATGAGTCACTGCTGAATTAAAAATAAACATACTTACCCCAAACTTTTGAACGGTAGTGTATCATAGCTTCCACAAATTTAGCAGCAAAAACTGTTTTCACATTTGAAAATGAAAAGAAATTGCATATATATATATTATTAAAATAGAACAGTTCTTTTAAATAGTAATAATATTTCACAATACTGTTTTACTGTATTTTTGATCAAATAAATGCATTGGTCAGCATAAGAGACTTCTTTCAAAAACATTTAAAAAGTCTTAAAGATTCCAATCTTGAATGGTAGTATATGTTTTATTGCATTATAGTAGATATTTTACCAGTGAACCATTCTTAGAAAGTGTGAAACTGACTTTTTCCGACTGGATTTTCTTCTCTGTCTGCTGCCTGTGACATTACAGCTCAGATATGGGCAATCTTGATTTTTAAACTGCATATTTCTGGATGTCCTGTGTCAGCCGAGCAGCTGCCTTTGAGATCAATAGGAATGCTAACAGACAGCTTTTTCCAGGTGTTATAGACCTCCTTGATTTAGGCATGGTCTTAAAGTTGTTTCCTTTTCCAGAATTCCCAAATGACTCTTTTTGTGCCATGTATGTGCTGTCAGATGTCCGTTAAACATAACGGACATGTCTGTTGACATAACTACATTCCCACTTGTCCTAAGAGCCAGAATGAAGCAGGAATTCTATGTGGCCTGTAACATGAGCCCTACAGATTTATAGATATCACAGTACGTGTGTGTGTGTGTGTGTGTTTATTTTAAATTATACATATAATTTAATATGCCTGAATCTCCCTCTAAAGCACAAGGCCAGATAATGTATAATTTGTTTGCCCACCCAGGGTTAACAAACATGGGTATATGGGATATTTACATGGGTAAGTTGTATTGGTGATTGTGATCAACCATGCTGCTTATGTTGAGAATGTTTCTTTAATTACTCACAGAAATGTATCTGTTGAAACAGAAATGTCCCATGACTGTGGTATTCCTCTTGAAGTCCTCCAGCAGTCTGTTGGTTTTAATTGAATAGATTATAGAGGGAGCAAAAAGGGTGGTGGAAGGGGAGCTGGGTGGTGGAAGAGTTCACAGACAGAACCATAATTAGCTGAGGCTAATTGCTGTGTGGCTTCAATGGTTTGATTAACTTCAACATTTAGCCCCTGCTGGTAGATGCCAGAATTACATCTACATATTTCTCCACTGACAACTATTCAAAAGTAGCTGTGTATTCTGGTAAATATTTTGTTTGCAAATAATTCTAGATGCGTGCTACAGAGTAAAAAAAACTGCAGTTGTGAGGGAGAGGAAAAGGTTGAGGCTGGGTGTTCATGGGAGGTAAACGGCCTGTTTGAGAGTCTTGCAGCAACACGTAAAACGCCGCTCTCATTTCATACCTGCCGACAGGTGCTTGGCAAAGTATGAAAATGGAGGGTTACTCACAGAGAGGATCAAGGACAGTCGGTGTCACACCCTTCCGCCCTGACGCTACAAACATCCTCTTTCAGAGGAAGGATGTTATCATGCACCAGCAAACATCGAATCTATATCAAAGACATTTTGACGCCTGTACTTATAGTTCTTTTTTTTACATGATTAAATCTTCAAATACAAACTGTAAAGTCACTGCGCTTCTTTTTCAGCTTACTATGTCCATTAAATTTACTGTACATCAATCATTGTGACAGTATTTTCCAGTGGTGGACGAAGTACACAAATCAAGTACTTGAGTAAAAGTACAGATCCGTATAATAAAATATTACTCAAGTAAAAGTAAAAGTACTCAGTTTTCAATTTTACTCGAGTGAAAGTACAAAAGTACTTGATTTTTTATGTACTTTAGTAAAAAGTACTGATTGATGAATGTTTATTTTGCAGTTTTATATAGGCTACTTTTATCATTTAATTTTATATTAGCATATATTTTTTTTATAATCCTACTGCTCAAAATACCTGGGATTTTCCCAAAATAACCAATAAGGAAATAATGAATATAATAAGGAAAATATAATTAGATTTTCATAATGATTTTTTTCTTCTCAAACCTTGTCTGTGGTGTAAAAACACCCCTGGCCAAATGCCCCCAGAGGGCATCA
Source organism: Sinocyclocheilus rhinocerous (assembly GCF_001515625.1). NCBI lineage: Eukaryota > Metazoa > Chordata > Actinopteri > Cypriniformes > Cyprinidae > Sinocyclocheilus > Sinocyclocheilus rhinocerous. The sequence goes on along the minus strand of NW_015646846.1, from coordinate 1,706,905 downwards.
CTTCCCACTTTGATAATTACTGTAGTTACCATGTTCTGAACATCACATCCTTTCTTTTTCCCTCAGATGTAATCTATCTATGTGGTTGAATAAAAATATTTGGACTTTATTGTTAAAAAATTACCTCAATTTAGCACCAGCAAGCTCGTTAGCTAGACAGTTAGCATCAGCTAACATTATTGACTTATTTTCAGCATGGTTATGAACCTTAGTAACTAACCTTATAGGCTATGTGTGCTGACAAACAATATAATACAGACGTCACATAGGGCTAAATGCATAGCATTTTAGTAAAACTGCTAACATTACAGCAGCGGGGAAGATGAACGTGCATGAGTTACTTTATTTAATCTGTGTTATTTTAATGATGTTAATGTTAGATTATGTTAATGTTAGATTCTGATGTTAATGTGTCTGCATTCAAGCATTTCAGTCGGCTTAAATAGATCACCCTTTACAGCAGATTTAGTTAACAAACAACTGACAGCTTTGACCTAAATATGATCTTCAGTTACAATAATTAATCCTAAAATCCAACATTAGTAACTTACTTTTAACAGCATCAGACGCGCGCGCGCTCACAAGATCTCCCGGTTCTTACTTGTGAATTCAGTTCACTGGAGACTCGCACTAAACGGATCATTTGAATCAGTGAGTTGTCGACTCGAGAACAGCTGCAATCGGATCATTCCAATTCGTGAATGAATCGTTTGGTGCGATTTGCGAACCGATTTAAAAGGTTAATTGAAAATAATCAGTTTGTTCATGTATCAGACACCGCTTCTGCGTCTCGGAGCACGTGATATATTATAAGGAGTAACGATAAGTTTTATGAAATGTAGTGAAGTAAAAAGTACGATCTTATGCTTTGGAATAGTGAAGTAAAAGTAAAAGTTACTCAAAATAAAACTACTCCAGTAAAGTACAGATACTTGAAAAATGTACTTAAGTACAGTAACGAAGTAAAACTACTTCGTTACTGTCCACCACTGGTATTTTCACATTTTTACACTATAAATGCAAATCAAATATATAGGTGAATTCAGGTAAATTGGGACACTTTTTGCCATTAATATGCCTGGGGAAAATGTCCCAATTAACCTGAATTCACACACATACACACACATGTATCTTTTAAAATTATACAATTATATAGATTTTTTTATATAACAACTGGTTAATTCAGCTTCATATACAATAATACATTCTTATTTCAAGATATAATGTCTTTTTCTTTCTTTCTTTTGATATAGGGTGAAATATGACCCAGATATGTTCTGGACAGGTTTAGGGAGAGTCACCCATATAGAGAGACCATTGATCTTTATGTTGGTTACCTTGGCCTGATTTAAAGATGCTGACAAACAGAGGCATCTACTGCATGTTGGTTATGGTGTCATTCTATCTTCATAGTAATCGATCCAACATGCTCACCAGTGCATGCTATCATCTCCATCCCCTCCTCGTTAAAGAGTCTCTCTGCTACCATTTACAACAATACACATTCTATTTCCATCACTTTGTGATGTATGATTTATGAAGCACTCCCTCGTCTCAAAGATCATGAAGTTCATCTGTAACTTTTTTATCTCACTTTCTTTTTTAATTTACGACAAACAGCCGGTTTACAATTCTCTGTGCTGTATAGAAATAACAACCGAGTGTAACGGCATGTAATGCACATAATTATTTACTATCACATCCTTACCGCAGGGACGCTCTGCAATGATACGGGACAGAGAGTTTGTGGGAATAGAATTACGTTCAAGATTTAGTGATCCTTTAAAAGAAAGGCTTCCCTTGTTGGATTGGTTTACCTCTCCTATGTGGAGTTCCCCTTCTGGAAATGGTTGGAGGAATAATCATAAAAACAGCATTGCAAGAACAAGTGAAATGAGAGTTTCTCATGTTGGATCGTGCGTGTAGCAGCCACAAAAATACTTCTATGAACCTGTGGGACCTGAGTATGAGTGCAAATCTTAAAAAAAAATAAAAAAATACTATTATAGTAATACAGAATATAATATTATTATATTTTTTAATGAAAATTTACTTTTTTCAGCAATGTCGCATTAAATTGATCAAAGGTGACAGTAAAGACCTTTAAAATGTTACTAAAGATATTTATTATTAATAAATGCTGTTCTTTTGCACTTTCTATTCATTCCTGAAAAAAAAAAGCATCATGGTTTACTCAAAAATATTAAGCAGCACACGTGACACTGAAGACTGGAGTAATGATGCTGAAAATTCAGCTTTGACATCACAGGAATAAGTGACATTTTAAAATATATTAAAATTGAATTATTTTAAATTGTTATAATATTTCACAATATTACTATTTTGGTGTTTTTTAATATTTTTACTGTTTTTTTTTAGTTTTTTTTTTTTTTTTACTGTATTTCTGATCTAAGCGGAACAAACTGTTAATCATTGTCCATAATCTTCCTCATAAGCAGAGCAGCTCTTCTGTTGACTGTGGGAACTAGAGACGGATCAAACAGGCCGTGTGCAGGTCAGACACGGGGGGTGGGTCATCTTGGAGGCACTGGTTTAAAGAGTCTCCCGCAGACAAACCCACAGGTGCCTGATCCGCCAGCCTAAGACCCTCTAGTCCCCCTATATCCCAGGATTCTCTAAAGTTTGTCTACATACTGTACTATGTATAAAAAGCGGTCTTGAGCCCTTGATTAACAGAGAAAACTCCACAACCCATGACCCTTCAGCCAAGTTCAGTTCCAGAATGGAGAATTCTCTGCTTGATATGAATTCAAGGGCTGTAGAATTCCCGAGATTCCAGACCCAGTGTAGCAAGGAGAACAGCTAATGGTCTGTTCCTGCTCACAACCTTTCAACTCATCCTTACAGAATTAAATGGTGTTGAACAGATATAGAGTAGCGTACAGGACCTCTCTATCTAGCAGTAATGGATGCAGTGATGGATGTTTTGATTTTATAGCTATGATTTCAATTTTTAAAGGGCTTTAAGATTACTGTAAAGCAAATCCAAAGAAAAATTAGTAATGCAAAATGATTCAGGAAGGATGATATATTAAAGGAATAGTACACCCAAACAATTAAAATTTGCTGAAAATTTACTCATACTCAGATCATCTCTACACAAGACACTAATTGATGGACTGGAATTGTGTGAACTACTCAATGAATGAATCATTCATGAATCACTATCAAATATGTGCATGTGTGTCTGACATTTCTCCCTTCACAAAACACCCAGAAATCCGTTTTAATTACCATGCCACAGAAGTCACATTAAAAACGGGCAAAGAAAAAATGATGAGACTTGTGGTTTCTCTTTTAATTCATCTGTTTATTTTAAATGCATATGTGAAAACCTCATTCTTAACCGCATTATTTAACATATTTCTGTTTCTGAACAAAATTATTCACAACGTTCAGTAATTTATTTCTGTGATGGCAAAGATCAATTTTCAGCATTCTTCAGTGTCACATGATCCTTCAGAAATCATTCAAATATGCAGATTTTGCTGCTCAGGAAACATTATTATATCAATGTTGAACACAGTTGTGCTGCTTAATATTTTTTGTGGAAACTGATTTTTTTTTTTTTAGGATTCTTTGAATAGAAAGTTCAAAAGACCAGCATTTATATGAAATATATTTTTGTGACAATGTAAAAGTTTTTACTGTCACTTTTGATCAATTTAATGCTTGCTTTCTGAATAAAAGTATTCATTTTAAAAAACTTACTAAGTGCAAACTTTTGAATGGTAGTGTTGACAGCAAAATATCATGCTGATGATGTTCATATTGCTTTTTGTCCCTGGTGTCTTCAAAACGTTGAGTTCAATTGAAGTATTTATACCGGTTTATAATCACGCTAAATCATGTTAACCACGCTACTTTATACTGAAGTTTGATAAGTATATTAATCTAGTGATCAGAGATCCTATCAGATGTAGGAAAAACAAGCAGCACTGTAAATTATGGAAATCCCAGACGTTTCACACATACCACGCAAAACATCTGTTGTGTTTGGCAAGACAACTGAATATCTTATTCTGAGACTCCTCTTCTAGAGAGGAATTCAAACGTGTGTGTGTGTGTGTGTGTGTGTGTGTGTGTGTGAGCACACGTCACTGTACACACACGAGAATGCATATTATGTACATAGAGGAAGGTTTATCTGGTAGATGATTCACTTGACTTGCCTGTATTAAAAATGGTATGTCTGTGGTTAATGAAGAGTGTGTGTGTGTGTGTGTGTGTGTGTGTGTGTGTGTGTGCGTGTGTGTTCACATGCAGTTTCGTTCCTTTGATCTTCAACGTTGATGGGTGATGATATAAAGAAGCAAATTTTAATGTACTTTTCCTCACCTTGAAAAATACGTTCCATATCTCTCTACTCTACATGACTTTATTTCTTTATTTCAGTCTGTCATTTTGGTCCATGCACAATATTCAACAAAAAAGGCCTCAATCTGAGATTTATGTATTTGAATTGCATTTAAAATATTTGTCAGTAATGCATAAATTAAACAGGTGAGATTCCTGTAATAGTACTAATAAACCGAATGTGTTTTAAATAACCAGCCAGGTTTATCATTACTAAATCCACTTTGTTTCAATCTCATAATTTTAACTAAGTGAATATTGCTTATTTCACAGCTAGCCATATTTTAACGATGTTCATACTTTTTAACTGAATACATTTCATTTTCACACTGAACAAACTTCAGTGTTGGTTTAACATAAAGCGGTCATATGATTTTGCTAAAAAGAACATTATTTTGTGTATTTGGTGTAATGAAATGTGTTTATGCGGTTTAAGGTTCAAAAAACACATTATTTTCCACATAAATGTACATTATTGTTTCTCCTCTATGCCCCGCCTTTCTGAAACGCGTCGATTTTTACAAAACTCATCGGTCTGAAAA